>NW_026000101.1:26167604-26201074 GCF_001458135.2 Marmota marmota marmota
GTTCCGGGAGCCGGAACTCGGCCGCCCCGCGCTTGGTGTTCTCTCCGATAAGATCAGGTTCTAAGAAGCACCCAGGCGCTGAACCCTAGCAATCTGTCTGCAAGCCGCAGGCGAATTGCAGCCTGAAATTACCTGATGTATGGCTGAATGAGCTGCGGTCAGTCGAAAACAGGGGAGGTGACGTCAGTTTACCAACATGGTGGCTGCTGGCCTCCTCTGTGGTCTGACCGGTGTGGAGAACCGAGATGGACCGCTTCCTTCCCCCGTCTCGAACCCAGAATTCAGCCCTGAGTACGGTGCTTGCGCGGCTGGCAGAAACTGCAGCGCTGTAACCCTGCGTCTCTATCCCAGCGCGCACTGCAGACTCTAGCCGCGGGGCGATTTGCTGAATAAGCAGTGTTACCCTCCGTGCGACAAACCTCTCGCGTTTGAGTCCCCGTAGCCGATCCTCGTGCGATGGAAATCCTTCCTCCAGGTTCCGGAGCACCCCACTATTGCTGGAAATTCCTAACAAGATATCCTTTAGCCATCCTGACTTGTCATACTCCCACACAGTGAAGCAGCACACGGGGGCAATGCACTCCCCTCGCCGCAATCTTCGCTATTTTTTTTTTAAATATTTATTTATTTATTTATTTTTAGTTCTCAGCGGACACAACATCTTTGTTGGTATGTGGTGCTGAGTATCGAACCCCGGGCCGCACGCATGCCAGGCGAGCGCGCTACCGCTTGAGCCACATCCCCATCCCCCACATCTCCATTTTAACATTCAATTTTATCCAGGGGCTTTTCTAAAATTGACAAGTATGTAAAACTGCCAAAAAACTGAAAAGAATCTATCCATAAAATCTCATTTTAAATGTCTTAATGGGTTGGTTAATACTGCTTTTCATTAATTTCTTTTTATGGCTTCTGCCAGATTCTCAATAACTCTGAAATAAATTATTAACACATCCACATTAAGAATATAATACAAAATTAATCACTTTTAGAAAACTATGGCAAAAATTTGTTGATAGCTTTCCATATAGACAAATTATTTTCTAAAAGTCTATACTACCATAAGTACTTCAACTTATGTGTAATGCTACAGTTACAGCTTTGAAGAGATCACAATAGCTTCATATTTCATAAGAAAACACCTCCTAGGTATTATTAAGATTTATCCAGTTGTGTCAAGATAGTCAAATTATTCTCTATAGATTAAAAATGAGCCTTTACTGGAAAATATCAAAATGTTTGAGCTACACAAATTAGATATTATTAATATATTTCCTAATATTAAAAAAGATATAGCAATGAAAACCCAAAACAAAGTACTAAAGCAATTGTGACTAAATGTTAAAATATGTTAAAGCTCAATGACATATATCTATATCTATATATATGAACATACAGATATATCAATTATATAATAGTTTTCTGAAACATTATATAGGAGATATTGTAAATATGAAACAAAATAACTATTTTATGAAAGGAAAAAATATTATTGGAAATCCTAAAAATCATTCTTGTTATAAAGGTCCCTGTCTGTTTAAAGATGTATCATAATGAGGTTGAAGATTTTGTTTTAAAATTTGAACCTTAATGAAACTCTTCTGTCATGATACATGGGATATTAATCTTCTAGTCTTATGATAATAAAAGTATAAATTAAAAAACAACCAGTTAATAGTAGCAATATAATTGACAAATTTGGTCCTATTCCATAAGAAAAGTTATGCTATTACTGCATCAGAAAAAGAGAAGTGGAGCTTCTTCCATTAGAGCTCTGGGTCACAGACACAAAAGTACATTCCAGCCCAAGATGCACATGGGTGCGCTTGACTCTAAATGTGTTTCCATAGACAGTAAAAGAGGCCATTTCCCAGGTCCCAGAAATGCTCTTTTAAACTATTCTTTACACCCAAAGTTTGGGTCCTAACTTGTTCCTTGATTCTAGTTCATATTTTAGTCACTGGTTCAGAGGGTTTTTAGGATTATATTCTACAACTGTGATTAGATGGAAAATCATGTTTGTTATGAAAGCAAGTTGATAACAATTCTTGCAAAGTGCAGTTATGGTAGAGGAAAGTGATTTTTCAACATTTTAACATAGACAATTATGATGTACTACTTCTATGATGTAAAGATTGTGTGGTTTTGTAATGAAAAACAAAAATAATACAAGTAGTTTAGAACTGAAAGATATTAATTTGACCCTGGAAATAAGAGTATAAGGTTGGAAGATAACAAGTCATTTTTTTTCTCATTTTACAGATAATACTCCTATAACTTAGGTTAAAGGGGGACTGAGAATGTAGTTCAGCAGTAGATTGCTGCCTAGCAGGGATGAGACCCTAGGTTTTATCCTCACCATAGCTAATCAAATAATAATGATAATAATATAAATCTGAGAAGTGAATTTAGTTTTAGACTTAAAATGCATAAATGAAGAAAAAACTTTAATATTATTAAAATTTTTGTCAGGACAGAGAGTGAAGACAGTGAGGAAACAATCCCAGTACAAACACTGTCCTTGCCCAGGTTCTGACCTGAACCGGTTCCCGTAAACTGAGGAGGGGATAATCTGGGGTAACAACCCTGCAACACTTTAGCAAGTATTGTCAATAATAACTCCAATTCCTTCTTTTTCTTCAATACCCCAGCAGATATAGATCCCCAGTCCTTCCCCACAAGAACCTGTTACCATTTACTTGCTTAAATATGTCCTGAGTAAATACAGATATTCTGAGTGAATGTCCAATACACCCTAACTCAAAAATCTCAGAAAGGTTATCTTTTCTCTGAAGCACTCTGAAGAATCATCCTAGCACCACTGCATTGCAGCTAACTCCCTCTGGCCACATCTGCCCAAATTCTCAATTGTTGCTACAGACACTCAACAATTAACTTGCATGCATATGTACATTTCAGTATCTGTTTTCTGAGAACCCAACCTAAGACAGATATTAAGTAGGTATTTTAATAAATTTATTAATATAATAGCATTTGTATTTATCACATTGTCAAGGCTAAACGCTTAATGATCTAGTATTATTAAAGAGGTGAAAACGCAGTCATTCATAAATTTCTAAGGGAGTTTTATACTAAATTTTTAGGGAGGCATTTAGAAAATATATCTATCCTAAGTGTGTACACATTGATTGCAGAAATTCTTCTTTTAGGAATATGTACCAAAAATTATAAATAGTGCAGATGCAAGTGTAAATTTTTCATTTCAGCATTATTTATAATAAAAGATTAGAATTCTATAGGAATAAAAAGTTGTTTTGTCCATATGGTTATATTTTGCAGCAAGTACTACACAAAGACATGATGTGTGTATATACATTGCAATGCTTATTTAAATGGCATAAATTTCAAGTGATTGGTTATATAAGTTTGGAGGTATTATGCACCCAAATTTAACAAAGGAAAAAATCATATTTTGTGCATAGTATACTACCATTTAAACTATAATTTTTAGGAGAATTACTGGGTTTTGTGCATTTTATACATTTCTGATATTTTCCATGAAAACTAAGAATAGTTACTTTATTACAAAAAAGAAAATAACACATTTGAGATCAGTATTTTGCCCATTAGTTATTGAACTGTGTTCTCAGTTAGTTTAAAAATTCATCCTCAATTTTTCTTAGGTGATATAATATCTTTGCCTTCATGTGACTTATGAAAAAAACCAAGGCAAGAAAAAGTGGGTTATGCTGAGGAAAGGTAATACATTAAAATGTAGATTGTTGTACAAATTACAGGTAACAGTGAAGTAACTAAAAAAAATTATTTCTCACATTTAACAATTTTTCTTATCTTTTCCTTTCCCTTTCATCTTTTTCAATTCCTTTTGGCCTTTTTTCTATTCTTATCATAACAAAGCTTTTACATTGATAAAATGAGGCAAAATACAGTACAGTGATTAGCATAAAGTTGCACTACATATTATTTGTATGGATTATCAACAATCACTTGCATTGTTTAACCTGTTTGGTGGAAAATAGGGTGGACTTTCTGTCTGTAATATTTCCATGCACTGTCCAATAATTCCCTCCCAAATAGAAGTGCAATACAGGGCTTGGTGTTCTCAGAATAATGCGCTCTTAAATCTTCCTGGCACTAACAGCATAAGTACTGACTATAAAAGTCCCAGTCACTGCCCACAGCAGTCCAGCAAGAAAATTGCTTATTGCAAAGATCCTTTGTGCATGTTGTTCGCCATGACAGACAGGAACAAGAAAGAAAGAGAGTTTCAAGTACATCAAATTATGGCAGATATTGATAGAACAGAATACACACGCATAGTTGGGGTGATGAAGAAAAAAATGCCTCAGCAGTTTTAGAAGGAAATCTCTCAGGCAGGCGAGCAATGGAAGCACAGGAGCCCCCAGAGGTTGCGAGGCATGAGAAGAGATGGATAGCCTAAAGAGAAAAGCCAAGTGACATACAGAATCAAAGAATATTTTATCCACAGAAAGAAAATCAATGAAAATGATGAACTGCTACTCAAAGGAAATCAACTGATTATTCCAGTTTCACCAAGAAGGGGGGTGCTACAGATAACCCATCCAGATGCACAGGGTGTGGGAAGGTGAGGGAGGAAACCTAGATGTGATCATTTAACTTCATTTCTAATTCTAGACCAGAATTTAAAACAAAGTATCATTTAAATGTTATCATTTAAAATACTCCATTACAGAGTTATGAATTACATACATTTTCTAGATCTTCTTTAGGTTCTGTTTTGTATATTATAAATAAATTATTCCAAAATATTAAGGACACAATAATGTATATGCAAAATTTGAATAATAAAACAAACTACACAGGTAGCTAGCTACCAATTAACTTAAGAAGGAGAACTTTATCCATATCTGTGAAGTCCTTTGAGATCCTCTTCAGGAAGATATTCCCTCTTTATTCCACCAGGAAAATGTGGCTCCTCCCTTGATTTAATCATGTAATTGATTTCCTTTATACCTCTGCCAGTTTTGAATATTCAGACAACATGTCATTCAATTTATTCCCTTTTCACCCTTTGACATTTTTATTAATGAATCAAACTGTACAAATTTTGAATTAGTGATTATCATCCAAATTAATGGTGTTAGAATTTATACATGCTTATTGTTTACAGCCTATTGCATAATATTTCATATTTAATACATTTCATTGTTGAATGATGTTTGATTATAAATCAAATTTTCTAAAATGTGAAAAGTAAAATTCTATAAGCTAATTGTGTAAGTTCATATCAGTGCCAGGATTTCAATCACTCTCTGCCTGGCTTTAAATCATATGCATACATTCCCTATATTACTTCTAAAAGTTTTGGCAAGATAATGTATGGAGATACTCATTTTTCTTTTTGTCCTTCTTACATGGAATTTTCCTTACCACAAATCTTCTTTATATTCAAATTCTTTTTCTTATGATGAGGACATTGGACCATCTGCATGTATCAGCTACACCTAGGAATTTGGTCAAGATGTAAATCCCCAAACAAATCTTCCCTCAGAATTACTCAATCAAAAACTGTTGGTGAAGCCCAGAAATCTATGCCTTATCAATCTCTCTATTTTTGATACTCATTAAAGGTTACAAATTACTGATTTAGAGGAGGGTTCATTGTGTACTACATAAAAAAGAAGTGGACAGTCTTCCTGATTTTGATGTTTCTGAAGTCTGGGTTCTGTTAGAACAGAATATGAATTCTCAACACCAGAAAATGCATGAAATTATGAGGTTCTAATTATGGGTACCCACGACCTTGCTCCAAAGGAGTGAATAATCTGTTGGCGGTTTGTGCTTATTGTAACAGTTAACTCTATCTTTTCTTCTCAGGCTCCACAATGATTTCCAAATGTATGAGATCATTAGAGGAACTAGTAGACTTTGCAGTCCCACAATCTTGGTCGATAGAAATTGTTATATAGTAGAATTTACATCTAAAGATCATGATGTTGTATGCACTTTGGAAGAGGCCCCTTGAGCCTGAAATTCATTAAGACTCAGTGGGGTCAGGGAAATCTATTGGAATCAAGGAAAGGAATATTGTGTGAGGAAAAATTTTACCTAGTGTAAAATGAATTGCAAAAAGTACCCTGAAGTAAATAAAAGATCAACACATTGTGACAAAAGCATTTGAAAATGTCCTCTGTATCTTTTCTCTCAAATGCACTTTTGCAGTAAGGACTGCAACACCTACTCCTTTCATTGTTAAAATAAATAAACATCCACCACCTAGCAAATATTTCCACTTGTGCTATGAATAAAGACAAGAATACAGACAATACTGTCTGAAAAAGCAGAGGTTTAATCTTGTAGGTGCATAGATATTAAGTAATTTTAGAAGGCACAAAAACTAAAAAGAATCTTTCAAATTTGTAAAACTATTTAGGTTCATTGATGCTTTTGGAAGTCCCAAAGATTCGGTCAGGATCATGTATAGAAAATATTTTACATTTAAATGATCTTATTGATATGTGTAAGGTAGGTTTGGGGCAAATATTGTATAAAGCAAATTCCTGGTGTAAAGAGTGAGTCTGGGGTTGCCAAATAAAAGTTTGGTAAAAATCATCTTACTGTTCATTCAGGCTAATTCTCCAATAATTATAATAGCTAACAATTTTTGAACACTCTCTACATGTCAGGGGTTGTTTTAAGTGCCATATGTTAACTAGCCTGCTTAATCTTTAAAACTATAGCCTATGAGAAAGCAAAACATATTCTTATGAAACCAAAGAAAGAATTCTGGTTTTAAAAATGCAAATAATAGTATTCAAGACTAATTGTTTTCCATGTGCCTGAGTCAATTATTTATTTGTCTCCTCAATTTATAATCCAAATATATTGAAAAATAGGAATTACTAATTCAAATTAGATATGAAAATAAATCTACATACATACTTTAAAACTTGAGAAATTAAAATTAAGCTATTTGAGTATAGCTTAAAACATCAGAAAAAATTCACATTTTCAGGCCAGATTAGTTAAGACAGACCTGGCAAACAGTACAAGGTTCTGGAAAACAGTGCAAGGTTCAATGCCCCACAAGCTCCAGTTATCAAAACAATTGTGGCTGTGACACAAATCTTAACCCACTGACCCTTTTTACAAACAGGATAGTAAAACATAGTAATTGTTATATAGTAGAATTTATATGTAAAGATCATGATGTTGTAGGCATGTGTTTGGGAAACTATGTGTTCTAAAACCAAAGGTTAAAGGGACCAGTGTGATGTTTGTCATCTCTGATTAATCAGATTTCTGTATTTAATGGATAATATTATATATTATTAAATTGTTTATTTAGTGAATAAAGGTGACTTAAAAGGAGTATAATCTCTCAAAATACAAACTGAGTTGTATGTATAGTTAGTAGTTATAAAACATGTTAATGAAACACAATAAATGGGAATAAACCTATTTACTGTTTGCTGTATTCCTTAAAAAATTACAAAATAAAAAGGAATCTGGGGGTAATGGGGAGAATGATAAATTGCTATTTAATGGATACAGTATCCCAGTTTTATAAAATGAAATGAGCTTTGGAAGTTGCTTTCATAACAATATAAATACACTTGACACAACTGAAATACATACTTAATCATTAAAATGGTAAATTACATTATCTATATTTTACCACACTTAAAAAAAGAGAGAGATTTCAAAAGTTTACCTTTTCTCTGTATAGCTCTTAGGAAATACCTTTCTTAACATTTTATAAAAGGAAACTTCAAGGAGAATAGAAATAGAACAATCAAATACATATTTCTTGACTAGCTATTCACAATTACCTGTGGTAGCCCTTATAAAACTTTCACTTCAGATATAAAAATTTGTCTGCTATAATGTAACTAATAAGTGTTAGAATTGATATGCAAACATGAGTTGAGGGAAATTCAAAATTTCACACTGAACACAATTCTATCAGACCAACAAAGGCTTATCTTGAGTATGTACTCAAGAAGAAAATAATGAGTATCACCAAGTTGAAAATTCAATGGTTTTCAAATAGCATTGATCTGACTGATACTAATTATGAATCTCTTAAACTTAAAATCTATCAAGAACTTTGGGTATACAAAGAATTTTTCTTTATTCTCAAGGATAATAATTAATTCAGGGAATCCTGTAAAAAGTACAATCCACACCAGGAGGTAGGAAGCACATCATCACAAACACAAATGTTCAGTTTTGTTTTTTCCAATAACTGGAATAATAGGTTCCAATGCAAAAATGAATCTTCTGAGGGAAGTCTCCTTTTTTGTTAATAAAAGTACATATAGTAGTACGGATAGGAACACAGACAACTATGAGAACATTTGCAAGGTAATAGAGTGTGAGGAAAACATCTGTGTGTAAGGAAGGCATTTATACCTAAAAACCATGTACATATCAGTCATTATTTATCTTTCTATTGATCTACCCATCTGTCTATCCTAATGCCAAATTCTCTGAAATAGGAACAATTGCAGTAATTTCTATCTTTCCAAAGGGAAGCAAAAGGCAACGTTTGATTGAGATCAAATTGGTTTGGAGAAGTAGCCAGTTTTCATCCTACCTCAGAATGGTGCTAAAAAGATAAACGTGTGGGTGATGAAGTGAAGAGTTATCATACACAGAGAACTCAGGATGGTTGTGACAGTTTCCTAAAACAGAAATTTCCCCTTGTGCTATGACTCCACTAAGCTTTAAGAACACTAGTATTTAACTGGGCAAGAACATTTCTATAGTGTAGACCACTAATCACTAATAACCAATAATAATGCTTATTTGCAAATTGTTTCCCTTATTGAAGATATTATTAGAGCACATTAAGATTATTTGAATAATGCAAAATCCAAAGTCTTACTTGAAAAGCAAAGGTAGATTCACAACTGTTGAGCTAAGAGTTGCATGTAGGCATGGTACAACTGTGAGAAAGGGTAATAAGTTGAATCTCAAGAATAAATGCCCTCAAATTTCTGTAGATTAACTTTCTCATGAATAATGACTAGATTTTCAAGACCCTACATTTTCTAACATTTGAGTGAAAAAAACAACTTTTTGATTAACAATGAAGTATTACTCTCTAGGAAGTTTCTTGGTTATGAATATAGGGTCATAACTTATTTATATTTGTCATACAATTGTGTATTTCCAAAGTAATCATTAAAACATAGATCACAAATACCATTGAAACAAACATATATTAATGTGACAAGATTGAAGCTACTGTAACAGTAGTTAATATTCAAAATCAAGATAAGTGGGGAAAAATCACGAAGAATTTTAAATATAATTGGGTATAAATTCATAAAATGACCTTGAAGTTTAACCTGTTCCTCAAAGCTCCAGTTTGAATTGTGTTCCGTAGAAGGAAGAATCATATAATTACCAATGAGGCAGAAAGAGAGAGAGAGAGAGAGAGAGAATGTGTGTGTGTGTGTGTGTGTGTGTGCCCGCGCGCGCGTGCTTGCACATGCACAGTGACACATGCATGTGTGTGTTTAGGAAATTCAAGAAAAATATAAAACTCTATGCATAATTTTTGCTGAAGTATATAAGGTATGCCATTATTAGTAAGTCAGCAATTATAAATGCAATTACTTATGTCTGTTAGAGATCTGGCAAGAAACATGACACACTCAAAAAAGATGATGAAGGAGAGTGTGTTCAAAGAAATATTTTTAAAAATGTGGCCAGGAATGGTATCAGACATCTGTGATCCCAGCAGCTCAGGAGGCTGAGGCAGGAGGATCCCAAGTTCAAAGCCAGCCTCAGAAATTTAGCAAGGCCCTAAGCAAATCAGGGAGACTCTGTCTCTAAATTTAAAAATTAAAAGGGCTAGGCTGTTGGGGGCTCAGTAATTAAGTGCCCTTGGGTTCAATCCCTGGTACTAAAAAGAAAAAGAAAAAAAATACAAATTGTGGATGAAGGGGAAATAAACAAAGTACTCTGTAGTGGCTGAGGTCTGACGATAGTAGGAAGCCTGATACCCTGCACCTGAAGAGGCCAAGAATAAGCAGGTACCAGGACCCATCAGAACCTGAAGTTATAGAAACAGGAACATCCAGAAGTTGTAAATCCTGGTAGATACAAGAGCATCAACAGTAAGTGGAAGCCTGCAGCATGGCGAAGAGGAGGCCTGGGGAGTGATACTTGAGCTCTCCTACCTCCCTTGCTCCCACCTCTGACTGGTGCTTCCCACTGCGCAGCTGAAAGCCAGATGGTAATGGTGCCCTGTTTAATAGCCCATGGAGCTCAGCTCCTGAGACACAGAGGAGGTGGAGAAAGGCCGACTGTGAGCCTTGAGGGTCAGAAAGAGAATGAACAGCTAAAATCTGTACGGTGCAGGTAGCACTTCAAAGACCTTCCACATAAATCCATTGAATTCAAACATCCTTGAATAAGTGATAGAAATGTGAAGTTCAATATTTTTAGTTTCTCTACATTGCCCATAGAATGTGTAATAGAGCCAGTAATTAAATTGTCTTCTAAATCTACACATACTATTTTTCAGGCTATTTGAAGAAATCTTTATATAAGAAAATCTAAATAAATAAGTTAAAGTGATGCTCCAGAATTCTTTCTTACTTTTCATGCTGGATTAATGTAGGACTAGAGTATGCAATAGAGATAAGGAGGCCGATCAACCTACTAAGTGTGTCTGTTCTTTTCATGGCCTAGCAGAATAGATTCTATGACATCCTGGTTCCACCTTTTCAGAGACCTTTTAGTATACTGCATATTGGAGCACATGGTGAATAATATAGTAAGAAATCTAACACAAGATTTTCCTGTAGGAAAATAATTGGGCTGTATTGGAATGTAGAAGCCCCATTGGGTTGTGTTAATGAGAAGTAACTGAATAAACATAGAAGAGATCTCAAAATCAGAAGATTTCTGTTCATGTACAATGAAAACTGGCTAGCCCCTATACAACCATGTGTCCTTAGAAGGCTCGAAAGCACTTAAATTCAAAAGAAGTCACAATGCTTGAAGAAAGAAGGCAAAATTATCCAGTTTACTGTGGATCAAAATAGCAGGTTCTATTAAATTAGGCTGTTTTGTATGTGATTTTAGATAGAATTAAGAGAAAGAGAAGGTAAGCTCAGAAAGGTAAGAAAATTCAAATAAAACAAGTCCTTCAAACAAGTTTTGATTTGTTTTGATAGAGCACCCTGCTTTTGATGTATAAGGTTTTGAGTAGTGCATTTGAAGCAAAGAGTTTGAGGAATTTGAGGCACCTTGACAAAGTTAGAGAGGTTGAATGATAAGCCAAGGCTAGTACATAAATAATAGGAAACAAGAATTACCCCCCTCCTCATTTATTCTAGAACTGAATCCTAATAGTAAATCTCTTTGGGGACAGTTCTGCAAGCATTTTGCAGTCTTAGAAACATTGAGAAGCACATACATTGCATTAACTGAGGTAGAGAATTGCTGTTTTTAATGGTACAAGGTGCATGCCATAAACATGCTGTATCATTCATAGGATTTGTAATAAATCTTTTGTATTTTTTCCTCACAATAATTTATCTGAAATGGAATCCAACAGCTTCCAGGTTACTAAGCCCAGCTATTGAATTAATTCATGAGCTGGACTGGAAAAATTGGCCATTCTTCACTATCAGGATCATGAATATTTTAATGTCTGAATAAAGATAAGAATAAAGTTAAAGGGACTCAACTTTGTGGCGGTGCCACCAGGAGAAACACAGAATTAGATGCTACAGTTTAATTCATTTTGATATAATTGAGATGATGACTAAAAATGAACCAATTGTTGCAGGTGAAAAAAATACTAATATGAACACTTACAGTTAATTCATAGAAATTAGTTACAGTTAATTCATAGAAAAACATATGAATTACCATCTTTTCCTAATTTGGGCCATCCTAAGGAGAAATCAAGTTCTTTTAGTTTTGTAGGAAGATCCATATAACTTCTTTACGAATTGAAGCTTGACTTTGTACCCATATGCCAATTAAAACATGAATTCAATAACAAAAAATACATTTGGAGCGATTCCTCAGAATTAAGTTAGATTTCCGGGGTATACAGAACCAGAATTGGATATGTGAAAGAATATGTAACTAACCCCCAGATAAACAGTGACGTTTTGACAGTTCTGGGCTCCTGCCAAACACAACAATCTGACAAGTCAAAAAGGAAATTGGAGAACAGTTGACACACGTTTCTCTGTTCTCTAACAACTTTGTCAGTTTACTTTTCCTGAAATTGGAAAACATAAGGGAAAAGAAATATTCATAGAAAACTGGTGAGCAAAATGTGTACAAATACATGTAATATTTCACCACCAAACCCAAAGGTCAGTGACTTAATTTCTCTAACTCAGTGGTTCTCAAAACTGGCTATGTATTAGAACCATCTATGAGATTCAATTTGAATCAGAAATTCTGTGGAGAGGAACTAGCAATCGGCATTTTTTTTTTTTTTAAGTTTCCATTTCATTCTAAAGTAGTTGGTAACGGGAACTGCTATGTAAGACCAAAAGTAGAATTGTTCATGTGAGTTTATTTTCTACGTAATCAGCCCATCAAATCCCGGATTTCCAAATTCATGAAGGAAAAATAATTAGAAAAAAATTGTGACAGTACTAAACATGTACATATTTCTTCTTGCACTTGTTTCTTAAGCAATACTGCATAACAATTATCCACATGGTGTTTACAGTGTGTTAAGAATTACACTCATTTGGAGTTATTTAAAATATCAGAGAGAATGTGTGTAGATTATAGGCAAATTCTGCACCATTTCATATGAGAGACTTGAAGACTTGAGCATGCCCAGATTTTGATGTCCACCGGGATCTTGGAACCAATTTCCTGCACATACTGAGACACAACTGTATTTTTTGTGACATGAAAAACCTTTCAGGTAACCAAATTTCTCCTACTTCATTTCCTTAGCAGGACAAATAATGTAGTTATCATATCTATAGGAAAGATATTGGCAATGATTCCTTAATTTAAAATAAACATTTAATGAAAACATTACCATATGTTAGATTTCTAATATTGTGTGGCCTTAAGCGTAACAGTTCTTGTAGTTTGTGTACCCATTTGTAAAATAGGAATGATTTTATCTACTCTATGTGGTTATCATGAAATAAATTCCATTAGCACATCAAAAAGTACCTAATGAAATGCTTGCATATGATAGATATTCATAATATGGTAGCTCTCAACGTATATTCATAAATGATAGTATTGAATATGTTATTTTAGTCACAATTATAACTAGAGTCTTAATTATTCATAATTTTTACTTTAAATTAAAACATTATATATTTAATAAGCACTAATAGGTAGGTGCTCTTCTGTACAGTTAGCAGCAACAAAGCAATTTTAAATACCTGCTCTTCAGTAAATTTGATTTTCAGGGAAATACTGACATCATACTATGTAATCTAGTGATAAATGCCTAGAAGGTACCAGAAAAGAGCAGGGAAGTGCTAAGAGCCATAGCCAAGTAGTAATGATGCTTGGTATTTTTGGTTCTTAGCAGGGAAGTAGGGTGGAAGCATTCTTTTCTAGATTTTTTTCAGTGTTCATAAAGTTTTTTTGAGAATTAGCCATATTCATTTGTTTACATGTTTTCTTTGGAATGTTTTTACATTACAATAGTGCAATTGAAGAGTTGTGACAGAAACCATGAGGATTAAAAAGCCCAAAGTATTTATAATATAGCTACTTACAGAAAAAAAAAAAAAAAGGCTGATTCCTGAAGTGGATCAACTAGAAGATGATCGAAACCTTAAAAATACTGGATCCTCTGATCCATGAGAAGAGGTGCTCATCTGAGCTAGAAGAAAAAATGGAGATCTCCTTAAGATGGGTATCTTAGAGTAAAGACTAGAGAGAAGTGAGGGAGCCAACCATGGCATTATCTGGAAGAAAAACATCTTAAAAGTAAAAGAAAAATGTGCCTGTGGCATTCATGAAGGCTATTGCAACAGACTGAATGTACAGAAAGGGGGAAAATAATAGGAGATCAAATCAGAAAGGTACTGTGGGGGCAATAGGTGATGTAATCAAATAAGGCCTATGGGTTGTGATTCTCCCACCCCCAGGAGCCCTTTCAGGTGAATTTCTATTCCCTGTCCACAAGTTTCAGTTCAGAGTTTCAGTAATATGTGCTGTGCAACTTCCGTGGGCCAGTACTGTCTTGGAAGCTGCAAGCATATTTGAGATGAAGACTCCTCTATCTGTGATTGTCCCTAGATGTCCCTAGATGAAGGGCAGGATTCATGACCTCCACAATGAAATAGCAGCAGAAGGCAGAAATAAACTTAAGTTGCTTATATCACTAAGATTCCGGGGCTCTTCGCTATTACTTTAAAAATATCCTGACTCATACACCGTTCATACTAAAAGCTCATGCTTTTATTCTGAGCCAGATAGGAAGCTAGTGGAGATTTATGGCAGGTAAGAAACACTTTGACCTTTGTTTAGAAAAATCACTTTACTTTGTTGAGAACAGGCAACAGGGGCTGGGACAAGGGTAGAAGCTCTTTATGAAAAGAGAAAGTACTGAGAATGTGCTTATCTGTGAGGTGCGGGGTACAGACATCTGAATCAAAGCAGAGAGAAGAGAGCCATCTGTCTGGCACTGGGCCCTGCACTGTTCCCCCTTGCTCACTTTCTCCTCGCATTGGCATTTCATCTTTAAGTAGAGCATCATCTTTTCACTTTTTCTTCTGTTCACTTGATATAGCTAAATCCTTATACATACAAACATTAATTGTAACAAAAAAAATAAGTGAAAGATTTAAAATGCAGTCACATATAATCAAAATCTACTCTATGACAGGTAATGGAGAGCTAACAGATAGCAAATCCTTTCTGCTTGCCCTTGAAGTCTCTCAATCTAGTGGAACCTCAGGACAAATACAATGAGTGTATATATTATTGTAAAAATGCCAATGATCTTTAAGAATTTGTGTGTTAGAGTAGTTAAGGAGAGGTTAACCAGATAATTAGTATTGATTTCATAGGGCAGGTACAATGTGAGCTCTGGGGATAAGAAGGGATTTTCGTGAGTGAAGAGTTGGGAAGACATTTTAATAAAAACAAAGTATATAGCTATCACTGAGGAAGTCATGTCATAGCACCATCATTTCCAGATAGAATGTAGACCACTTCTGCAGAAATGATTTAAAAAAAACTGAAGAAAAAAGTAATATAATTTGGAGAAATAGTGAAGCAGCAAAATAGTGAAGGCTTTGAATACCAGAATGGAGAAAACACAGGACAAAGTGAATGCTTTATTATTATTCTAATTTCAATCTAGCCATGGGGTGCCTAAAATTTTAATGTACAAAGATGAAATGGGTGATCTAAAACATGGTCATGACAACATATCTGTTTAAGTGTATTTAGACAAATTATTTTATAATTGCCAGCCAGAAAGAAGACATTAAACAAGAAATGCTTGCATTAAGGGTTAATAAACATAATTTACTTAAAAAAAATCTCTGAAACAATGCTCTAAAGAATTGTATTAAATCTCCTAAAAAATTCCTGTGTAAGAAAAGAGCTTTTGAATATTTACTAACACTACTATCTTCTAGCAAATTTCTAAAGCATTAGAACAAATGTTATCATTTCCATTGGCATAATGTTCAGTTAAAAGTCCAGTCTTCTGTAAAGGTCAAAAGGATGTCTAGAGAAAAAAAAAGATAGATTTTATGTAGTAAACAATTATTCAAAGGAAAATTAAATTTGGGGACATTCTAGAAAGGAACCGATATGACCTAGCAGTGCACAAGAGAATATGGATAAAAAGGTTTCATGTGTCCTTTGGGATCACTTACACTGCCATTCTGAAATATAAAATATTATAATTGTGTTAGCACCGTCATCAATGACAGACAATATAGAATATTGTGATTCTTAAGCAGGCATTCATATTGCAGCCTGATGAAAGATACTGCATGATTTTTTTAATTGTTTATGTGGAAGGTGTTTCATTCTGAAGAAAAAACAGCAGACTTAATTCCTTTTAAGCAGATAAAATTAAGTCAATAAAATTGCAAGCCTCAAGACAAAGAATTAAGCACTAACTAAAGCCTTTTTTAAAAGATGGATTGTGATTTTGGTTCTTGGAAAATGTGGTTCTTTAAAATATGACAGTTTTACATTGCAAAGTAATGCTGCTCTGAGAATTCTAATTTTATATTTCTGGCTAATGTTATATTTAAAAACCTGGACTTTCAATAACAAGAGAGAGAAAGCAGAATGCTTATGTACAGCCTATGCATTTACTTGCCATTATTCATGGATAATGGAACTGTCTGGACTATTGTTTTTTTTGTTTTCTTTTTTTTTTCTTTAAAGATGGGTAAAGGAGATAGGAAAGGTAAGGAAAATGGGGAGGACAAAGCAGTGGTGCAATGATAATAATCACAGGAGTCACAAGAGAAAGCGTAGGACTATCCCAAGGCCTCCACGGCAATTTCCTTGGATCTTTGTTTGGAATGGAGGACGCGTGAAATGGCCCAGATAAAAGCTAATTGAGTACTGTGATTTGTGAATGTCACCGTGTCAATACTGAGCGTTGACACTTGGTCTGCAATGTAAGAGCAGGTGTTACGTTTGTGTAGTTCATCGAAATCTGTTATTTTCTACTCAAAAAAAGTTCATTCTCCCAGACTGGTGTTTTAATATCCAATATAAATTCTTATCCCAGACTAGTCTGTCTTCCAACATCATGTGCAATCTAGTGACTTATCTTTATCCTTCTGAGTCTGTCCATCTATAGCAGTCAGGGCACTGTGGAGAAGCAAGGACATACACAAACCCTCAGAACACTTTCTGAGGCATTCATTTTGTTTTTGTCCACTTATGCTCAGTTTTATCTATACTTGTGTATGTTCAAAGGATCACTGTTCAAGTTTCCTTCTCTCTCCCATGGAAAGTCTTGCTGAGAGCCACAGCTGAGTCGGAATGGCCCCTGGCATTTTGCCAATAGTATTGATCAACAGGCGAGGCATTACTATCTGCCTCAGCTGCTACTTTGTAGTTCTCATGCTACTTTGGAGTTCTCCTGGGGATTCCCCGGGGATTCCCGGATAGTTCCCATTGGTTGGGGAAGTGCAGGAGGAGGGATTTCCGGAGGATATTTCCGGCTGCTGGTTCCTGGAGGAGCCCCGTGGCATTCAAGAGGAGTTTCTGGGAGCGTGTGTGGAGCTCAGAAATAAAGTTCGTTAGTGCTTCAGTGGCTCATGATTTGTGCCCAGCCAGACTGCGGCAAAGTCTGGTTGAATAACACAGAATACACACCATATTTAATCTTTTTAAACATAAATACGAAAGCATTTACTTTGTCTTACCTGCTGTCTTGCTAGGTCAGTGTTATGGTTTGGATGTGAAGTGTTCCCCAGAAGCTCAAATGTGAGAGACAATGCAAGAAGGTTCAGGGAGAAGTGATTGGGTTGTGAAAGCCTTAACCCAATCCATGAAATAATCCCCTGATGCGATTAACTGAAGGCAGGTGGGGTGTGGCTGGAGAGCTTCAAGGGTGTGGCTTTAGGGTATATATTTGTATCTGGCAAATGGAGATCGATCTCTCTCTGCTTTCTGATCACTAGGTGAGATGCTTTCTTCTGCCATAATGTTCAGCCTCACTTTGAGCCCCAAGAAATGGAGACTGCTGGCTAAGGATCCAGACCTCTGAAACTGTGAGGTCAAGTAAACTTCCTCCCCTAATATTTGTCTTTCAGTCACAGCAGTGAAAAAGCTGATTAAAACAGTCAGATAAACTGGAGGCTATACATAACTAGAAGTATATAGTCAGCTGTAAAACTAATATTCCAGAATTGAATGAATCTGGTTTGGAACCAGATGTGCAACAATATGTATCAGAGATAAGCAAACATTTCTTGTAAATAGTCATACTGAAATATTTTATTCTTTCCATTCCAGAATCATCTGTATCACATAATCTTTGTTTCCTTTAACAATACTTTAATAATAAACCCCACTGTTACACGTAGCTATAATGCACCAAAAAGTAAACACATATAAAAATAAATGATAGAACAACATTTTAAGACATAACAAACATTCTTATTATGCAGGTATTAGTAAAGTAGAAAGTGGGATGGATTAGGCCAATGTGAAGTAGACAGAAAACTCCAACTGAAATACATTTACCATAATTATTTTAATCTATATAACTATGTCAGGTCATTTACTCATAAATTTCCAGGAGACTTCTCTGACCCAGATATAGTAACAAAGACCTGATATTACCTTTCAAGTGAAACAACTAAAAACTGAACAAAATGTAAGAGACAACACGTTTCAAGCCGTTGAGTAACATGAATCAAAGTACAGCAATCCAGTGAGCTCTGAGAAATGGGGTATGAATCAGGTGAGCCTGAGAATTATCCTTAATGACTGTCTAGAAGGAGTTTTCAGGCTGCAGTTTGGGAAAAGAAGCTTAACTGCTGTCAGCTAGACTCCTGAGTTGAGATGTTAGAATTGGGAGCCTGGAGAGAACCAGGTTGCCAAAGTTCAGAGTGTCAGAGAGGATAAAGTTTCATAGGGAGAAATCTCCACAGGATACTGCTCCAAAAAAGCCCTCATCCAATGGAAAACCTTGATAATGGACATCTCAGTTGCCAAAATTGGGAACCAATAAATTTCTCTTTATTATAAATTACCCAGCTTCAGATATTTTCTTGTAGCAGCAGAAATGAACTAAGACATTCATGATAAAGAATAAACATAGCTTACATAATTTTTAAAAAGAACTAAAATAGTAAATTTATAATAAACAGAAAGAAGTAAATGATAAACATTAGAATGGAAAATTCATGAAATAGATAAAAGTAAAATGGTAAAGATAATTATGAAAATCAAAGGCTGTGTTGTATGAAAAGATAAACATATTACTAAAACTCTACCCAGAAAAATAAAAGACACAAATTATGAATATGAGTAAGTAAAACAGTCATATCACAAAAGATAAACAAAGAGACTTACTGACCCCCAAATGTACAAAATTACAACAGACCTATATTGAGGCACATTATAAGGAGAATGACTAACATACAGAATAAGGATAGAATCATAAAGGCTATGAGAGAAGTATAACAGATAAGATATAGGGGGAAATCAATTCAGATCTCAGCTGATTTCTCAACCCATACCCTAAAAGCTAGGAAGTCCTAGAATAATATATATCAATCTCCAAAAGAAAATGAATGCAAACTAAGAATTTTATATCCGGCAAAATTAAGCATTAGATTTGAAGATAAAATAAAAATCTTTTATGATAAGCAAAAGTTATTATAAGCAAAAGTTAAAATAACTTTCAATTGAAAGCCTGAACTCCAGAACATTCTCAAAAAATATTCCATGAGGATGAAATGGGAAAAAAAATGAAAACCAGAAAAGGGAGGAACTACACTACAGCAATAGTCAATCAAAGGAGAAACTCAGTCAAATTAAAAACCAGAAATAAACAGAAATGAACAGGAATACAAATCACATCTCAAGAATAACCTTGAATGTTAATGGCCTAAAGTCATCAATCAAAAGACATAGAATGGCAGATTGGATTTAAAAACAAGACCCAAAAATATGTTGTCTCCAAGAGACTCACCTCATAGGCAAAGACATCCACGACTGAAGGTGAAAGGTTGTGAAGAAACTTATCACTCATATGGATTGCATAAACAAGCAGGGGTCTCCATCCTCATGTCAGATAAAGTGGACTTCAAGGCAAAGCTAATCAAAAAGGACACAGAAGGACATTTCATACTGCTGAAGGGAATGATACATCAGCAAGGCATAATAATCATAAATATTTATGCTCCAAAAAATGGATCATCTATGTATATCAAATAAACTCTTCTAAATTTCAAGAATCAAATTGACTACAACACAATAATAAAGGGGTTAACATACTTCTATCAATACCAGACAGATCTTCCAAACAAAACTAAACAAAGAAACCATATAACTAAACAATACAATCAGTAATTTAGACTTAATGGACATATATAGAATATTTCATCTGCCAACAAGTGATACACTTTCTTCTCAGCAGCACACAGATCCTTCTCTAAAATAGAACATACCTTATGCCACAAAGCAATTTTTAGCAAATACAAAAAAAAGTAGAGATAATGCCCTGCATTCTATCAGATCATAATGGAATGAAATCAGAAATCAACAATAAAATAAAAAAATAGAAACAACTTTAACACATGGAAACTGAATAATACATTTATATTTAATGACAAATGGATAGCAAAATAAATCAGGAATGAAATTAAAAAATACAGGAAAATGAGAATAGTGATATAACATATCAAAATTTCTGAGACACTATGAAGGAAGGGCTAAGAGGAAAGTTCATTGTGTTGAGCACATTTATTAACAGAATAGAAAAATCAATGAATTAATCAATGACCTAACACTACATTGCAAAACCTTAGAAAATGAAAAATAAAACAACTCCAAAAGCAGAAGAAGACAGGAAATAATTAAAATCAGAGCTGAAATCAATGAAACAAAAGAAATAATTCAAAAACTTGACAAAATGAAAAGTTGTTTCTTTGAATAAATAAATAAAATTGATAAACACTTAGCCCTAACAAAGAGAAAGAGAGAGAAAACTCAAATTACTAAAATTCATGATTAGAAATGAATTATCATGATGTACACTACTGAAACACAGACAATATTCAGCAACTACTTTGAAAATTTATACTCCACTAAAATAGAAAATCTTGAAGATATCAACAAATTTCTGGAGACATTTGAACAACTCAAATTGAATCAGGACAACATTCACAATTCAAACAAATAAACTTCAAGCAATGAAATTGAAGACACCAGCAAAAGCCTACCAATCGAGGAAAGTTCAGAACCAGAAGCATTCTTAGCCAAGTTCTACAGGACCTTTAGTGGATAATTAACACCCATACTCCTCAAATTATATCATGAAATAGAAAAGAAGAGAACCCTTCCGAACTATTCTTTGAGGCTAGTATTACTGATGCACAAACCAGACACACACACATATCAAGGAATGAAAACTTCAGACCAATATCCCTGATGAACAAAGATGCAAAAGTTCAATAAAATTATGGCAAATTGCATACAAAAACTTATTAAAAAGATAGTGCACCACGATCAAATGGGGTTCATCTGAGGGATACAAGGTTGGTCCAACATACGAAAATCAATAAATACAATTCATCATAGACTTAAAGACAAGAATCATATGATCACCTCAACAGATGCAGAAAAAGCTTTTGACAAAACATAGCACCCCTTCAAAACATTAGAAAAACTAGTAATAGTTGTAATATTGTATACAATAGGGGATTAATATTCAAAATATAAGGGACTGATAAAACAATAACAAAATACAACCAAATTAAAAATGGGCAAAGATAAAGAGACTGGACAGGTATTTTTCCAAAAAAGAAAATAGTGAACAAAAGAGATATGAAAATGTTTTCAACATCACTCATCATCAGCAAAAGGAAATTCAGAGCCATAAAGAGATGCCGCCCAACAATTATCAAAAAATAAGAGACACATTGATGAGTATGTGGACAAAAGGGAATACTTATACATTTTTGATGAAAATGCAATTTGGTCATCCCTTAGAGAAAATAGTCTGGAAGTCCTTGAAAATTTTAAAAATATAACTATTATATGATTCAGCAATTCCCTGAGTATATAATCAAAAGGAAATGAAATAAATATTTCAAAGACACACTTTCATGCTCATTATAACATTATGCACAATATCCAAGACATGAAAACAACCTTGGTCCATCAACATAAAAAAAATAATGGAAAAAGGAAATGTGCTATGCATACACACACACAAATACACACACACTCACACACACACACTCACTCACTCACACACAATTATTAAACCATAAAAATGAAAGAAGTCCTGCCATTTGTGACAACATCGTCTTGGAGGTCATTACGCTAAGTAAAATAGGCCAGACACAGAAATACAAATACTACATGATTTCATTTATACGTAGAGTCTCAAAAAGTTAGACTCATAGAAGCTAAGAATGGAACAATGTTTGCAAAGGAACAAACATTGTTTGTTCCTCATTGAGTGAGGAAAACGGAGAGATATTATTAAAGGATAAGTTTAGGGGATTTAGCATGTAGCAGTGACTAACATAATATTGTATTGAAATTTGTTAAGATCTTAAGTATCCTAAATGTATCCCCTCATACACATACATACATCCACAAAAGATAACTATGTGAGGTGACGGACTTATTAATTTGTGGTAATCATTTCACAATGTATATATGTATCCAATAATCATATTATGTATCTTGAATATATATAAATTTTATTTGTCAATTATATCTCAACAAAGGTAAGGGGGAAATGCCCCAGGCTTTCAGTAGAAATGTTTTGAAAGAAAGACTCAAGGAAAGGGAGAGCTAATGAGAGATAAATGAGCATTTCCAAATTCTCAGAGCCATATCTATTGGATATGAAAACAATTCACAAATAAGTATAAAATAAATATATATGTGTATATAAATATATATATGTAAAACTAGGCTGATACGTAAATAGAAAGACTACATATCTAACATTATTTAACATCACTTCTTTTATATTATTTATTTTATATTATTTAACATCACTTTCTACTTTATATTGTGATCTTTATGCATTAGCAATATTTTTAAATAATTACAAAAATTATTGAAAACAAGGTAAAACCGGGTAATATTGATCATGCATATTCAGAGTAAAAAATGCCTTTTACAAAACCACTTAGGAAGCTGATGGTTTTCCCTTTTCCTACTCTGTTTAATAACAAGGAAGGACTAGTAGGCTATGTAGGACAACCAACTTCCAGCTCCCACTAAAATGTGAGCAAGTAGCAGTTACCAACAGGATAGCAATTATAGCCCACACAATTCATTACCTCCCTTTAAATTAGTTCTTTTGTTTTGTAGCACAAAAGAAAAGAAATCATGAATCAACATCCAGTCTGTATTGCGAAAGCTATAAATTCTGTGGAGTTACACCAAGCTACCATTTGGTGCTGGTTCTTGAGTACTCTGTTTGTTTGCTGCTGTTTTGACTAAGAGAATGAGGAGTCTTATAGAGAGACAGCTTGCCTGTTTCTTCTAAAGCTGACTTTATTCTTTGAAATCACTGACTTATTTAGTTTGGTCATGTTTTAAAAACCTTGTTAATTCTGACTTTAAATTTGGAAACAAACATGAATTTTTAGTTCTTTTTTTTCTTATTCTTGCTTGAATAAAATGTTCCTTCTCTAAGAAAAATACAAGTATAAGAGGATTTCCCAATATCTGATTTTCAAAACATTTAAATAAATCAATACCATATGGATTTTCTTTCCCTTACAATATATGTTTTGAGAAATCTGTACAAGAAAATGTCTTGCATTTTTACCTAAAACAAAAGCTGTCAAGAAATGTCCTCAGTTGCTCAATACACTGACTGCACTTACTCCACTCACCAGGTGTCCAGTAGCTCTTTTTGCTCTGCCATAAATCATCTGTTAATAATGGTTGACTACTCCAGATTAGGGAACCCTGGCAACTGTGAGAATAAGGAGCTTAGAACTACCAATTACTTTGTCTGAATCTATCAAGTTCCTGAAATACTAGAGAGAGGGTACTTGGATAAAAATGAATGGTCTCTACACTATTTTGATGTTTTAAAAGCATGAAAAAAGTCCTTTAATCTACCATGCTTTTCTTAGATGTTTGTAATAAATGACCTAAACACGACCTAAAGCCAGGAAGATAGCATATACAGAAAGATCAAGTTGATTGTTTCATGATATTCTTTCCTGGGTGCATGAGAAAGAAGCCCTCCTACTTTATGGACCAAATTATTAATTTCATTTAAAAAAATCACACTGACTACATGTGCATTCTGAGCTTATGTGCCTCCCTTATTTCCACTTATTATATCTTCTATCAATCTAAAAATAGGTATGAAAACATCTCTCTATAGCAGAAAAAGACAGGGTATGCTATCAGGCAGAGGAATGATAAAAATTTTTAAAAGTAGTTAGGAGTCCTGAATTCTTTTTTTTTCCTGTGAAATAGAGTGTCTTTTTTATTTCTTACATACATGACAATAGTGGAGTGTATTACATTCATAATTATCCATTCACAGAAAATTTTTCATAACTCTGTATATATAAAGTATGTTCATGCCTAATTCTAGCCCTCCCAGCCACAATCTTTAAGATCTTGTTATTGAATATTTTATTATGAGCACTAAATAAACTCAAAACTTACTTGAGATTGTTGAACAATCAGTTAAAATCTTTTTCCAATTCAATCCAGTGTGTGACACATAATGTCCACTCATCATTAAATGTCAATCATTTATTATTATTAATGCAGAGCTACTGATTTTTTTATTTCAGTAGAAATGAAATGTGTAAAGGACATTTAATATTATAGTGAAAGTACCAGTATGTCTGTGCAATAGAATGTTGCTTGCATTAGGAAAAAAGCAATCCAGAGGATCTGATAGAACTCTGTCATTGTACAGGTAAGACAGCTGAAAATCAGAGTGGTATCCTGTTGACCCATGTTCCTTACACATAGTACATAAAACAGACAATCTGAATGTAAGCCCGTTAAACCTGTATGCATGTATTTCTCTTTTGCATTATGCCAAATAAAACTGCAGAATATTAAAAGTCTGATTGCTTTACTGGGTCTCCAGATAGAGAACACCTGGCTTTCCGCACTCTGTAGTTCCAGGAAGTGCCAACAACATGTTTTTCTAACTGTTCCATGTGTATATATGATAACAAAACTAACAGCAACAATACCAAGCTTCCACCTTAATTCTGAACTCAGCAGAGTTGTTGCTTTTATGCCTGAGAATATCATCTTCTCCCAAACATATATTATACAGGAAATAGACAGGAAGAGCAGAGCAATTATGGTGGTGAAACATATCTCAGAATTCCTGAAGTCCTTCAGACTTTTGTCCCTGTTATACTGTGTGCATAAATATATGTATTCTGGGTCACAAGAGCCTGAAGCAAAATATAAACATGAAAATAAGAATTGTAACTAGTATTTCTAACCCACAAATATCTTCACTGTGGTAACTCTCCAGTACTTTAAGGAATCCTTAAATCTTTCTCATCTGGTAAATAGTCTTCAGGGGTAGTGGTGAAAATTCTTTTTCCTTTTATGTTCCTCCAGATGCAAACTCTTGCTAAAAGTTCTATTTCAAGAACTCAGCACAAATCAGCTTTGCATTCACTGACCACTAGTTATTCCTGATGTCTGCATTGAAACTGGCAGCTCTCCTGTAAATAAGGAGCTCATACCCCAGGAGGCAAGGTGGCTGTTATCTTGCACCTTCAAGGTTTTTATACCAAACAGTTCATTAATTCAGACACAGAAAATTACCAGTATCTGATCATTTACTACCAATTATATATTGTTCAACCTCGTATCTTTAGTGGCTCTTATTTTGTAAAAAAAACTAATCACTATGGGATTCATAAAATGTCCATGGAGGTTGGACCAAATTACAATCTGAATGACTCCTGAGGTCACAATCAACTTCAACTTTGCCTCTAATTCTGACCCATTGTCTAAAGTCTACTCTGAGAAAGTCCCTTCTCAAAGCAAGGATTCTATACCCAGGACACTGCTTCCTTCCTCCTATGGACCACCACTATCTAATACCTGTGGACATATTTAAATATTAATGCAATTATAGTGTGGAAATATTGTTTTACCCTTATTGCACATGGTGTCCACCATGATAGATTATTGCAAAAAACTATGATTGAGCCACTGTTGATACAGAAGATAGAAATTGGTCATATAAAACTTTCTTATTGACATTATCAATGCTAAAATTATCATGAAAAAAATTAATAGCATATAAAGCTATTTAAATATATGCCTAATATTTAAACACGAATTTCCTTTCTTACAGAAGGAGCTCCAAATCATTTGTCTTCATTTTGTCTGACTCTTAAGAGCTTCTCTGTATTTTTTTTCTTCTCCTCCTCTCTGGTGACACTGCATCTCCCAATTTAGCAAAGGAGTAAATTTAATTAATCAGCTTTTCAATCCTCCTTCTAGATCATTAGCAAAGTTATTAAATAAAAACAGTCCTAGCACCTATCCCTGTATTTTCCAACTAGCTACCTCTGAACTGTACATTCTAATGTATATTCTCACAAGTATTTTAAAATTCTTTAGTAAAAGCCATCACAAGTGAACCCATATGTGTGTGGGGGGGGTTTTAAGAGAACATTAAATGCATTAGTAGATTTCTATCACTTTGTCCAGTCATCCTAGGATAGAGTATGAATATGGAGAAAGTATATCTTTTAGATAAGATCTGCATATAGATACATGTTACTGTATTCATTATTAAAAAAAATCTAAGAAAAATTGTGATGAAGTCTATCTTCTAGTACTTCTCCCCTTGCTGTCAATTTTTTTCATGTTTAATTTATTTTTATTATTTTTTTAAAAATTTTTATTGTTGGTTGTTCAAAACATTACATAGTTCTTGACATATCATATTTCACATGTTGATTCAAGTGGGTTATGAACTCCCATTTTTACCCTGTATACAGATTGCAGAATCACATCAGTTTCACATCCACTGATTTACATATTGCCATACTAGTGTCTGTTGTAATCTGCTGCCTTTCCTATCCTCTACTATCCCCCCTCCCCTCCCCTCCCCTCCCATCTTCTCTCTCTACCCCATCTACTGTAATTCATTTCTCCCCCTTGTTTTTTTTCCCTTTCCCCTCACTTCCTCTTGTATGTAATTTTGTATAACCATGAGCGTATCCTTCCAATTCCATGAAATTTCCCTTCTCTCTCCCTTTCCCTCCCACCTCTCGTCCCTGTTTAATGTTAATCTTCTTCTCATGCTCTTCCTCCCTACTCTGTTCTTAGTTACTCTCCTTATATCAAAGAAGACATTTGGCATTTGTTTTTTAGGGATTGGCTAGCTTCACTTAGCATAATCTGCTCTAATGCCATCCATTTCCCTGCAAATTCCATGATTTTGTCATTTTTTTAATGCAGAGTAATACTCCATTGTGATAAATGCCACATTTTTTTAATCCATTCATCTATTGAAGGGCATCTAGGTTGGTTCCACAGTCTTGCTATTGTGAATTGTGCTGCTATGAACATCCATGTAGCAGTGTCCCTGTAGTATGCTCTTTTTAGGTCTTTAGAGAATAGACCAAGAAGGGGAATAGCTGGGTCAAATGGTGGTTCCATTCCCAGCTTTCCAAGAAATCTCCATACTGCTTTCCAAATTGGCTGCACCAATTTGCAGTCCCACCAGCAATGTACAAGTGTACCCTTTTCCCCACATCCTCACCAGCATTTGTTGTTGTTTGACTTCATAATGGCTGCCAATCTTACTGGAGTGAGATGGTATCTTAGGATGGTTTTGATTTGCATTTCTCTGACTGCTAGAGATGGCGAGCATTTTTTCATGTACTTGTTGATTGATTGTATGTCCTCCTCTGAGAAGTGTCTGTTCAGGTCCTTGGCCCATTTGTTGATTGGGTTATTTGTTTTCTTATTGTTTAATTTTTTGAGTTCTTTATTTAACACTAAACTATCTACATTTGTTCTTGACCTCTCTTCCATAGCCTATCACTGGTATGTCTTCATGTTTTTCTTTTAAAAATTCAGCCATAGGAAAATATTCTGAAAATGAATTAATTTATTCATCTAACAAATATCTGATGGCTTCTATGTGCCTGGCATTGTTCCAGGGATTGGGCATAGTAAACAAAAGAGTAGAAAAACCTATGCCCAAAAATGGTGTTCTAAAATTTTTTAAAAAGTTAATATATTTATACATGAAAATATGTCAGATAGTGTTAAGTACTACATATAAAACTAAAGCAGGTTAAGAAATCATGGAGTTTCAGGTTGGAGAGAAGGATCTTTCTCAGATGTTATTTGTAAAAACACCTTCATTGACAAGGCAACTTTTGAGCAGAAAGTCAAAGAAAATAAGGGAATAAGCCATCTGGCTACTGGGAAAAGAGCATGTTCAACACTGCAAGAAAAGTGATCACCAAGACTGAGTCAAGTATGGCTGGATATAGGGAACAGTAAATTAACCAACAGGACAGGAGGGCACTGAATCAATCTGAGGAGTGGTAGAAGTGGAAGTCAGAAGGTTTAACAGAGGCCCAGATTAAACAAACCTTTTTATACCTTGGTAAGGAATTATGGTTTTTCCTAGATTGAGATGGAAGTCTGATTAAGGACGGGAACAACATGATATGACTTGAAATATAAAAAGAGAATTCTTCATTAGAGTTTCCAAAATGGTCATGAAGAGAAGAAGTACCTAGAAATCATGACAACATGCAGGTTCTGTCTGATTCAGAGGGTCTGGAGGAGAGTCTGAAATTCTGCATTTCTGAAAATCTCTCAGGTCATCCTGAAATGTTTGGTGAATGGACCATACCTTGAATATCAAAACCTTACAAAAATGGTTCCTGAGGGGTGGTCTCCAAACCAGTAGCATTTACATCACACAGGAACTTTTTAGAAGTGCAAATTCTGAGTCTGACTTACTCAGTCACAAGTTCTGGGCATAGAGTTCAGCAATCCATGCTTTTATAAGACTTCCAATATATTCATGGTAAAGTTTTAGGACTGACTCTGTTATATAGTAAGAATACTCTGAACAACAGCAATAGTAGAAGGAGAACAGGTAAGAACAACTGGGAGAGTATGAGATACATAGTAGCTTGAGCCAGGGTGTTTTGGAAGGTGAGATGAGAGGTGACTGAGTTGTTGATACTTTGAAGACAAAGCCCATAGGAGATGTAGAATATATAAAATTGAAGGAAAATCAAAGGTGATTATGAGATCTTTGTTTCAGTAATTGGAAGAATGGAGTTGCCATTTACTGACTAAGAGGAAGACTGTAGAAGGAACAGGATTGGACATAGAAGAGGGTCAGGAATTTTATTTGAACCTCTCAAATTAGAAATACATACTAGGTATGTTCAAGAGAATTCTGAGGAAGATGTTGAAAATACGATTCTGGAGATCTTGGGAGAAGGGTAGGTAAGAGAGATAAAATTTGACAGTTGTGAGAGCTGATGGCATAATAGCCACTGAAACAAATGATAACACCTAAGTAGTCAATGCAGACAGAAAAAAGACCCAAAGAGCCTCAGAAGGAGTAATCCACAAGGAAGTGTAGAAGCCAATATTAATGAATGAAGATGTCAGTGCTTAAGCTGGCAGCTGTTCTATTTATTCTACAGAAGACAAAAAAAAATTCAATAAGGCAATGCATTTCTGGCAGAGAGGAACAGGGCTCAGGCCAGTAGACATAAGCCCTGAGAACATATCATATAGGTCACCTCTATGAATTCTCGGAAATATCTTTTGTCTTACTTTTAAAAGTTTTTATATGTTAAACATGATGAAAGGGATATGACTTATATTTCTGTCCCATTCATAAACAGGACCATCCATTAAGCAGAAGGGTTAGTGCTATGCTGCCTTCCTTCAAAGCATAAACAAAGATAGTTTGTGATAAGATAAACCAGCCACAATGGACTCATAATTAACATCTTAATATCTTTTCTGCATTCACTATATGAATCTAGTCCAATTCGATAAATATAGCCTTTAAGATGCAAAATCAATGGATTGAAATTGAAGGGCTAAACTCCATGTTTATGCCCACAGAAATATATTTTATAATTTTACCTAAGAGACATAATTTATACTTAAAAATGCTTTAAAGTAATAAAGTATTTTCACATACACTATCACATTTAACCCTCCAACATCCCTGTGATGTAGGACAGGCAGGTAACATTATCACTACCTTATAGCTGAGAAAAATAAAGTTTCAAGGTCAGAAAAGGTGTTAATGAAAAAACTAAGGCTAGAATCTAGGGTCCCTCGGGTCCTAGGCCAGGATACTTCCCATCACACTCTACTGCTTCAAATACACTCCACACACAAATGGAAAAACCAAAGCCATAGTCCAGATGATTTTCTCCTGAAGAATCAAACAAGCAGGATTTTAAATCTTTATTATTTACAATATCACTGAATGAATGTGATGCAACTTATATTATTTGAAACTACAGATTTAAGAATTAAACTACTACTATGATTTATATATAATATATATATATATATATATATATATATATATATATATATATGTGTGTGTGTGTGTGTGTGTGTGTGTGTGTGTATACAGAATTAGAATTAATTATATCAGCTTGGGTGAATGGTTCTAGACAATTTGCCACCTAACAGGGGTGTTGTAAAGATTAATTAGAATTAATTAAGTGAATTATTTAAAAGAAAAAGCATTACAAGGTGCTAAGCATTGATACTATTTCCCTTAAAGACAAGTTTTGAGTTTTTTTAAAAAAATCAATTATTGATCAGTAACTATTCCTGAAAATAGTTCACTCTCTAGACATTGGCATCTCTGATTTGTTCTTGAAGAAGATTTTAAATGGTGATCTCCTCTGTTATGATTAAATACCATGAATCCACACAAATTTGATACTAATCAAAATCTTACAGATGATATTTTTATTTAGTGGAGGAATATGTCTGTATGGTACTTGTTTAGTTACCTTCTCCACAGTCTCCAATATGCAAATGTTTACTTTCTATTATTACTCTTAGAATTTTTCATAAAATACTAATAATATCACTTGACAAAAATTTCTAAGAAAAACAAAAACTATATTTACCACATTAAGCACTGTTTAAAATGTTTAAGCATTTTTCTTGAATGTGGTTTTGTTAACATAGCTTTCATTTCAAAATGTCAAAACTTACCAGAAAACATTTAGTCTGACTGTAGATATTGCACCTAGAGATAAGGAAAGTTGCTTTTATGTAACATTTCTTAATGCATGTCAGTACCATTTAAGGAAACTACATGTAAATATTTTCACATATCTTCTTTCCTTTGGCTAAATTTGTTTTCAATTCTACTTGCTATACTTATCTGTGAGAATTCATTTTAAACATGTCTTTGAAGAAAAATTAGATCAATGTTAGTGACTGTGAGATATTGACAACAACAAATTTCATGGAAAATTCTTTAATATCAGCACTCTAAGAGAATATTCAGTCATTTCAGATTGTAAATTTTAAAGCATTAATCATGTATGTAACTGATAAGGCAAAATGCATTTTACTAGGTATAACCATAAAAGGAACTAGAATTAAGAATTTTTATGAGAAAATAAAGCAAAGAGTTGTGCATTTCTCCCATGTCAGATTCCTGTTTGTCTGCCAGCTCATCATGCTCTATGAGAAACTAATCAATGGTGAGTTAATTTGTTTAACAGATTTTGAATAAATGGTCTGATGACTGATACCTTCCACCTCTGTTTATTTCAAAAAGGCAGAGCAGAGAAATTTTTATAGAATATTAAATGTATTGTCTACTTTAAATCTTTGAGTAAAAAAAACATGCTATATAAGAATATTTTTGGAAAACAAAGAACCAAGGAGTGTTTCTTTATAGATATCAAAATCAGTTCTTAAATTGTGGAAATTATCTGGCCTCCTTTCCACATTTTTTGTTATTAATTCACTTGCCACATTAAGCACCATTTAAAATGTTTAAGCATCTTTTGAATGTGGTTTTGTACATAGCTTTACCTTCTATAGTATGCAATTATCAATGTTCACCATTACTCAAAAGGATTTTATAGAACAAAGCCAAGCTCAATAACACACAAGCTCAATCTTGCTTATGTGTATTAGTTTATTTTGATTGCTATTACAAAATATTTTCAAAAATTTGGAAATAGAGTATAAATTATGCATATAAATCCCTCTACATGATATAATCAATTGATCACTTTTCTTCCCATTTTTAAATTATCTTCCATGTATAGAAAACATGAGCAATGGAAAGACTAAAAACACCATAGAAACATTCAACATCAAAAATGAAAACAAAATGAGCTCTTCTCATTATTTTGTAACTTTAACTCTTATAGCTTCCATTTCTAGGTCTTTAAAGGACATTAATAAAACTGATTAGGTTGATTTGGCAATTATATAATACTTGCGAAGTTTCTACTGGACTATGGCATAGACTAAGTTCCTGCCACACCAGGACTGAATGGATGAGTGAAGCCAACCCAAGGTGTGGCTAGCCTCACAGCACATAAACCCTTCCCCACCATGCCACTTATCACTGGACATCACTGATAATTTAATTCAACAGAAACGCACAAGACAAAAGTGAATACTCAAGCAGGAATGGGGAATTACAGTAAATGAATCAATTCAATGCTTAACAGGAAACACATTTCTATTTCCTAGAATCTTGTCAGCTTATTTCAAATAGATCACAGGATTAAGTTCTGGATAAATCATTATTCAACACCTCTTTTCCTTGATGAATGTATTTATGAGCTTAATGCAGTCTTTGTTGGCATGAGCCCATAGAGAAGTTCAAAAACATCTTCAGCAGCTAACTTTAAGTGCTTCCTATTTCTCTGGGGGTTGACTGTGGTTTCAGCATCATGGATCTCTTGCCACATGAAATATCTAAATTATTTAATCTCTAGGTGATTATATCTTCCTTGTATATCTCTCACCTTTCTCAAAAATAGGATTATGTTAGTAAAATATAGTGTGCATTTTTAGCATCTTACTACACTTAATGCATTTAATGAAGTAATTGGATCCCTCCCAGTTAATGATTAAGTCATCCACAGTCTCATCCATATCCCTGGAGCTTCACTCCAATATCTTTTCTGAAGCTTTTAATTTTTTCCCATTATGTTTTAAAATTCTATTTCCAGATCCTACTAGAAAATCTGACCTAGATGAAACCCAAGTATTTCCCAGCCAGCAATCCAAAAGTGAACAGTATCCTTACCGTAAAAATTCCTTTTTGTGACTTTTTTTGTCAAGTTAATAACACCACCATTTAACCAGTCGCTCAAGAGAGAACTAACATATGTGATTCCTTCATCCAACAGTCATTAAATCAGATCAGTTCTAAGTCCTATCCTGAATCTTTTGAATCCATCACAGTCTGTGGCTTTAACTCAGATTTTCCTCACCTCTTCTCTGCACTATTGCAGGTTCCTTTAACATAATCTGACTCTCTATTCTCATCTTTCTTTCAAGTTGAGTACAGTCAGTCCCTCTGTTGTGGCTGTGGATATGTCTTTAGAACAATGTTTGCCATTGGGAACACAGTTGCAGTTCTAGATGTTATTAATAATATAATAACAAAAGGCAGGTTTTGGTGAAAATAAATTGGAACAGATCCTTGGTTAAAAAGAAGGGGGCGCGTGGTTCTTTATTAGGTTGACATGGCATTTCAGAGGTTAATGTGAACTTCTAGAATTCCATTAGAACAGACATTCACAGGCATTTTTTCTTGTTTTTTTTTTTCC
>NW_026000101.1:26201802-26230749 GCF_001458135.2 Marmota marmota marmota
TATCAGAGAAGACATTGGGCATCATCTCAGGCAATCAGAGAAATGCAAATTAAAACTACTCTAAGATACCATCTCACTCCAGTAAGAATGGCAGCCATTATGAAGACAAACAACAACAAATGCTGGCAAGGATGAGGGAAAAGGGTACACTCGTACACTGCTGGTAGGACTGCAAATTAGTGCAGCCAATTTGGAAAGCAGTATGAAAATTCCTTGGAAAGCTGGGAATGGAACCACTATTTGACCCAGCTATTCCTCTTCTCAGACTATATCCAAAGGAACTAAAAACAACATACTACAGGGACACAGACACATCAATGTTTACAGCAGCACAATTCACAATAGCTAAACTGTGGAGCCAACCTAGATGTCCTTCAGTGGATGAATGGATAAAAAAAAAAATGTGACATTTATACACAATAGAATATTACTCAGCAATAAAAAAGAATAAGATCACAGCATTTGCAAGGAAATGGATGGCATTAGAGAAGATTATGCTAAGTGAAGTTAGTCAATCCCAAAAAAACAAATTCCAATAACATGCTATTTCTAAAGTGAACTTTCTTCCCTTAGGCTGAGAGTAAGTAGATACATGAGATTTTATTTTTAAGGTTTTAAGAAAGGCATGTGCCTTTCTTATTAGGAGGAGTTAGCTGTTCCCAGAGAAAACTAAAACATACTCAAATGATTAGAGAAAGAAAATTCAAGTGAAAATTCTGGCATTAAAAAAAAAATACAAAAATATCTCCTGGAAGCATAAGTATCCTTAACAAATATATCTTCTTTTTTGTAGATCAGACTTGAAAAACTAAATGAGAAACATAAAGTTTATGTGATTATGAATCACTGTCTGCTAGAAATCAAACAAGATAAAAATAAAAAATATCATATTTCTGATACTAAAATGGAAATCAATGTAAAAAAGAGAATTGAATTGAATTTACAAATATGCAATCTATGTATAGCATAGAAATTGATTTCAAGTATCCAGTGAGAGAGTCTAAAATGTACATCATTAAGATTTCTCCAGCTTTTCTTAAGTTTCTCCCTCATATTATTGTAACATCTGTTTTTTTTGCACACCAAAAAAAAGGAAAGTTGATGAAGTCTGAGTAAAACCCATTTTGCAACTCCACAAACATGCTGGAGTATGGGAAATGCCCAGCTTCTGAGGCCAGAGGGATGTAGATTTAAATATCTGTTCTGCCATTACCCAGTTGTATAACATTGGCATGTCAGTAGATTTTCCCATCTTCAATTTCCTTAGTGCTATGAGAAAGTAACACTGATTTTGTCTGAGCTTACATAAAGCAATGAATGAATAGCACACCTGGCTTTATCACTGGCACATAGCACATACAATACCTTGTTTTGAATTTTCTGATATTTCTACCTTATCTGAGAGAAAGAAAGAGGCAGGAGAGGAGGTGGGGGGAGGAGAGCAGGAATGTTGATATAGCTCTCATAATTTTTCCTAAATTCCACACCACCCAGAATCAAATTAGTCTCTTCCTTAGTTTTGGACATTTTCTAAAGTCATCCTCACTTTTTTTAAAATAATTTTTTTAATTGTAGATAGACACCAATGCCTTTATTTTTTTTTTTATGTAGTGCTGAGGATTGAACCCACTGCCTTATATGTGCTAGGCAAGCACTCTGCCACTAAGCCACGGCCCCAGCCCTCTTCTCACATTTTTAAAACATAAATGCAATAACCAAAAGACTCTTCTTTAATTATTAGGCTGTTTGCGGGCTATGTGATTACATTTATGCCTTGAATAGAATATTAATCCAGCAAGTCTAATCTTGAAGAAACAAACAAAAAAAACTTAATTATCTTTGAACCTATTAGCTTTTTTTCCATAATATGTATTCCAAGGGAAAGTATATTTCTCTGATTTTACAAAAGACAAAAACATCATTCTCTGCATTTTTAAAACCCATAGTATCAGAGAGTATCAATTGCACTAAATTCTATTGGTTGTTTTGCTGATCAAATAAAAATCCAATCTAACTCCATGTAATTAACTTTTGACCTAGTAGCATTAGAGAAAAATTAAACATTCAAACATATTAAACAATTAATGAAGGACAAAGCAACACAGGACAGTGGGCTTAAAAATATCTAAAACAATGAAGTTCATATTGGTCTGGTAGAAAGAGCACCAGAAAAAAAAATGGTTTAATTTCTGGCTATACTCAGACAAGCCAAGAAACAAACAAACAAGTAAAATCTTCAACCACATTCTTGAACCAAATTCTTCAACATTCATCTTTCTCAATCAAAATTGTGGATGAGATTTACTTCCTGTGTACATATGTATGAGAATTAAAAGAAATGATGAACCTAACACTTGGATCACTTTGCAGGGTAGATGAGAGTCACTTAAATCACTATAAATAAAAAAGGGTGAGTACTATATAAAATATATTTCTCAGTTTGTTAGGTAAGAAATATGAAATGTTATTAGTCACCGAAATTATTTTTCAAGTAAAAAGTCCACTTTACTTTTTAAAAATTTTAGTTTTGAATCATAGCATTTCGTTTCTGCTGTTCTAGTTTCCTAAACCCAAAGCCAAAGCATGACTTCCATTGAAAAAAAAAAAAAAAAAACCAACTCTGCTGCCATATCCTGAAGACCAATGTACACGATAGTTGTTTTTACCGAACCAGTTAACTTGTGCATTTTTAATCTGTCTTCTAGCCTAAGGTACCACATTACTTTACAGATAGAATTAGAGTAGGATAGCACTTACTAATCCCATGAGCCCACTGGCCAATAGTGCAGTTACCTATGTGTGCCCTCTGTAAGCCTAGCTACTGGGTGCTTTACCAATTAATAGAGCTGAATACAGCATTCATGTGGTAAGTAAACGTTAAATTTTTCTTCTAGTTTACATTTTCCTCCTCCTCTGTATTTGTCTATCAAGGATAATAACCACTTTTTAAAACATGTTTTAATATGTGTTTTTTTAACTTGGTTAATGGTAGCTGTCTCATCTATGTGCAATTTTTTACTTTCTTATCTTTTTATTTTAAAAATGTTTTAACAATTTTAAATGTAGAGTACATTTGTCTTAGGTGAGTATTCATCAACTTATGTAGGCAAAGATTAATTCAGAAGTCTCGAGAATGCATAACTGTCCTAAAAACTAAACACTACAAATCCCAAGAACTTGAACTAGTGAGATATCTGGTGAAGAAACTCAAATCTGAACTTCCTACCACAGAACCAAAAATTAATAAAACAACAACAATAATAAAGAAAACACTATAAGAGGTTTTTATACCTCTTTATAGAAAAGTTAGTGTGTGGTCAGTTGAGGGCACCATCTTCAGATATAAAGTTATGGTTTTTCAGTTTTGTTTTTTACCTGAAACTTGCTGCTCTATATCATTAAGAAGTGCATAAATAAAAATTCTCACTGAATCTGTTTTTCAAATGCCAAATAAAAAGTGTTTATTTGAAATAGGAAATCAGAAGTTAATAAATTTTGTTTTGAAATGATGAAATATTTCTGCAAATAATTGTGCACATGTGTATAACATTTGTGTGAAAGCAAACAATATGACAATATTTTATCTAATCTGAATATTTCCATCAGCCAGCTCCTCAAATCAGCTTTCTCTGGTATTTATCTAGCTTGATCCTCTGTCCCCCTCTTACCTGAGAAGGCATCCTAGATCATTTCTCACAGTGGCTTACCGTAATAAGCCATTCTCAGGGTGATGTTGTAGGAACCCCAATTCTTTTCATTCTCTTTACCAAGGTCCTGCTATGCCTCTCTCTTCCTTGGGAAAAGTGGAAAAAGCTCAGGTGCCAAAAGAGCAGTAAATAGACCCATAAACTAATTTTCATTGTAAGTAAACGGAGCTTGAATCATTTACAAAAGCACCAGGTCCCCCTCAGGGTTTCCTTACATTTTCTTTACAAATTGCAGGATGACATTTACACAAGAGAAAGAGGGGGTTCTTCTTAAATGAAGAGAGACAACTTGGAATTTCCATGTTTTTAAGCAACTACTCTCCCATCTCTTACTATGGTGAATTTTTAATTAAGAAGTCAGCTCTACTTTGTAGAATCATGCGGTCCATGTAGTAATGTTAGGAAAAGTTTTCAATATCCTTCCACCTATATAGCACTACTTTAAAATTCATAATGCCAACTAGGTTAAAATACTATTATTTAAAAGCTTAATTTTTATTATTTTGGTCTATTATATACAATGTAAATGGTGATAGTTTAGTCATGCATATATTAAATGAGACACAAAATATTCAGAAAATAATAATGATATTAAATAGCTTCTTAAATCTGTTTCTCTTCATCCACAATTTTAATGATTTATTAAAGGTAGATTTTAAAAATCTAACATATATCTTTTAAATATAAAATTTTTGATTGCTTAATAATCCCCTTGACTCTAATTATTTTTTGTACATATTACTATAAAAATTATTTTCCTCTCCAGAATTCCTTAGGAGAAATAAAATTCCATCAATAAATGCTTCCTATCCACTAAATTTCAATATAATATTCTTCGTTGTTACACATTTTACATTTAAATCAATAGTTTCTCATAGGTTTTACCTCTACATATCAATTCAGGATCACTAGTATGTTTAGATATTAGAATTTATAATTCATTCCATTTATTTAACCCACCAGAAATTGTTCCAAACTCAGTTCCCAGATCTGATTACATAAGGATACGCTTTAATCTTTCCTTACTTAACAGATTCAGGAGAGCAGAAGTGGGCTTTCAGCTCATGCTATTCTAAGGAAGTGGTATTTCTGTTGTTTTCAACAGTGCAATTTCAAACAAGCAGATGAATTAGACGTCTAGCAGGTGAAAGTTCATCTCTTCCTCCTCGATGGTTCAATAGATTGATGACAGATAAATAACCAAGTATCACAATTTTCACTGGAACATCTTCTTTCTATCCATTTGAATTCATATTTGTTATTATAAGAGATATGGTTACAGGACATGACAGTACTTGGCTCAAAGGCACAGTACCACATTGATTTCCCCGATCTAAATCTCATCAGAGAAAGGTTGAGACACCCAACTGACTAACAGATTGCAGAAATAAAATATTAAGGAATTTTCCAATTTATAGTTTTTTGAAAAATTCTTTGCTCTACTAAAGCCACATAATATTTTCCTTATTTGTTCCTGAAAAAAATGTATTTTCCCTTCCCTTTATTTATTTTTTTCTTTTCTGTCTCTCCCACCCCTTAAGTTTCCTTCATACAAATGAATTCTCTTTTGGGATAGATATAAAAAATATAGGTTCACAACTTTGTGGTGTCATTTTTGTCCCAAGAAAGTGTCAGACATCTAATAAGGATTTTTAAACAGATTTCACTTACTAACCTCCCAAGGGGGAATGCACAAGCTTACCTTTTGTATTTTCTGTAGCATTGTAGCTGAAGCTAAAATTCTTCTCTCTCTTGCCCTCTAGTGCAGCTTGTCAAAATGACATTACTTATCCCTCATTCCTCCTTCAGAGTTTGTCTCTTTGATGCAACAACTACTGTGTCTTTTGTTAGGGTTTAGTATTTATCCTTCACCCATAGCAGACAAGGTCCTTAAAAGGTAATAAAATAAAGCAGAGCAAGAGAAAGAGAGACTGTTCAAGATAAAGATATTCAGTTCCAGAGGAGGAGTAGGGATAGAAAAAGTTTTTGCCACTCGTTTTCTAAAAATACTGTTAAGAAAAACTAAGAAGCAGCAAATCAGAACTATTTGTTTGTTTAGGTACATTTGGAAAACCAAAGAGAGTAAAAGAGCTTACTCATCTGTCCTTGTTATATCTCTCACCACATTTGCCACAGAATTTTTCAACTAAAAAATGTTGTACTCTTTTTTTTTGGGGGAAAAAGTCTCTGTTCACATAATATATGAGTAATTTGGATAGTGTTATACTTCAATAAAAGTAAATAAGTGAAGGCTAGGGTTGTGGCTCAGTGGCAGAGTGCTTGCCTTGCACATGTGAGGCACTGAGTTCCATCCTCAGCACTACATAAAAAATAAACAAAATAAAGATATTGTGTTCATGTATAACTAAATTAAATAAGTGAATGACTGTCATAGATTCTTCTTTGATTTTTATGTTTTATTATCTCTATACTTTTTTTAAAGTTGACCATCTTTGGGGCATAATTAAGGTATGGGATATTCAATGATAACATAAAGATAGTTTTTGTCAGTCATAAAAAAATGAAGGAAAAAAACATTTCTAATTAAGGTGGAATTCCGTCTTTGTCTCATCTGAGTCCCAATCTAAATCAGTCATTTATATTATCTTTGCTTTCCAAATTGCATTGATATGAATAAAATTTGTGAGTTTATACAATAAGCAATATAAACTCAAAAGGATTGTTAGTAAAGAAAGTTGTGCTAAGCTAAAATAATTATGCTTTTAGACATCCACTATAGCATTGATTCTCCATAATCCCTCTCATTTCCTGAAAATAGCTAAGTCGAAAGGTAGTGCAAAACACACACCACAGAATATCTAATTCAGGTCAATGGGAGCTTCAGTTCTTAACTACTTGACCAATTTGATCAGGAGGCAGTTACAATCCAGCCACTATATGTCTTAAATAACTGGAAATTCTCAGTTATTTTTTATAAGTTTTATCAAGAATAAAAGTCATTTCCTATTACCTGAGACCAAGGTAATGGAAAGGATATTGCAGAAATTTAGTACACATACTTCCTATCCTTAATTCTTGGAATCTGATGCAATCAATAAAAATTAGAGCTTTTGGTATTCAAGAGAGTGATTTGACTCATAATAATCCAACTTAAGTTTTTTTTCTCAACGTAAGCACTATTGAGATTTTGAGTCAAATACATCTTCGCTGTGGGAGACTGTCATGTAGTATTGGAGGGTTGTCAGCAGCATCCCTGGACTTTACACACTCGATTCCAGTAGCATCTCATCCCCCTCCTTGTGCCATCACTCTCAGCTTTGACAATCAAAAAAAAAAAAAAAAAAAAAAAACTGTCTTCAGATGTTAACAAATGTCTCTTTCATATAGGATGGCAAAATCACCCTCTCTTTTGGCTGAGAACCACTGACCCAACCAACATTTAGTAATAAGAAATGCAATAATAGTAACAACAGAGGCAGTGTTTTAAATGAGCATTAGGTAATAATATACTAGGCTTTATGCTTTTATTATCTCTAATTATCTAAATGATCTAATAAAGTAATTGTACTCTTTTATAGATAACTAATCAACAGTATGAGAAACTAGTTCAATATTAGATAGTAGTTGAAAAGCCAAGAATTATATCCAGGTCTGATAGACTTGAAAACCAGTATTTTTCTGTTACCTACTTTTATCAATCCTCTACCACCACACGTTTTGATGATTTCCAAAACTAAATGCTAAATTAGTTCCTGTAACTGTCACAGTCATTTTGAAAGAGAACCAGGATCTAAGCAATTAATTTCAAGTGATTTATACAAAGTCATATGTAAATGCAAAGTGAAATACTTTGTCCTAAGTATATACCAATATATCAGAAATTCTCAAATATTTCAGGCATAACATTCATGAGGAAGGATGGAACACTATTTTACTGCACTGCACCAATGCCCAATTCTAGAAACTAATGTAGGACATACGATGAAAATTAAATGATCAGGGTAAGAGGTTTAAAATAAAACATGATCCCAATGTTTGTATGTAAAAATATTCCATCACCTCTGCTTCATGACCCAGAATTTGTGATGTAAATAATTTACAATAATATAAGTGAGATATCACCAGGTGTGTGCACACCCAAGATAAATTTAGGTTCAAAATATGTGGCAAAATCTATAATGAGTTGCAAAGAAGAAAGTTTACTGTAGCTAAAAAGACAAAAAAATTAAAAAAAAAAAACACTTGATTTCTGACTTCTCTTTTCTTTAAATTGGTCTCTTCCCTATTCTTTATAATGAGAGTATTCAATTGATTTTTATATGCAAGTAACTAATCAGCCATCTTTGTAAAAGGCAGCTTTGGTTTTCTGTTTTCAGTTGTTGTGAACACACATAGGTAAGCAACATATGCACATTTGTTCATTTATTTTATTATGTTTGCTATAAGCTATTCACAGAATAGAAGTTCATATATATATGTAGCATTTGCCTTATGACCCCAATATAGAATTATGTGTATTATTACTTATTCATTAACATGCTTGTTTACCCATCAAAGATTAACTGAGCATTAACTTTGGGTGAGAAAACATGTTGAGTGAACAGTTTCAGAAGATGAGTAAAACATGGTTCCAATCCACAAGAAACCATTGCATTCACCAAAGACTTTATAGTTTTCAAATCCTTTAACTATGTAATTGCTATAAACCTCATAACTTAAGGTGAGAATGTCAAGAATGAGATAACTTATTGTGCAGAGATATCTGGTAGAGAGGGGCTTTTATATCACATTAGTCTTTATTTCCTCAGTACAAAATGTCTGACTCTGGTAGAGACAGAGTTGATAAGAGAGACCAAACACCACTATAATTAACACTGTTATTTCATTCTTTTTCTAAGGGTTATGAAGCTACATTCACATATTCCTTCAAGAACAATTTATCCACATTGACCAGAACTATAAATATGAAGGGTGTAGGAGACAAAATCAAATCAAAGTAAACCGTAAGTCCCTAATCACTTGGTTTTTAGAGATTCTTTCTGCTGCCTCAATGACTCTACTTCTGCAAAATATGGAAATACACACATGCATTTAATGAAATAGAATTTATGAATGTTTATCCTTACACTGTCCATTATTCAAATCAGCAAGTAAAATAGGAGCAGCGAAATTGGTTAAAATGCCATGTTTCATCGATTTAGAACATTAGAATTAGTTCCTATTAAATGAGGCCTGTGCTTGTATGTGTGTGTATCACAGAATTTCTAGCTGGAAGGAACCTTGGCAATAATGTAGTTTGATTGCTTTTGAACAGCAGTCATGTGAACATGTATTAAAAGTTGCTCAAAGGAAATCTTATATGAAACATAAACACAACAAACAATACTCAAATCACTCTGAGAACTGTAGCCTATAGCTTCATATTCTCAAACTTCCATGACTCACCCATCCACAGTTGGGATCTACAGAAAAATTAGTCTTCAAAGGTACACTGTTTGAACATTACTACTTCTAGCCCTGATCTTTCCCATTAAAAGGGAAGACAGTGATGCCCAGAAACATGGTAGGACTTATCCATGCTCATTCATTAGCTACATGCAGAAGGTGACTTAAATAAAAATCTCTCAAAGTTCATACTATTAATAATAATACTGACTTGTCTGTTAACAAACTTGCTCTTAGGGATGATATTGCTTACCAGAGAACTCACAAACGGTGTTCCTAATCTCTCTAGAGAGCAAATAAGAATGTTCAGCATCAGGAGTATGTTCACTTTCCTTTATATTTGATTTTAGATGTGTCCCCAGTTCCAGTACCAGCCTAAACATTGTTGATCAAAGTACAAGTAATTAATAAGGGATCCAGGGGTACAATTGATACCAGAAAGATCTCACAATGGGGTTATTTTCCCTGATTTTATTTCATATGCAGGTTATTATTTGTCTTATTATTTTAGCATTGATTTATCCAACTGACACAAATGCTAAGATTACTGTCACCAGTGAGAATAAATCACTATAGAGGAATAGACGTGATTATAGTAAAGAAAGTAAATGTATGCACACCCACACACATGTGGAACTAGCAAGCCAAGACAAAATTTCAACACATATTTCATGATGCTGATGTATAATTAATTGAATATAATTTAAATTGATTTGTTTATAGATGAATCTCCAAAAATGAGAATAGGTGTGTAAGAATTGAATATGAAACTTAATTACTCACTAAAGTATTTTCTTAGATAAAAAGAAAAGATAATTGCCAGGGGTTGTTACATCCTGATGCACTGTAAAACTTTTTTCTTTACAATTTGTAAATAACACCAAACTTATTGTTAAATGGATGAAAGCTCTTTTTGACTACCCAAGGTTATTGTGTGTTGTTGCTAACGTACAAGAAGAAGAAAGCCCTGTGCATGTGTGTGTGTATCGATGTCTGTGTTTATAAATGTGCGTGTCCTTCTGAAAATCACGTGTCTTTCTATTTAATGAGAATCCTCATCTACAGGTTTATTAAATTACATCAGCAGTTAGACATACAGTTTTGTTCCCAGCATGATTCTAAGGCCCTTTAAAGGAATAATTTCTCCTTAGAACCAGCAGTTCAAACTCTACCTGAATTTCATACAGGCCAGAAAATATAGCTGTTTTAAGTGTAGCATTACATAGTAGGTAGAAAAGCAAAAGGCAATTTCTCCCCTACACACAGAAGAAAAAATATAGGGGGTCAGAGAGAGAGAGAGACAGAGAGACAGAGAGACAGAGAAAGAGAGGGAGAGAGAAAGAAAAAGAGAGGGTAAGTGGGGAGGGAGATGGAAAAAAGGCAATTAAGCTAATGCAAGTTGGGTGTCACAAGGTTATAGATATTTCAAGAGCTGAGCAATTTACCGTCTGGAAAAGGAGAAGAGCTCTTGCATAAAATGTCCCCCAGTTCAGATTTATTATGCTTTTAGTTGTGTTATATGTGATACAATTAGCAGGAGGTGCCAATAAGGCGTTCTCTCAAGGACGTGGTCATCCCGTGCCATCTGTTATTAATTGCATTGTCCTTTCCACATCCAGCTAGAGGGGAAAAAGTTCTCGGAGAAACACCTGCAAATTCTCACCACACAATGATGAGAATGTAAAAATACTTACAACAAAGAAGGAAGGCTGGGTCAGATCTCTAAACTGCCCACCATGACTTCAAAAGGAAAGAAAAATATATGAGTCCTGATGTGATAGGATCCTGTTCCAGGGATTGCTTTTCCTAGCATTATATTCTGCTATATTCATAGCTTTTCCAGCAACAAAATATATTAAAATGAAAAGGGAATAATTAAAACCTTATTCTAGAAATATAGTCATCTTCTATAGGGCTTCGTGAAGATTCAGATATTTAAATAGATATTTTATTGAAACACAAAACAATGACAAAAATCAACTGGAGCCTTTTTTCCACCCACCCCCCCTCCTTTCATATTTTGGCATTTGGGTGATTCATATCAGTCTTAAGACCTGAGTTCTAAAAATTAATATTCCTATAAATATGCAAATACTTTCTCAATTTGGCACCTATTTTCATAGATATCGTCTCAAAATATGAATCACTAAAAAATGCTGCTAAAATACAAATAGCTATTAAAACAATTTAATTTCAAAAACACTAACTTACTTTTAACCATCTGTGCTGCCTGTTCTTTTCTGTGATTTCCAATCGACTTGAATCTTTGAAGCAGGCAGCTGCTACAGCCAGTCAGTCCTGTTTTCCATTCTGTTCAAATAAGAATGAATACTCCCAGAGCTACTGGGTGAAGCTCTAAAGCACTTCACAGGAATGTTTTAAAACTCCTTTATGACCAGTAATTCAAAATATTTTCAAAAATAGCATTGAAATTCTGTTGAGGGGCTGAGGTGAGAAAATATTTTGAAGGAAATGAATACGATTTAACTGATACATTCCTGGAAGAAAAACAAAAAGTGTATATACCTTACTTACAGTTTACTTGACAGTTAAATTACCTACCTCATCTTATGCATCTATTTGTATTAAATTCAACTAAATTATATTTATTGAAACTCGGTAAGGGAAATTAAAACCTTCCTGTAAGAGTGTCCTTATAGCTAACATAAGAAAAAATAAAAACAAAGAAACATTTATTACACAAGCTTTCCAATACTAAATTAGAAAAGTGCTCTATGCCTGTAACATACTGTTAGATTAAAAGTCTACAAGAAAATTAATTTCATGTATCAAAACAACAGCAAAACATTATTTTGAAATTTGGTTACAATTGATTCATTTTAGTGAAAGAGGCAATTCCTTTGCTCCAGCACCCTCAGAAATTGCTCACTCCTGTGTACTAAGCATGCTTCTCTGTATGATTTATTTTTCCCACTTTTTGGTTCTTTTGAGATGTTTCATTTGGTCTTCACTTAACAAAATAACCATTTGTTGCCATCATTGCAGTTATTTAACTTTTTAAATTTAAAGTGTGATTTAAATTTAAATTGTGATTCGATGGGCATATTACTAATTAAAGGATTAAGAATAACTATCTCAGAATGAATATGACAGACATAAAAGCACCCATACTCGTGTTAGGTATATTTAATCAAATTGTATGTCAAAACTGCTTCATATTGTTATTTTCTTTCATTTGGTGTACACTAATTGCTTACTATTATTACAAATGATAAAGAGTATCAAAATAAAATATAATATGCATGAACACACTGCTTTAGCTGGTAACTACATTAATGTTGTTTGAATAATGATTTTTAACTGGCATGGACTCTGCAACTATTAATCAAAATATCAAACTACTAAATTTCCTTAATTTCATTTCTTTTCCTTTCATTCTTGGGTCATGTTGCTATTTGCTACTACTTTTAATTGACAGCAGAGCCAAGCAACTAACTTTACAGTCCCAGAAGTGAATTAGTATAGACTAAGTATGAATCTCTCCTAGGAGAAGATTCACATTAGAGCAATGACCTAATAAATTATTCTCTTAAGAGCCTAGCCTTTAGGTCCTTAGTCACAGAGGTACCAGATCTTAGAAAATCCACTGAATAGTGCACATGAAAAAGGTGTATTTTAGTCAACAGCAGCTCAACTAGAGAGAATAATAAGCCAGGATTATCAAAAATGTTAAAAACAACCTTACACAGCACTCACAAATGTGCAGCATAACACTGACTTATGCTAAGTCAGTTCCCATACATTAACAACTCATGTGTGACCAGGAAAGTATGTGATATGTATTAGTTAAATGGAAATAATAGCATCTAACTCATAATTTAGGATTAAATGAAAAAATTCAAACACTCCCCTCTGGATTAGAATTATATTTAGTATCCATGAATTCCATTTACCACTCTACTTCTCCACCACAGGAAATTTATTTTTAACTTTTGATAAATTTTTAAGATCTCTCTTTCAAAAATACAGGATTTTACATAATGGTGTCCAAAAAATTGTAGCATTAAAATAAAAAGGTAAAATCTCACTATTTAATATTAGAAATGATAGGAGACTGGCTCACTTAGTGACTCAAAAGTCCCTAAACAAGTGATAAAACCAAGCTAGGTCCCAGTTTCTTTGATGAAGAAATGATATATGCCTTATCAAGATTCTGGATGAAAGAAGAAGTCAATTATTTAAAAATCAGAATGACTAGAATATTACTTCTCAGGAAAAAACTAATTCAAATGAAAACAAATGAGTATTGTTATTGTTGTTGTTGTTTCCCCAGCAGCCTATGTGACTATTCCTGAAATCCATTGTTTAGCATTATTGTATAGGAAAAGGGTTGACCAGTTCTGTGATGTTCCCATGGTTAAAACTAGCATTATGAGCAAAAGCTAAATGCATTCAGGTTTCATATAATTTAGAAACAATATTTTCAAAACAATAATATTAACCCATTGGCATAATTAAGAGAACTACCATACTGGGTAAGAGATTTAACCAAATAATTTTTAAGTCTAACTTTTTATTAATTCCCTGAATCTTGCCCACTTTCTTCCTTTGTTCATTAATTTTATGAATACAAGAAAAGTACTAGAGTTACCTGGGTATTATATTAGATGGTATTAATGATTTTAATAATATAAATATTTCTTGTGCATCTATTATATATTATGTATGCCCAAATCTGTTACATGTTACACTTTATTTATTTTCATGATATTCTTATTACTTTAGCCATTTTAAAAAGGTAGAATTTTAGGCACTAAAACTCTTAGCAGTACCTGTTCAAGGTAGAAGTTAGCTGTCTGAGATAGCATGTGGAAATGAAACAAAAACCCTATTCTAAAAGTCAGTACTAATATAGATAGATTGTAAGAGAATATTAGCCCCAACTAAAAATTAATATGGAATGCTCATAGCTAATTTCACTTTTCTTCTGATTTTATTTTGATTTCTCTTAAAGATAGTATATATTAAAAACAAAGTTTTTGACGCTATCTAAAACTTTAATGTACAAAACTCTCTTTTTCTAAGACAGTTTTTGAAATTTTCAAATCTTTTAAGAATGGCTAAAGTTCCATTTTCCATTTACTGCACACAATATCTTGATCATTTTGACACAATGACTTCAGGAACTTCCTTGCAAACATCAAGTAATTCACATCAATGCAGTAACACCTTTACAGCTTTTTGAGAAACTTTCCTGAATTGGCAAGGTTTTTGGTGCTTTTATGTGTGTGTGTTGTTGTTGTTGTTGTTTATTTGAAATGAAGTGGAAGTAAAAGAAAAATGAGTTTTAATTAAGCATTAATCCAGTACACTGAAAGGTCCAATGTTGTTTCTTTTTCCAGATGATCCATTTTCTGAGTCTTTTGTAGCTACTTCACTTATTATTGTCCCTTTTGCTGTAATAAGTAGGTTACAAAGAATTCATTGCTCCTCTGGTATAAATGCAAACTCTACATTTTGTTTCCTTTGTATGTATATTGGCTAAAAATTAAAACCAAACTGAAGTTCCTAAAGAAACAAAGTAAAAGAAATAATACATGCACCTTAAAAAAGTTCAAGTGCGTTATGATTCTTTTTTTGTTTTGGTTGCTATGTATGGTTTATGATTCACTAAAATTTCAAACAATTTGGGGGGAAATCCTATATTTTTACTTTTGTCTTCCCAAACTAAAACACAGCCCCCTGCTTTGATGTGGTTTTAGTATCAATATTGAAAATATTGTATCAAACTTGAAAAGGATAATGTATAAATGAACAATCTCCCTCCCCCACTTTAAATCAGTGCAAGTATTTACCTGGGACTAATACAAACAATTGGAACAAAAAGAATGCCTCTATCTCTCAAATGGAATATTGTTTAAGGACAAGGTAAGGACTAACACAGAGAAGAAAAAGAGATCAATCAGTCCATTAACATAGAATGGAGCAAGTGAAATAATGTGCCACAGTGAATGTGCCACAGGGGAACAGAGGGGAAGACCTCTCTGTTAACACAGAACAGAGCAAGCAACTTGACACCGGAAATACACTGAGATGAACATAAATGAAATAGATCATGTCCCTATTCCTACCCTTCGCCATACACAAAACCCTAATCATAATTCCTTGCACAATAACCCCTCACTCTAACCTCGACAGAAATGCCAACCTCCTGATTTGGAACACTGATTTCCCAAACAGATGTCAGACATTAGCCACTGGCCTCAGCTGCCATCAATATTAATCAGCTAATCTTAACATTAGCAAAACATATGCATCTTAAGGATGAACTTGTGCTACTATTATGTAGAGGAAAATTATTAGCAAATTCAAATAATTAGGATGATGCCAGCACATCTATTGTCAACAATAATAATGTTTTTTTTTTTGGTTGTTTTTTTTTTTTTAAATAGCAGTCTCTCCTTGGCTTAATTAGGATACAACTGTCACTTAGGGTTTATATTTTTCAATTTCCTACACATATGATAATGATACATGAAGAATTTCATTTCCTCAATTGGTAAGAGTAGAGACTTTCCTAAGCTATTAATACTACTTTATTATCAAGAGGATCTCAATTACCAGTTTACTGATAATTGTTATTTATATATATAGCCATTTCTTGGGCTGGGGATGTGGCTCAAGGGGAAGCACGCTCGCCTGGCATGCATGGGGCGCTGGGTTCAATCCTCAGCACCACATAAAAATAAAATAAAGATGTTGTGTCCACCGAAAACTAAAAAATAAATATTAAAAAATTCTCTCTCTCTCTCTCTCTCTCTCTCTTAAAAAAATGGCTGGGCTTCTGCTTTTCTTCTGGTCTAGTGTGTCTCAGTCCACATCACCAGTGCCCAACAAACCCTTTGAATTTTGTACTTTTCTTTTTCTTCATATACTACCACATACATCTCCATGGACAATCAAGCATTTATAAGCACTTCTATGGTTATTGCTGTTAAATGCAACCATAATCATAGTAAATTATTTCCTCTCATGAAGCGAAATAAACATGAGTCAGATTCTGATGTAATTCTCAGACACATGCTTTAGCTGGACTAAAGAAAAAAACCCTTGCTTACTTTGAAGTTCAAATTGTAAAGGAATAAAAAAAAACTGGATTCATTTATGCAACAAATATATAATGAAAGCCAACAGTTTTCTATATTCTGTATTAGGTTCTGAGGGCACATCACTTATCAGGATTAACAAAGCTCTTGCCATTACAGAATTTAGTGTATGGACAAAACACTAAACACAAATGCAATCCTGATATCAACTGTTCAGAAGGTCATTTCTATATATTTGAGGACTTATTAAGCATTATATAAGGAAAAGGCAGCTATAGGAGAAATGTGGGGGAAAAGATTTTATCATGTAAAATAATAAAAATGAAAAAAGGGGGAGTTAATAGCTCGGGATAAAAAATAATAGGTAAGAAAATGGTGGTAAATTAATGTAGTCATGGGATTTATTCCAGATAAGAGGAATTTCCTCAAATCAGAATAAGATTTTAAATAAGATGAAGGTCAAATAATAAAAGAAAGGACAGAGTCAGGCGGCTTTGGGGTTCTCTGCCACAGTGAAGGTTTGGGCCTCCTACGGTTTTCACTTATGCTAAAAAATGCAGCCCAATTACCTGAGTGATAATTGAGAACTGGTTTCATCCATAAGCTTTGCAAGAGTCATTAAGAATGGCCAGAGACGCAGGATGTTAACGATACCAATTTTAGTTCTATGCACACAGCAAAAGCTAATGGGTTATTTATGGTGTATCACCTACATCCATGTACCTAGGTACTAGAATATTTAGAAGTGAAAAAGGCACATCATGGCTTCAGCATTCTCTCTCAAGAAAATGGAACCCTTATTATGTTTCCATTATATAAGGAATTTGATTTCAAATTGGAGAATACAAATGGAATAAAAGAACAACTTTGGGATTCCCTAGATAATAAAAAAGCATGAGTTTATGTAACACTGCATTGATTCATTAAGTACATTCTGATGAATGTTCTACTCCTGAATTATTTCCACTTGCAAAAATCTATTATATATGTAAACTTTTATATTTATATAATTCATAATGGTGTGCGTATATGTATATGTGTGTAATTTTTTTTAACTTTTGCCTCCCAAATAGTAACTTTCTCTACTGGTAAGAAAGTTACTATTTGGGTAATAATAGTAACTTTATACTAATGAAGGTAAGATTTCTCTGAACAATATTTACCTCCCCTTATAAATTTTGATGTATAAAGCATATACTAATAAACATGTTTGTAATAGCAGATTTTATATGACATTCTTAGTTATATGGATGTTAGTCAAGAGGTCTAGATAAAATTAAGCTTCAGATATTCTTTTAAAAAATAAAGAGTAAAGTAATCTAACTTACCTTTTCTGATAAGTGCACATTGATCATGCCAATGTTTTCATAAAAGCGCCAGATTAAAGTTTCTGAGAAATTCTAATCTTACCGAGAGGAACTGAAGTACTAGTCTTACCTGTCTTTGCTTTCTAAATGTTTTATCAAAAATATTTCACAAGTACATGTGTGTGTTTCTCAGGAATACAAGGTTATACATCCACCTAATAGATTGGTTCAAATAGAAGATAATCAACTACATTCTAAGAATTAAACACACCAGAGTTGTTAATAGCCAGGGAATAAGGAGGATAACCTTGAAATTCACCACAACATTGTAAGAACCACAAAAAGAAAAATATTTGGTTGACTTTCCATTTTTCATGATAAAGGGAAGAATCACTTCATAATAGTTAAGAATGTAATAGTACGAATCACAATACTATGAGCTATAAACCTTTGATGTAGACAAGAAAATTTTCTCTAGAAAGAATTAAATGTAAGCAGTTTGTCATATCTGATAAATAAACTAATAGTAAGGATAATGAAATAGAATTGCTAAATACTAATTGCTTGTCTGTCCATACAACTCAGCCAGATCAACAGAAGAATATTGTGTACTTTTTACCCTACCTCAGCATTTTTTTCCTTTAGGGTTTGAAATTTGTAACTCTGATAAATAGATGTCTGAATATTGCACAAGTGGTTCTTTCTTTCTTAAGTCTTGTTTCAATTATTCATTGGCATGTTTCATTTATATTAATTATATGCCTGGAATTGTACTAGTCCATGGGTATGGAGCTATGAATAAGGGATCCGCACATCTCCTCTTCATGGAGGTTACAGTCTAGTTAATACAGTTAACAAATCATACTTCTAGTTAAATAAGGATGCTTGCTTACCCAGACCTATCTCATCTCTTTTTGTAGGCTCTGCCAAAATGATGGCAAATTATTATAAACCCAAGGACAAAACACAAGACAAGAGAAAACAGCAGACATGTTACTTTCATTTGTTGAAAGGCAAAACTCATACAGAGAAGTGATATGTCTTTAAAAGAGCAGAAAAAAATAACAGTCTAAATGCTAATGGGGGCAAGGGACAGCCAAGGAACCCTCCTTCTCCTCTGAACTGGTTAGTTTCCAGACTCATGGATACTGTCCCAGTTTAGGGTAGAATTGAAAAGCAGGGCTGAAAACAGAGGAACTGAGCAATTGGAAGTAGAATTACAGTAAGTCTTTCTCTAATCTGCACCTAGAATTCTGGCAACCAAGTATAATTTTTTTTTATAACCTCACAATTCAACTAACATATCCAGAAAGTAGACTGGGGATTGTCTTAGTGAGAACCTCAGTTATACTTGACAGGGGTGGGGAGGGGGTTCATACCAAAATTTGGATGCCCCACCCAATGAAAATAATCCTACAGAAAAGATAATTATTTGCATTGATGAAGCTTATCAAAACAAAACAAAACAAAACAAAAAAAAACTTCTAGTCAGGAAAATTTACACCATGAAAGGGGAAATTCAAAAATTAAAAAAAAAAAAACTGAATAAAGGAACCCACAACACAAAAAGTAGCAAAATTTGTATATAGATAATCTTTAATATTCTCAGAAGAGATGAAAATACAGTAAAAAAATAAAAACATGACTTTATTTTTAAGTTTTATGGTTTGGATATGAGATATCCCTCAAAAGCGCCTGTGTTAACGCAGCAATATTTAGAGGCAAAGTGAGAGCTGTAACCTAATCAATCCCTCCTAGTTTGAATAGGCTGAAAGGCTTAAACTGTAGGCAGGTGGTGCATAGCTGGGGGAGGTAGTTCACTGGGGATGGGCCCTGGAATTGTATCTCATCCCTGAAGTCCATGCCACTTTCCCCTCAGTCCACCTCTGCTTCCTAGCTGGCAGGAAAGGAGTAGCTTCTATCCATTGAGCAATTCCCCAGGGATTTGCTGCCTCACCTTGGGTACCAAGCAATGGGGTTGATCATCTATGCACTAAGACCTCTAAAACCGTGAGCCCCAAATAAATGTTTCTTCCTTCAAGTTGTTCTTGTTGGGTATTTTGTCACAGTGACAGAAATCTGTCTTAATAAGAAACACACAAAGAAGAAGAAATTATAAATATATAATTTATAATTAGAATTTAAAGATAAAACTATCTAATTAAGAAAAAGTTCAGTGGTAAATTTAAACTATAAAGTCAAAGGAATATTCCAGAAATAATGCAAAATATGAAAGTAAAGATAAATCAGTCCAGAAGGTCTAACATTTGAACTACAAGAGTTCTAGAAAGAGCAAATAAACAAAGGAGAATGAGACAATTACACAATAAATAAATAAACAACAACAGAAGGATATTTCTGGAAGTCAATAATTTTTATCTCTAGAATAAAATTTTTTATTATAAAGTTATCATAATCAATGTGAAAAGATTGCTAGCAGTGTTCAATACTTTTTAAAGTTTTAAAACCTCAAGTTTAAAAAGAAGTTTCTAGAATATTCCATAAGCAGAACAAAAAATTTGAGATTTCAAACAAATAAATATTCAGAGAGAAAATTACTTTTAACTTATGCATTCAATATTATTTAGCTACTTTTACAAAAATGCACTATTATAAGCTGTACCCTAGTCCAATGGCTTATAAAACCAAGAATATATTTTTCACCCATGGTTCTGAAGATTACCTATAGGTAAACTCCTATTAACTAGGTTCATCTGGGTTTGTTTCATGCCTCTTATTTTATTCTTTACTTATTTTTCCATTTATAAGTGACAGCAGAATGCATTACAATTTTTACTACACATAGAGATCACATTTTTTCATATCTCAGGTTGTATAAATAGTATATTCACACCAATTTGTGTCTTCACACCTATACTTTGGATAATAATTATCATCACATTTTGCCATCATTAATAACCCCATATCCCTCTCTTCCCCTCCAACCCTTCTGCCCTATCTAGAGTTCCTCTGTTCCTCCCATGCTCCCTCTCCCTATCCCATTATGAATCAGCTTCCTTATATCAAAGAAAACATTCACCGTTTGGTTTTTTGGGATTGGCTAACTTCACTTAGCATTATCTTCTCTAACTCCATTTACATGCAAATGCCATGATTTTATTCACTTTTATTGCTAATATTCCATTGTGTATATATGCCACATTTTTTTTTTATCCATTCATCTATTGAAAGGCATCTAGGTTGGTTCCACAGTTGAGCTGTTGTGAATTGTGCTGCTATAAACATTGATGAGGCTGTGTGCCTGTAGTATGCTGTTTTTAAGTCCTTTGGGTATAGTCATGTTTCTTATTTTTGAGATAAGAAAGGTAACCAAGGCATGTTTTCTTTGAGTTGAAGGGGCAACATAAGACAAGTTCAACCTGCAAGCAAGTTTAAATGCTTTGCTTGACTTGAATCCATTAAAACACCATTGCTTAAAGCAGGGCACAGAGACACCCCTACAATGAATAGGCAGGGAAATAATCTCAGTCCCTGAAATAAAAGGGACTGCAAAGTCACACAACAGAAAAGCATGAAGAACTCTAGGCAACAGTGCAATACACATCACTACTTGAAAATAACACTCTCAAAATTTACTTCCACTATGCTCTAGAACAGTGGTTTTCAAAGTACATTTCCCAAGTCAGCAGCATCATAAGAGAATCATTAAAAAGTAAGTTCACTCTCCTCACCTCAGACATACTGAATCCAGAAACCATAAGGGTGTAAACTAAGATCTTCTGATGATCGTAATGCATCCTAAAATGTGAGAAATGGTATGCTAGGAGATGTGCTTCAGCAAACCTAAAGAGGAAGAGACAGGATATGGAAAGGAAGGAATACAACATTTGAGATAGCTGGGGGAAATGCCTAAGTCAAATCTTTCCATCAAGCCTAAAATTCAATGACAGCTAGATTGGAAGAACATGGGGAAAATTATGTAAAGGAGGAGGAATAGGATTCTGCTAAAATGACAGGTGGATGTATTTGTAGGAAAACACCCACATGTATATAGAAAAAGTAATGTAAATTAAACAATTATTATCTCTACAGGGTGTGATGGAGGAAAGCAACAACAAGTCATGGGACACTACATTTTTGTAAGTGAAATACATTTACAGTTATCATATTGAAAATAGTTATATTAATCTAACAAATTTAGAGCTGACTACATTGAAAGGATAAAAGAAGGGCATATGAGTATTGGTTGGGAGCTAAATCTTTAACTATGATTTATAGGAAATTAATAGCAAAATAATTAAATAAAGTAAAAATGTAGCTCTGTTATTTAAAAATTATGTAATTTTTTGAAAGATATGCTAAGAAAATATGTAAAAATAATTGGAAATGTAGTATCATTTGGGTAACCACTTAGAGGACACAGAGACAAATATTGTTAACTGAACTTTCTGACAAAACATTATGTATATTTTAAGTTTAGAAACAAATATTTGCATGACTTTAATAAAATTAGAACTTATTTTAAAAAGAATAACCAATGAATTACACTGTGATTTGTGCAAAGAAGCAGAGTTCAGCGTACCATGAAAACAAAGAAAATTTCAATGAAGTACAGCACTATAATCTGTTAGCTAGATTCTTCTCTCATAATACTGAATTTATCCAAAACTCCCACCTCTTTTGAAATTCAAAATGTACCCAGAATCTGACCATTTTAATTTTACTGCAGCCACACATAAATTTTTATGTGTATTTTTTTTAATTGTTTTTTTTTGGAACCAACCTACCCTGTCTCACCTGCTTTGAATTTCTTTATTTTCTGTGCATATACTTTCCTATCTTATTAACTTTCTCCTCATGCTTCTAAGAAAACAGGGGAAAAGTTTTGAGCATATATGGCTTTACACCCTCCCTTCAGGTTCAGTCTGGTGTTGTCCTTTCCTATCAGTGTTCTTCAAACTCAAAAATATGGATTAACAATCTTGCTTGTATTTGGATAGATGAATGTTTGGATTACAAATCTTATGGTCTTTCTTAGCTGGGTTATCCCAAAACACACACTTGGTGGGGGTGGGGAAGAAAGTCCATTTAAGCACAGGGCAAGCTGATTTAGCAATGCAAATAACAGCATCCTTCAATCTATTCTAAATATGTGAGATCATCACCTTTAAATTCTAAAGGTACTAATTGCTATGTTTGGTAATTAAAATATGTGTTAATATTCTAAATAAGGTAGTGGCACCAGAAGTAACAAAGACAAGGTTCAAAGATACCATAAAGATATGATGTTATGTAAGAGTTTATTTCACATGATAATTTTCTTCTATTTAATAACCATATGGTTAAAGTATGATTTAGATTATAAATTTTATGCTTTGCCAAAGAATGCGTCGAAATATTTAAATATGTAAAGTTACCTTATGAATAAATAATATTATCTAATCATACATACTTCTAAAACATAATGCTAGAAAATGTATTGCAAGCTACTCACTCCTTCCCAGAACTTTAAATTTACTTAAGACAATGATGATTTATTAAACTTCAACAATATGTCAGACTCTCCTGTTATCACAAGAAATTCTCACAACCCAGTGAAAGATATGTATTATCTTGATTTAATGAAAAAGCTATGTCCAAAGGGAATAAATTATCTGTATGAAGTCCTAAAGAAACCAAAAATAGATCCTAGGCACTACAACATTCAGAAAACAATACAAAAATCTGTGAAGGTACTGGATCTAAGATCAGCAGGGATATTTGAGAAGAGCTGGTGGGGAGAAAATGTCCAGAAAAGACAATCAAATTCCAAAGAAACATTTGCCCTCTATTCTCTTTTTATTTGACCAACCCTTGCTGTTATGTCCTCTATAATTAATAATTGGGAAAAGTAGGATAGGAAAAAGAATATCCTTGTATATCAAAAATTTCCAAAAAATGTAGAAGAAATAGAATTTTTAAATCACCACTTTGCAATATCTAGTGTATTAATTTTTAAGTAAATAATCAGCAAGGGTTTAAAAATCATGTTATGAAATAATATGTTGGTGGAAGACTCAGAAATTTTTATATATATATTACACCTCAGAGGTGGGGTAGCTTTCTACATTGAAAGGATAAAAGAAGGGAATGTGGGTATGGATTGGGAGTTAAATCTTCAACTACCATTGATAGGAAATTAATAGTTATCAAAATAATTAAATGAAGTAACAAATGTAGCCCTGAAAAATCAAGACCATGAAAAACAAATAGAGGCAGGGGGAACCCTCTGTTAGTCTAAAAGGGACTCAGGGGAACACAATCTGAACCTTGGCTAGACCTTGGATTTGTTTCAAGGTAGTTACAAAGAAATTCAGGCTAAAGTATTAAAGTGGGGGGTTATTGATGTCTGAAGGTTACTTGCAAATAATTAAAATTCACAATGATAGAGAAATTGAGAAATCAAAAGTGGTAAATTGTTTAACAATTGGTGGTTCTTGGTGCTATATATTCAACTTTGAGATAAACTATTTATTTAAATTTCCTTAAAGTTTGCAAATATATTTAATAAAAATGTTGGAGAAATAATTTATTGGAAATTAGGAACAAATTTATGATTAGTATCAATTTATTGATAACCTATTATTAAATCACCATTATAAAAACACAGAATTAGACAGATTTTATGAGAGTCCACACAATTCTCTTCTGAACACTATCCTTTCCAGGTTCCATTTGAAAATGTCTACCATAAGAGGTAGGAAAAAAAGGAAATATTTAAAAAGTCATAAAGGTACATGTTTGTTTTATCGACTTTGAAATTCATATTACAAAGAAATGTATTTGCTACATTGTGCAGATCAAACTAAGGCTTTCAGGGGACACTGTTTACTTTTCTTATCCCCAAGTCCTCAGTTTAAGTGAAGTTGTCTGCTGTATTTCCAGACTTGTTCTCCAGCTCCTACATTTCCTAAGGGTGATAAGGGAATTGGGTTTAGTTTAAAAGTCAATAACCAGAGCAAGAAATTTTTGCTCTGAGTTCTATTTTGGATTATGATACACTGAAGAGACTTTGCTAGAATTTTAGCTCTACATATTAATATTAAACTAATCAATTATTTTAACTTTTAAGATACAAGAGTATAAAATAATTGCAAAGAATTTTAGAAGCATAAAGATTTATCTTTGACTAGTCCCCTCATCTCAATAATTGATTCTTTCAACACTGTGTACCACCAAATGGCACCTGAAATCAGTTTGATGAGCCAGGGTTGTCACATGGGTTTTTCCCTTAACATGGTATTTCTGAGGACATTTCTAGCCACTTAGGTCAGAGGTCCAACACAGGCCCAACTGACTCCTTTGTGTTGACATCCTGTCTTCATTTCCTTACAGTTCACTTTACCTCCTTAACTATAGTCTGCATTCGTTAAATTGCTTTCCATAAATTCAAAAAATGTCTTTAAATTTCCTAAATCTACTGGATATCTTTTCTTCTTACCTCACTGTACTTCTCAAATTGCCTACTTCACTTTGATCACATCCTTTTCATTGAGACTGTTTATTTCTTTAACTCCCATGGTGACACACTCTTCTGATTTTGATGAAAATAGTTCAAAGTTCTGCCCAAAGTTGACTGGCAAAGAAGTAAGAGTCTAGGGGCCCAATCGCAGTCTAGAAATAACTTTGCAGAACATGGTACACAAAGTAAGACTCTATTAATTTGTTCTTTTATCCTTGTATTTTATAATTGCTTACTAAATTTATATTTAGAAATAATAACCCCATTATATTAAACATATGAGGACTTCTAACTGATAGGGATTGTGGAAGAACTGGATGTGTTAAGTTTGCAAAATAAAAAATTGTAATCATTATATAGGAAAACACAAATAAATGAAAACTTGGGATCAACAGAATTAGTCATTAAAAAACTTGAATTTGATAATTTAAAAGACTAGGTTTATTTAATTCAACTAACATAAGGCTGACAACACAGATTTACATGCATAATTTATACACATTTAGGGTCTTACAAAAGAAGAAAATGGTCACCTTAGTTAGGACCAACATGCCTCTAACCATAAGAAATTTTCAGGTTGATTATTTCCTAGACTATGTGTAACAACATTTACAAAAAAGGTAATTTGTTGAGTATTTGAATTATTATTTTTGTTGACATAGTATGCCTATCTAGAAATGTATTCTCCATCACAAGATTTGGTTATAATTTCTTAGTATTAAAAAACACAAAGCACAGAAGTATTTTACTCTGAGCCACTAAATATAATGATTGGGCAATTAACCAACAGGCATTTATGGATGGTAATTACCTCTCTTTAAATAAACAAAGCATGTAGGTGACTATATAGAGTCATATACATAGTGTTATGAAAAGAAAGGCTCATATATAATGTGTGTATATACAGAAAAAGGACATATGTTTATATATGCATGTGTGTATGTTTTAATTTAAACTAGATATTCAGTGCTCGTCACAAGATATTAAAAAACACTGAATCAAACTGTAAGAGAAAGATGGTTAAATAGTTTGCCTGATTAAAGTTAATGTCCTTAAATACAAGTAACTCAATAAAAATCAACTTTTTTCTTATTAAGTTAGGAAGAAAACCTCCACCACAATGATGAATATTTTTCTTGACTAGAAATATTATTCTTGGTAATGAGCAGTGTTCTATGAAAATGAGGATTTAATATGTAACCAATTAGTAAAAAAATTAAGTCAATTACTAAACACAATTTTCCATGTTAAACATTAATTAAATTCTGAAGTATTTTTTAATAAATTTAATACAGAAAAGTGAATTAAAGAAAAAGGGCAATTTAACCTATTAATCAAAATAGTGTTTATCATTACATATGGATATATTTTTATCCAAAAATATTACACATGGTAAATTACTTCTTCATTGTTTAAAAGGCTAATTTGCTCTTTGGAGTTCTAATAATACTTTATGCAGCAGAAAAATAGATGTTTTAAATTAATGTTTAGTTGACACATGATTAAGTATTGTATGAAGAAGTATGATAGAAAGATTATCGAAGGCTAGAGAAAAAAAATCAAAGATTATCGAAGGCTAGAAATTTTGATCATTAAATCAAAATTGTTCATTCAGCTTAGTGAAAAATATGTGGCATGGCTGAAATGGGGATAAGCAGCAAAGATTATGCTTTTGGAATAATATAGATGAATGTTGCCACAAAATACATGCATATTATGTGTGTGTGTGTGTATTATAACTATACATAAAAATTTATATATTCACTCAGAAATTAGTTTAAGAAAAATACTCATAACAGTGATCTGGATCAATATCTCTCAATAATGCTCATTAAAAACAACTGGATAATTAATCTAGGATGGCCTGGTGAATTGACAGTTCTTAGAAGTTCCATCTAGTTCACAGGACAGAGATAAGGACAGGTTCATTGTGAATTGCTGCTCTGGCCTGTAATGGTGAAAGGACAGGGATGGATAAGAACACAGGAATATGGCAAACACTGGTACGTGTGCTACATCACCTACAGAGCAATGTACCCACATGTGGGGAAAGCAAACATATAAAGAGAACAGAGAAACACAGAGCAGACTGGAAAGTGCATAAACCAATCAGAAAAATTAACTTTATGTCATTTTTGTTTTTAAAGTAACTAAACAATCAAAAAACCATCCTGATTTGAAACTCAGAGTTTTCATGTGAATAACAGGACTCAGGTAACTGCCAAGGTGATCTCTACCTTGAGAATCCCATTGATTCTATGATCCTAAGGCAGAGAAAGATGAAAATGTTATCAAGCTCATGACTTGATAACAAGAAAATTGAAACTCTATAGGATGAGCATAAAAGAACAAGAGAAAGTGACTCAAAACAATCCCATTATGATATATAATTGTAATGCACTAAAATAAATAAATAAACCAAAGGGGCTCCTATTAGTATTTTTCAGCAACTCAAGAGCTTTTGTACAATGGGAAAGAAAAACACTAGATTTTGAAGAAGAGGCTTTGGTTTGGGGAATATACACATTTCATTGTATAGCTTAGTGATCTAAATCTTCCCAGCAGCTTTTATGTGGTACATCTGTGTCAATTGTAAACTAATTTCTAGTAGGGAATTGGCTATCAGCAAATTAGTAGCATTTGGACATCAGTAGTTTCTACTGGGAGGTATATGACAAGTATGTTTTCTCTCTGAGACCAAATTAGTGTAGTTAGTTTCAGTAAAAAGAGAAAAACAATCTATCAAAAATTGAATTGATTTAATATACACTGGGAAGGTTACTGGAGATATTCTCTTAGATGCTAATAAGCAGCATTCAAATATCATATACTACTTTACTAATTAGAAACTTAAGGGCCAGAAATTAAAATGTGGCTAGGCACAGAGGCGCATGCCTGTAATCCCAGAGGCTTGGGAGGCTGAGGCAGGAGGATGGAGAGTTCATAGCCAACCTCAGCAACAGTGAGGCACTAAGCTACTCAGTAAAACCCTGTATCTAAATAAAATACAAAATGGGGCTGGGAATGTAGCTCAGTGGTTGAGTGCCCTGGAGTTCAATCCCTAGTACCTATGTCCTCCTCCCAGAAAAAAAAAATGAAAAGAAATTAAAATGTGGTAAAATTCACCCAAAGTGGGTGTAAGTAGAGGCCTTAGTGGGGGTTGGTAAAAACAGCTTTTAAACCAGATAAGACTGAAAAGCTATTCTTCCCTGTTCATGGATAGGCAGAACTAACATCATCAAAATGGCGATATTACCAAAAGTTCTCTATAGGTTTAATGCAATGCCAATCAAAATCCCAATGGCATTTCTTGTATAAATAGAGAGAGCAATCATGAAATTCATATGGAAAAATAAAAGACCCAGAATAGCAAAAACAATGCTAAGCAGGAAGTGTGAATCAGGCGGTATAGCGATACCAGACTTCAAACTATACTACAGAGCAATAGTAACAAAAGCAGCATGGTACTGGTACCAAAACAGGCGGGTGGACCAATGGTACAGAATAGAGGGCACAGAAACCAATCCACAAAACTACAACTATCTTATATTTGATAAAGGGGCTAAAAGCATGCAATGGAGGAAGGATAGCATCTTCAACAAATGGTGCTGGGAAAACTGGAAATCCATATGCAACAAAATGAAACTGAATCCCTTTCTCTCGCCATGCACAAAAGTGAATTCAAAATGGATCAAGGAGCTTCATATCAAATCAGAGACGCGCCATCTGATAGAAGAAAAAGTTGGCTACGATCTACAGTCGGTGGGGTCGGGCTCCAAATTCCTCAATAGGACACCCATAGCACAAAAGTTAATAACTAGAATCAACAAATGGGACTTACTCAAACTAAAAAGTTTTTTCTCAGCAAAAGAAACAATAAGAGAGGTAAATAGGGAGCCTACACCCTGGGAACAAATCTTTACTCCTCACACTTCAGATAGAGCCCTAATATCCAGAGTATACAAAGAACTCAAAAAATTAGACAATAAGAGAACAAA
>NW_026000101.1:26230859-26338409 GCF_001458135.2 Marmota marmota marmota
TGTAAATCAATGGATGTGTAACTGATGTGATTCTGCAATCTGTGTATGGGGTGAAGGTGGGAGTTCATAACCCACTTGAATCAAAGTGTGGAATATGATATGTCAAGAAATTTGTAATGTTTTGAACAACCCACAATAAAAAATTAAAAATAAAAAAAAAAAGAAGAGGACAGTGGAGTCTAATTTGAGCTCCGGGGGGGGGGAAGCTATTCTTACAAAGTGCTAATGGAATGGTAGATAAAGATTTGATATGGAATAACAGATAATAAATTTAGAAAAGAAAAATGTGGAGGCTTAACTTTTTGGAATTTAAGAACTGAATGACAGAGGTAAGAGAGAAATTGATAGATAGCTAATACTGTTGGTAATTGGCTGAAGAAGATTAGAACTACTTGAATTTATGGAAGATTTCAGTATCAAGACAAATGGGAACATGAGACAATTCTGAGGAACAAATGGCTTTATTTTTAATGCTTTTATAATTTGAAACTTTGGACTATGTTTTTCAATTACATTCTTTATTTTTTATTTCTCTGAATATCTGGCTTAGCCATATTGGGATGTCTAGATCTTATATTTTAAAGAAATCAGAAAGCAAAAGCAAAATTAAAATTCTTTCTGAATTTCACATATATTTTTAATAATCAGATACATTTTAAATTAGGTAAACCTTTCTGCTACAATTAGAGGCAAAATATAGACTTTGGTATTCAAATGTAATTACGATTTAGTCTAGAGATTGTTGATATAAATCTTACCAAAAGAATCAACATTATGCCAATTTACACTGTAGGAATTCTGAGGCACCTACATATGGAGCATGAATAGGAAAACAACTTTTAATTTGAACCTGATTTAATTTTCTTTCTAGAAGTTAATCAATGGGATATAACTAGGAGCAAATCACTTGCTAAGTGATATTCTTAGAGTCTTATTTCAAAATGCAATCAACCATTCTCACCTATTTATGAGCAGACCCTAGAAGCCTATGGTTGGCCTTTGGCTTATAGTAGTACAGTTAATGTAAAAGTTTGCATCTTCAACAAGCTATAGTCAATACAGGTTTAGACAGGTCATGCCAGTGTAGAAGTATATGAAATGAATAATATGTCCAGAAAACCATTGTACTATATTGTAATTTCTAAAATCAAAGTCTAAAATCTACCTGAATTTTTTTGCTTAGGATCAGATTTATTTGTATATGACAATGCTATTTTCTTCTTTTATTTGTTTTAATTAGTTATATGTGACAATAGAATGCACTTATATACTTTGTATCATACATAGATGAGATACAATTTCTAATTTTTCTGATTATACATACTGTAGAATCACATTGGTCATACAGTCACATACACACATACAGAAATAATGTCTGTTTCATTCTACTATTTTTCTTATCCCCACATCTGCTGCCTTCCCCTCCTTTCACTTCCTCTACCTAATCTAACATAACATTATTATTTTTTTTGCATTACAATTCCTAATACACATAAATACCACATTTTTTGTATTTCTGTTTGTATAGAAAGTATGTTGACACCCAATTCAAGTCTTCATACACGTACTTTGTATAATGATGTCCATCACATTCCACCACACTTTATCAAAAAGATCAAACTTTCTACACCATTTTGCAGTGCCAATGTTGTTAATCATGTCCACAAAGTCACAGGTCACTCTGGAACTTTGTTTCTTTTGATCTACTTTCCAAAATTTGTGACAGTATCAGTGTCTTCATTACAGTAATATTTTAATAAGTCATAGTAGCAGATATAGCAAGTCTTTTCCACCTTTCTAGTTATTTTCTTTGCTAGATTCAGAACTTTCATTTCTATGTAAGTTTTATAATCATTTTCTATTAAAATGTAACTGTTGGTATTTAGATTTGGATTAGACTTTTTTAATATCTAATCTTCCAATTCATAAATATGAATTTTACTCCATTTATTTAGGTATCCTTTACTTTCAACTGTTTTCAGAGTTTTCTGTGTAAAATCTTGCATGTCCTTTATTGATTCCAAAATATTTCACATTTTTTATAATATTAAAATAAATCCTTTTATTTCATTTCTAAATTCTTGCTTCTGCTATGTAGAAATACAATTACTAGATTCACTTGTTAACTCTAGCATTTTATACTTAGGTTCTTTGGGGTTTTCCATGTATACAGTCATTATAAACAAAGTTCATTTCATAGTCTTCTTTCCAATCTTTATTTCTACTTCCTATCTTAATATACTGTAGAGACTTCCAAAATTCTGTTGATTAGAAGAGGAGATAATGGACTCTTGATTAGATCTGAAAGAAAATAGATGATATTTTTTCATTATGAATTTCTTGAAGATCTTCTATTACATTAAGAAAAACTCCTTTTTTACTCCTAGTTTCCTATCAGTTTTACTTTTAATGAATAGCTGGTAAAATTTTATCAGAAGTATTTTTTCTGTGTCTATTCAGCACAATTGTGTGATTTTTCTCCTTTGTTCTATTAACATGGTGAGTTTTAATTTCATTTAGGATTGTTGTGTCAGAATTTGGGATTAAGACTGGCCTGAACTTAATGACTTCATCAGCTTTTAGTGCCAAGTTTATGCTGATCTTATAAAAAAGTTCAAAGATGTTCTATTTTTTAGTTAAATTCGCTAATTTGAACTGGAAGGTTTTGTGAATTTTATGTCAATTCCTATTTTCATTTACTAAGAATTTGTTCATTTTTTTAACAGTTTCCAGTAAACAGTCATAACTTGTTCATAATATCCCTTTTTTTAATATGCTTTGAGTCTCTAGTTGTGTAACTATTCCCCTAATATATTTAGGTTATTTGTATTTTCTCACCTTTTTAAAAATTTATCTTTGTAGAATTTACCAATTTTATTAATATTTTAAGATATAAATTTATTTTCAGATCTTCTTGTTTATGATTCTGTTAACTTCTTTTTTATTTCTAATGGCCACAAGTCAACCTTCTTTAGATATGGTTTACTATTCATTTTCTAAATTCTTAAAGATATTAGGTAGTAAATTTGTCAACATCTTTCATGAGTCTACACATTTAAGTTTATAAGGACATTCTAAGTACTTCTAGTACCATCCACATTTTTATCTGTGGAATTTTTATCATCCTTACTATAAAATATCTCCTAATATCCACTAATATTTATCATTTGACTTTAGAATCCTAAAACTTTCATTTTATCTTTTTGAATGGATTGCTTAACAATTTTAAAAGAGAAATATCTCTAAATATTATTTTCATAAGAGTCTTGCCTCATTCTTTTCTCCTCTTTCTCTTTTTCCCCCTTGGTACTGGGGATTAAATTCAGGGGCACACAACCACTGAGCCACATCACCAGCCTTATTTCGTATTTTTTTTATTTAGAGACAGGGTCTAACTGAGTTGCTTAATGCCTCACAATTGCTGAGGCTGGCTTTGAACTCGCAATTCTCCTGCCTCAGACTCCTGAGCAACTCTCTCCTCTATTTTTAAGAATCCAATTGCATATATATGTATATGCATATACATATATATGCACACAAGAAAATTTTGTACTATATTCTCTATATGTCACTTTTATACTTTCATCTTTTTTGACTTTTGGTTTCATTTTTGATAAAATTCATTTATCATAAAAAATGTATAGTAGTTTTTAAACTCAACTATTCCTAAATATCTTTAACTATATTTTTCAATATTTTACATTTCCAACTTCTTATACCTTATAGTTTTTATCAAAAATTTTTGGCCCAGTCAAAAAACATTCCAATGTCCTTGAATATTGTTAGTTTTCTTTTGTTTCTGTTTTTCTTTTTTTGTTGTTATTGTTTGGCACTGGGGATTAAACCTAGGAACATTTAACCACTGAGCCACATCCCCAGCCCTTTTTATTTTTCATTTTGAGACAATGTTTCTCTAAGTTGCTTAGGGCCTCACTAAGTTGCTGAGACTGGCTTTGAACTTGTGATCCTCTTGTCTTAGCCTCCTGAGTCAGTCACTGGGATTACAGGCATGCACCACCACAACTGGCTTGAATGTTGTATTTTAGAGTCTGTGTTCAATATATCCAATCAGAAGCAATGTTTTCTCTGTTGCTTCTACTCATTACTATTCAAGCTGTTCTTTCTAAGTGCTTTTGTTTTTCTTAGTATATTCTAGAAATTATGCTTGAAAATTATGTTTTGAAATAGTTTGAGCACTAGGAGGATATCTTCCTTTAGAGAGGACTTACATTTACAATTCTAGGCTCCTGGGGACAATGATAATCTGAGATCACCTTAGCTGAATATTCATCGTGGAATCTTTTGGCTCTGTAAGGGCTCACTTTCCTGTTGCTTAACCTCCTTCTGTGGTGTAGTTCATTGAAATTCCACCTCAAAAGACAGGGATATTGGTGTGAATACATTAGGCCCTGAATTTCATCTTTGTGTCTACATACCCATGAGTCTGTCAAAACTGTGGTTCAGAAGAAAGAATTACTGAACTATTTTGGGAGAATCTTGTATACCAAACTGAAGAAATGAAAGTTAGTCCTCTAGGGAGTTAGGAGGAGTCACTGCCATTATACTAATGTCTGTAATATAGGGGGCAATTTGAATGGAGAAGATATGTAGGAAAAAATGGTCTCAGTCAAGGACCAATGGTAGGAACTGTGTGTTGTAATCAATAACCATATGGGTAGTGGCTTTAACAGAGAGACTTGGGACCAATACTTTATAAGATACTAAAATGATACAAATTTTGAGTTGTTTGGAACCAGGAGAATGCAAAATCAAGGTACAGAACTAATAAAGAGGTGGAACATTGACAAAATTTGTAATTTTTAATAATATTGCCATAAAAAGCTCTAATGATGTTGACAACAATTAGAAAAGATAATGTTTGTAAGAGATTTTAGAACTGGATTCTCTTATCTTAGGAAAAAAAGGTAAATCCATGGAAGTGAATAAGAACCTAGTTTTAGCCACAGCTCTGCCACTTAACAGAACAAGTTATCCATAGTAATAGGAATCCAGCCATACTGAATCCATAAGAAAGTGTATTTCTAATTCCTATTGACTCACAAACAAGGCAGAAGTGCTGCAAGTTTAATCTGTAAATAACATGCTTTCCTTGGCACACTTAAGGAAATAAAACTAGTGTTGTTGTTACACAAGTCTAGAGATCTCCCACTTGGAGACTTTATTACTCATTAACCACCATGTTGTGTGATTGGGCATACTTGGCATCATGGATTCTGTGATGCCTTGTGTTGTCTTTTTCATCTATATCTGGCATTACAGAAACAGCATGCATCAAGCAAGACACTTCCCACCTCCAAGGAGATCCTACTTCTCATAAAATGGCAGCTAATTCTCAAAAACATCACTCAAGTTTAATTGAAATATCTGAGCATCACAAGGGTTAGGATACTCATTTTTAATGCTATTACTTGATGGAAATTTCAATGCTTTGGCCTATATATTAGTGTGCCTTTCATAATATCAAGTATATTATGAGAAGATAGTAAATCTTAATAAAAAACAATGAAATTTTGTTGGAAATTTTGTGAATCTCTTCTTTCTTACTTTTAAAATAACAAATTGAGGTAGGAATTATTATATCTTTAAACAAAGAAAATGAAACTCTGAAAACTTTACCAAAAGAGATGAAGCAATATACTTAAACTTATACATTAAAAAACAGGAAAATCAGCATTCAAATCATGATCTGAGTGATCAAAAACACTGACACATTTCAAATAATTTGTTATTAAAAAGCTAAACTCATAAACATGAAGAGAATTTAAAAGCCTATAAATTTTAAAAATGGTATCATTTTAAGCTTTTAAGAATTGAATATATTTATATGTATTAATGTTTTTCACATACATACAGAGTATATATCACATATATTTTATATATGGTGGCACAATGTACACTTCATAGAAGGCATACATATCCTTACATTAGTTGAGTGCTGTAGTAAAAAGAGCAAATACACAAAATCTCACCATTTATTGGCTGTAAAACTCAATATTCACTGTAAAAATTTTAGTCTGACTAGCAACTATTGAAAGATTTTCTTCATGCCTCATATTCTCCTAAGCAATGTTGAAATTACATATAGGCAACAGGGTATTAGCCTGGTGATCAGTACAATTTAAAGTGCTCTAGAATCACAGATACCCTGGGAAGAGCCATCTTCAGAGAGGACATGAAATTTGAGTTACATTTTAAAGCTGACAAGGGGTTTACAATATGGCATGTATGGAATGTTCTTCTCACCAGAAGAGAACACGTGAGCAAAGGAGGGAATACCTGCATGTGTACAGCATGTTCTTGTGGGTGCTCAAGAGTCTAGACCCTTCAAATAGGCAGGAAGGGAACTTAAAGGACTTCTTTACTGCCTGGCTCAATCCATGTGCTGCAGTCGAATAAACAAATAAGCTTAAGACAGCAGGAGAAAAATATGAAATGAAATCTACTCATATGTCTCATTTTATCAACTCCCTTAAGCTTAAATTCCATATTTGCCTCTATACTCAGTAAAAAAAGCAAGAACTGGACAAATCAATTACTCTAAAATCATCAGTTTTCATGTTATAAAATTAGCAGATTGGTATTCACAATTCCTATATTGTCTTCTTTTCCTGACATTTGAGAACCACTTATTGCAGTTTCTCAGAAGCCAATGACCTGTTAGAGTGGCCATCTGTTTACCTTAGACCTCCAGCTCTCACCTAAGTTGCACAATGACATCAGACAAAAACATTTTCCTTGGCCTTCATGCTCAGTTTCATGCTCAGGCCCCCCTCCCTACTGTTTTAGATGGATCTGAAATGACTTTGAGGCTGGTACCATTCTCTTTCCTTTATCCTCTTTCAGTTTACTTTGGAGGATAAATCACAGTTTCTCATGCCTTATGGCAGTGTGTCATTATAAAATATTTCATACCTGATGACCTTTGAGCATTTCTTATTCAAAGATTCATGAAAGCTTAGCATGAGGTACGTCTAATGATCCCTGTGTAAACACACTGAAAGCTCCCTCCTACAAAGGCACAGGCAGGTGGAAGACATATTTTCGACACTATGTCTTCAATCTAAGCGTCACTGGCAGTGCCTGACAGGTCTCATTTGCTAAATAAAGTACAATGTGTCAATTTGAAATAAATGTAAATTATCACCTTTCTTCCTTGTTAATTAAGGTCTGATTAATGCAATACAAAGCAGTTGTTGAGAGTAAAGTAAGAGAATGGCTTTTGTTGCAAAAACAAAACAAAAAAAATCTCAGATATAAATCATGTTTGGCCTCATCCATTGAACTTTGGGTTAGAAAGGTTATTTGGAATGATTTGTTCCACTGGAACATGGACAGATGTTCACATCCCTGCCTCTTAATAAATGAATCCCAAGGAATGGATAGTAAAGGTAGTGATGCTATAGAGTTAAGAGCAATGCTATGACCTAGACTCTCAATAAATCACAAATTCTAGGCTCAGGTTTATAAATAAATATACAAGAGTCTAACCACAAAAATATGCATCTTATTTACAGGTAGGATAAATATAAGGAATATCTTGGTAGGTTATAGAAGAATTTTTACTTGGGTACCTTTTTTCTAAAGGTTTACAAAATAAAATCTAGGTGGATTTGGAAGATTACCAAATAGAAATTAATAGAGGCTAATTTTAGGAATATTACTAAATGAGAAAACTTACTTCATTACATGCTTGAACTCCATTTGGTTAATTATATAATTCCAAAGTAGCTCTCAACATGGAAGACTGTGTGCTTTGAGTCATTGAATTTTTAAAACTAAAGAAGAATGTAGAAATCATCTAGTTGCATTATCTAAGGTTACTAAGGATAACATTTTCATAAAAAATATATCTAGTTCATGTCACAGGCATGTACAGGATACAAGTTTCCAGACTCAAGTAAAGTGTCCTTTTTAATTTTTTCTAACTTCACTATCTTCTGTGCAAGTTTTCTCCATATCTATTAATTTTTTAAGTTACAGTATTAGTCTCCCTTTCACCAAAATGTGTTCACATAAGAATATTTCAGACCATTTCTTTAATGATTTTAAATACAATAGTTAACAGTTTTTTTATTTGTTAATTTTTAAAAATAAAAATAGTTTCACACAAAAATATTATTACCTATAATTGATCAGGTTTGCTTGCTTATGTTTCTTTATATATTTTGTATAATTCCTGAGAGTTATGCTTATATAATTTTGATCACATAAGTAGTAAAAGCAGATTTATATCAATCAAATCTGGTAGAAAAAGTTTTAGTCATACTTTAATGACAAAATGATCATGCTTTTCTACAATGAGAAACTAAGAAATTCATTCATTCATTTATTTAACAAATAGGGCTCTAATATCAGATTGAAGTAAAACTTCTGACGCTCTAGAAAGTAACCAGTTGTAATGCTAAATTTCCTTAAACAACAAATGCTATTACCCTTCATATAAATATCAAACTGATTCTTACTACATTCCTTGTGTGCTTTTTCCTAAAGAAGTTACAGTTAGTGTACATAAGAAAAAGTTATCCTATATTATATGGAAAGGTATGTATACAATGATGATGACCCTATAATGAGTCTTCCATTTGATTTGGGTGCTTCTTTAAAAGTGGTCACCAATTTGAAATTTTGTAAACTTAAATGTTGGCTGTTATTCCATAATGGTACCAATGCAATAACTAAAAATGCTGATAGTGCTTTTCAAATTTTCATTAATAATAATTTTTAGAGGTAGCAGAGATTTCACCCAATGAACCCAAATGGAGTGACTACCAAAAAATATTAAATGACTCAGACACTAAGAGTTAAGAGAAATTGGCGTACGCCCAGTTCTCAAGAATCATCTGGTAACATAGCATGGTGCTTTGTGAGTGTAGGCTATGAAGTAAGAGGCATTTTTGAGGTATTGATTTAAAAACCATATTCAAACCATATGTGAACTGGGTCCTCAAAATTTTCCCTCCATATTGGCCAAATTATATTGTTATGTTGTATTCATGTAATAGTATGTAGCAACAAATCCCACCATTATGTACAACTATAATGCCCCAATAGAAAAGTATAGAGAAAAAAATTCCCTAAAAGGAGGAAACTAAAGTAATACATGCTTGTAAATTTTCAGTTATTGCAATGTTTAATTCTCTGATACAACCGGGAAGGCCGAAAGGGATATTCACATTTTAACAACAATACCACTACATTGAAATGAAACTTAAAATATCTATAGTTGAGGGGGTTGGGAAGGAAGGTTCTAACAGTTCAGGCCCAACATTTCCTAGAAAAACGATTCATTGTGATTGTCTTAGTGCATTCCAGGAATCACTTGACTTGGCAAGTGAAGAGTTGGTCTGTTCCTGAGGACAGATGTATAGACTGAAAAGTTATCTATGAGTCTTCCATTTAATTTGGGTGCGTCTTGTTAGGGGCATAGACATAAGATGTAAAAGTGGTCACCAATTTGAAATTTTGTAAACTTAAATGTTGGATGTTATTCCATAATGGTACCAACTCAATAGCAAAAAATACTGTTGTGCTTTTCAAATGGGGATAGTGGCACATGCCTGTAATCCCAACAGCTTAGGAGGCTGAGGCAGGATGCTCACAAGTCCAAAGCCAGCCAGCAACTTAGTTAGGCCCTGGACAACTTAACCAGACCCAGACCTGGCACAAAAGAACAACAACAACAAAAAAAAAACTAAACTAACAAACAAAAATAAAAAACAGGCTAGGGATGTGGCTCAATGGTTAATCATCCATGTACCCTCCCCCAAATAAAAAATGTAAGAAGAAATATATATTATGCCAGAAATTATCAAGATGTGAAGGCCAGAGGGAGAAATTATAAAATGACTTATGATTTATCTTGGATTTTTGTTTTGTTTTGTTGGCTGGGTATCAAACCCAGTGCTTTGTACATGTTAGACAAGTGTTCTACCACTGACCAACACCTCCAGTCTAAATAATTTATATTGTATTTTCATACTTGCCAATGTAAAAATATATAAAACACAAAATATACAAAACAACACTCTTCAGACATTTTACATCAGATTCAGTAAAAGAGTAGTCCTCGATAGACAATTAAAAAAAAAACACGAAAATAAAAGCAAACACTCATCATTTTTTTTTGTAACTCAGAATGTTCTATTACAAAGGAAGGTAGGATTCAAGAAGAATCATCTTTCTTGCACTAAAGAAGGCAATGTGGAACCTGCTGCAATTTGTGAACAAGATATTAGAGAAGGAAAGCTGACAAGGGTGAGGATCACAGAATACTTCACAGGGGCTAACAACACGTCTTTTCCCGCTGTTTGGGCTGCAAGTGCATAAGTCTAAATTCTAAAACTAGCAGAATAAAACTCTTAGAGATGGAAGCTTAAAAATGATAGCAATGGCCCTAGTGTTGGGAATTATTAGAGTTTCAACTTTGCAAGAGTAAAGAGAACCCCAAGAGCAGGACAATGTAAGAATTTCTGTTCTTGAGAGTTCTAATAACATCATCTTGGAAGGAAAGAAAGCATGATAAAGAAATGAGTAACAAGGAAATTTGAAAGAATGAACTAGAATAGTCTCTATGAACAAATAACATAGAATCTCTTTTGAGTCCACTAAACAACTACCAAACTCATGTTAATTTATTAGATTTTAGTGCATTGATTCAAAAATGTAAAAACATATATTTACTACCAGTAAGCAATTATATAACAAAATATATGACTTTTTTATTAAAGGATAACCAAATAGGGCCTTTACCTAAAACTTGCCAAGTAACTCAGACAAGAATTTTTTAAAAAATTAGAAGACATATCCTACTCAATGACTAGAAGATGGAACATCATTAAAATGTCAATTCTCTGACATTCTCCATATTATATGCTTTTCAATTTAAATGAATGTTTTACAGAAATGAACAGATTCTACAAATATGAATATGTAAAGAAACAAAAATGGCCAAATCACTCTTGAAAAGTCACAAAGTTGTAGGACATTATTATATTTTAGAACTCAATGTAAAACCTAATCTATCATATTGATTTCAAAACAGACAAATAGATCATTGGAGCATGACAGCAAATCCAGAAATTCACTCATATACTGTCAAATGACTTTCCTCATTTACAAAGGTAAAATACTAGAAATACAAATAATGTTGGAACACTGGGATAGATACACGAAAAGAAATTAATTTTGATCCCTACTTCACACCAAATCCAAGAGTTTATTAGATATTAGTCAGAAAACCAATCATAAAGCTAAGTCTATAACTTTTAGGAGAAAACCCAGAATAATAATTTACAACCTTGAAGGTAGAAAATATTTTTAAATAGGTTTAAAAATCATCTGGGTAATGATATGATATATTGGGTATCATAAACATTAGCAACTTATTAAGAGAATTAATTACTAATAATATATTAACATTAAGAAAATAGACATTATAAGGCACAGAATTGGAGAAAGTATTTTCCATAAATATATCTAACAAAGGCTTTTATCTAAAGAATCCTCAGAATTCAATAAAAATGAGACAATTCAATAAGAAAACAAATGAAGATTAACAGAAGACTACAGAGACACATGAAGGGCCAATGGATAATGGAAAAGATGATCATCATTGTGGCTTTTGAGAAATGCAAAAAATACAAAACTTAAAACACAGTGAAATGCTACTTCACTAAAAAGGTGAAAATTCAAACAGCATGCACTTCTATTGAGAGTGAAAAATTATACAAAAGTTTTGGAAAACACTTTGTGACAGTTTCACATACCTACCTTAAGAAATGACAATTTTCTCATCTTAATATTTATCCAAAAGGAATGAAAATAAAATGTCCACAAAAAGAGATATCCAATATTATATCAGCTTCTTAATAGTCACAAAGTAAAAAGCCATCCAAATGTTTAATGATAACACAAATGCTCAACTTCTGGTATATTTGCACAATTAAATACTTGTCAGACAAACTGGGTGCAGTGGCACATTCCTGTAATCTCAGTGGCTCAGGAGGGTGAGGCAGGAGGATTGTGAGTTCAAAGCCATCCTCAGCAACAGCGAGGCCCTAAGCAGCTCAGTGAGAGCATGTCTCTAAATACAAAAAATGGCTGGGGATGTAGCTCAGTGGTTGAGTGCCCCTGAGCTCAAATCCCAATACCAAAAAACAAAGCAAACAAAAAACCAAAAACTTGGGGCTGGGGATGTGGCTCAAGCGGTAGCGCACTTGCCTGGCATGTGTGCGGCCAGGGTTCGATCCTCAGCACCACATACAAACAAAGATGTTGTATCCGCCGAAAACTAAAAAATAAATATTAAAAAAATTCTCTCTCTCTCTCTCTTAAAAAAAAAAAACCAAAAAACTAAAAACTAAATAATTGTCAGACAAATAAAAAGAGAACTGACATATACAATAACAAGTATCAATCTCAAAAACATTATGCTCAGCAAAATAAACTAGATATAAAAGAACATGCAGTCCATGATTTAATTTAAATAAAATTCAGTAGCAGACAAAACTAACCTATGGTGACAGAAACCAGACAAGTGAATGCCTTGGTGTGGGAATGAGGCCTGGAAGGTGCACAGAGGAAATTCCTGAGAAAATAAAAATGTTCTATAGTCTACATGTTTCTTTACATTGAAGTATTATTACAAGTCTCCAAATATTTGTCAGAGATCATGAAATTGTACACTTAAGTCTGTTCTTTTCTATGTAAATTTTTTTCTAAATTTTTATAAAACATTAGCATACTAAAATAAGAAATGAGCATTTTAAGTTAAATAGAAATTCAATAGTAAGTGCTAATATATTTAGAAAGATTTAACAAGAGAGAAAGCAATTGTATTTTTTGAGGCATATTCATACAACCCTGAAACTTTGAAGAGCCACATTGAGGGAAGGATGAGAAGACCACAGAAAACAAACATTGGTATGCAACCCTCAATTTAATGGCAGGAGTATGCATTTAACTTTTTTTCCCTAAAAATACACTTCCCCAAAGAAGATGATGATGTAGAAACTCTAATGGATTAAAAATTATTTGAACCAAGCTAACTGAACCTCTGTTTTTTGCGGTACCTTTATTTTGCAACATTAAGGGCGCACACCTTTAGCCACATCTTCAACCTACTGCTGAGCTGCCTCTTCAGAAAATGTTTTACATCTGGACCCTGAACCAGACTATCCTAGTGGAGGGTCTTCAATAAGCTTTATCAATATTTTCCTGCTCATCTGTTACATATGGACTGATATAATATGGGCTATATCTGTATAGTTGAACTTTTATCTACATGTCGCCAACTTGCAGTCTTGTCAGCCTCTGGGAAATTTACTCAACTCAATCTCTGTTAGCTACTTAAGTTCCCACCAGCTTCATGAGTGAGATGCCAGAACATTTCATTCCGGCGTACACCTCCAATACGACAATCTGATTTTGGAATAGACAAACCCATTCATTTTATTTTGCTTTGCAACAAACTATATCAAATATAGTGAAATAAATTGATAGCCATTTAATTAAACTCACATATTTTATGAATTAGAAATTCACATAGGGCATAGGAGGAATTTCTTTTGGGGTTCCACAAAGTCTATGACCATAGCTAGGAAAATTCAAATGACTAAAAATAACACATAAAGAACTCATAGTGACAGCCATTTGGCATCTTCTTCACTCACATGCCTAGAATTTGGGCTGTGGGTAGAGGCTTGTAGTCAGGAACTCAGCTGGATTATTAACCAGAGTTGTAACTGACCTCTCTACATGCCTAGGAATTCCTCATCACATAGAAGTCTTGGGGTACCCAGTCTTCTTTATGTGATGCTTCAGGTTCAAGAATGAGTGTTTCGGCAGCACAAGGCAAAGGATGCATATAATTTATGATCTGTGCTCTAAGTTACACAGTGTCATTTCCACTAGATTCTATTGTTCTGATCAGGCACAGGCACATCTTAATTTCAAGACAGAATCTACTTTTTGGTGACAGCAGTTCAGTGAATTTCATGCCATGTTTGCAAAACCCCACAGATACTCTGGGAATAGAAAAAAGAGGAAGGAAATCTCAGATGACAAACGTATAATGGACAAATCACAAGACCTGGGAGGTAATCATTGTTTTGTATGTCCACCTAGAGTCCCTTCCAAGTCAGTCCTCAACCAACCCTGCCCAAGTCCAGGAATTAGCATGTTAACTTTTCTAAGAAGGTTAGCTTCTTTTTTGTATAAAAAAAGTTTACTCTTCAAACACATTTGGTCTAGGAGGGAAACAACCCTGAAACTTGGTGGGTTTATCTTTTACTAAAAATTCAATGGTGCACTGAAGCTAGCTCAGGGTGGCTCTGAAGAGAAGATTGCATGACTTATTTCCAGCTTCATGCTCAGAGATGCCATTTGGGGAATTTGAAATTGGCTACATTAGAAGTATTTCACATGGAAATGTGTAAAGGCCACTCACTAGTCAGGGCCTTTTTTCATCACTGACTCGGTCCACCTCTCTAGAGGTGTTAAAATTATAACAAATCTAAAGCTATTGCAATCTAGCAACCATAGAAACAAGGCAGGAGAAAAACTATCTACAGCATGTGAGAGAACAGGTACTGAAAGACAACTAGAGAGTGGAGAATGAACTAGATATCCAACAACAATGGGAGGACAGTAGCATTAATAGAAAGGGGTAGATCAGGGGATGGTTTATGATGTTGGCTGCCTCCTGCCTCTCTCTACTCAAGAAGTCTTTGAAACCCAATAAAAGATTAATGTCATAAGACTAAAAATTTCCTGGCAGAATCTTTTAAAAGTTATGAAATGCCATCAACTTTAAGACCAACAAACCTCATTTTATTTTGGTCATTTCTTTTCATAGCATCTTCTTATTATATACCTATGCAAAATATTATGTATTTTTTTCAGTGTATTGGTTGCCCCATTAGAATGAGGGCAAGAATTTTTGTCAGACTTATTCACTAACATAATCCCAGCATCTCAGCCATATCTAACACACTGTAGACCCATGATAAATATTAGTGAAACCCATGAATAAGTGAGAGAAAAATACATAATTGGCATGAGAGATGGGGTAATTGTTCTGCTATCCTAAAGCTCAGTTATTATATGAGAGAGAAGTTTTGTCATTGATAAAGGATTCAGTTTTGATTCTGTTGATTTCATGTCCTGAGGGTGATACACAGAAGACAGAATTTCCAGGAAATACCGAGAGATAAACATACAGATTTGAAGCATAAGTCTTAGCTGTTGGCTAAAAAAGGGATTGCGGCCAAAGTTTTTTGTTCATTATTACTTTATTTGTCCTTTTATCCCTAAAGAAAATTTGGGGAGCGCCATAGTCACACAAGCCAAGTTTTAACTTAATTAAGAGAGAAAAAAAATTTAAGCGTACAATGATATGAGAAAATAGTTATTGATGGATTGATCTAGTGAAGAAAACTTAAAAGAGCAAGCACACAAATTCATGAAATCACTTGCATTGGAGGAATTATGGAGAAAACAGACTACACTAGAATCTCCAGTGCTACAAATTTGACCTTATGCCAAAAGTCTTAAGATCCAGTTTTAAGGTAGCTTGGCATTTTCTTTGACCTCAAGTGAGATTGTTAACATTCACGGAAAGTATGCTTTAACTTCCTGACAAAGTAATCAAAATCTGAGAAAAAGTGATATCCTCAAATTTCCCATCAATGTCAAATAAGCCATTATTCAGTCTCTCCAGTCTCTTACTTTCTTATATAATCACTTCTATTGTATATTCCTCAGGAAAAATACTCTTCTATGAAAAAATGAAAAGATTAATTTCATGGACCCTGAGCTATGTTTCTGTTGTTTGATTTCAATAAAGATATTATCAATCTCTACCCGAATAAAAGCTATGTACAAAAAGCTTAGCATAGGATATTTTTAACTTGAATAAATAAATTATTTTCTTATATTGAAAATACCAGAACTTTACTGAGAAATATGTGTCCATTACTTTATTTATTGGTAGGCTTGTGTATGCATAAAAGCCCAACAGAGACAGGAAACAAAGTAAATCTGAGGGCTTATTTTCTCCCCAATATTCACAATAATGAAAAGGGAAAGGAAAGTTTACTATGTAGGACGTGAGGGACTCTGTATTCTTGCCCTTTATCTTGCTTTGTAGGCTAGGTCAGATGAATGGCTTTTACCAACCATGGCCAGGGCAGCTTCCTAACAGTTTCACATATGCTGGCTCATCCAGCCTTCACAGTAAGCCTGTGGAGGTTGTCAATCAGAGACCATGTCAAAATAGTAGTATCCATTAACATATTTTGTTGGGTGGGGAATGGCAGAGACCCAGGAGCTATGAAATAGAGTTTTTCACACATTCAGCTACTCCTGCTGCTGCCCCTGAGGAACCATAAGCATATAGTAGAGCAGACAATAAAAGAACATGTTGTTCCTATGTGGACTTTGGCTCTACACTCCAGGATATTCCCTGGAGTGAGCTAAACTAAACCCACAGAGGAATTTGCCTAGAGTAAATGCAAAGAAAGAATAGCGTGAAGGAAAGCACTCTATGGACCTGGATCATAGCTGGCTTTATACTCCTCAGGTTAATTAGAGCTGTATCAACCCCCCTGACCTACATATCTGGAAATGCATGAAAAAACACAAATAGGGGTACACTTCTACCCAGGAAGAATCTGTGACTCACTTTTCTACCCTTACAGAAGTGAGAAGAGCTTCTACAGAGAGGATAATATCTGTGCCATTTCTTACCTTTAGCTTCATTTAAAAAAAATAAAAATAAAAATAAAAAAGTAACTATTCCATATCAGCTGAACTTTAACTCATCCATTTAGCACAATGGAATGCAAAATGATTTCATACTTATTTGAGCTAAATATTTCGGATTGCTTTCATTTTAATTACAAAGAAACACTCACTGAATTGTTCAAATTAAAAAAAAAAGAATCTACATTAATTCATTGGAAGGTTACTGGCTTTACGCTTAGCTGTGACCCATGAAAAGAAGAAGGCTGGCTGGTTTCTCAGTACCCATACTGTCCCACACTTTAGTATTTTTAACCAAATACACAGTATTTCTTATAGCAATCCAAATGTTCTTAATGTACTTCCAGCCACTGCACTAACACTTGGTTTTTCCTCTCCTACTTTTTCTGCCTTTCCAAGTCTCCAGCCTTCTTTCAAGCATGAAGATGCAGACTGTGTCACTCTTTCACAAAGTGATTTGTCACTCTTTCACACAGTGATTATCAACATGCTATATTCTTTATCTATCCAGCATCACTATATTTATTAATCATAAACACCAACATTAAAAAAATGCAGGCTCACCTATGAAATTCCAAACACTTCTTTAAACAGTTAAATCATCTAAACTTTGCATCAGCTTTGCATCTCAGTTACTATTGGTATTCCCAGAGATGTTGAATGATTGCCCAAGGGTATAAAACTAAGTGTGAAGGAACTTAAATTCCTAACTCATTTGTGTTAGACCCTAGAATTTATACTAATATTTATGCTATATTCTCTTTTGTAACAATGTATTGTAATTTTCTGTTTCTGTATCCACAAAATTGCAATAAACTTTAATGCATGAGCTATGTCTTTGATATTTGAATCCAACATCTTAATAATTACCTTGCCCAATAGGTGATCACTAAAATGTGTGATGTTAAAGAGGAGATGAATTATTCATACTCTATTTCTTGAGATACTTATTGCTTCAACTATTCCATTATGAAGTGCCAAAGGGAAGTGGTAAGGACAAATGAGAAATAACTTGGGTAAAGGCAGTATATTAGTCAGAAGAACAGAGCCAACAGGATATGTATATGTTACTACAGAAGGGGATTTTTTTAGATTGATTTATATAATCAGAATCAATAGTCCCACAATGGTCATTGGCAAACCAGAAAGCTAGAAGAACCAATAGTTGCTTACCCCAAGAAACTGGAGCCTCAGAAGAAGAAGGGCAAATAATATAGCCCCAGTCCAAGTCAGAAAGCCTGGGAAATGCTTGGATAATCATTGATCAGAGTTCACATTAGAAAAATGAAAGAGCTGGAATCTGATGTCCTTGGGTGATAGCCATAGCAATGGGCAATGATACGCCTGTGCTCAAGAAGAATTGAGCTTGAAACTACCTCAGCTTTCTCTAAGCCTGAAATCCTTATCACTCTCTGGAGAAATGCTGGTCAGAGTCCACATTAGAAGAATAAAGAAGCTGGAGATGGATGTCTTTGGGCATGCCTAGAGCAAAGGACAGGCATGCTCAAGAAGAATTGAACTTCCTCCTTCTGCATTTTGTTTCATCCAGGGCCCCCCAGCCTATTGGACTGTGCATCCTGCATTCAGAACAGGTCTCTTGCCTCAGTTTTTTTGTTCCACATGTCAATCATCTCCGGGAACACCCTCATCAACACACCCAGAAATTTCTCAATCCTCAGTATCTCTTAATCCAATCGAGCTGACAGTCCAGATTAATCATTACAAATCCACCCCTGATCAGCCTGACACCCAACCATCTCTTTGAATCATACCTAATCATACTTAATGTCATATTTAATATTGTTATTATATTAATAGCAAGGTCATAATTTTACTTAACATGCAGGTATAACTACCCTGCATATAGCTGAAAACAGACTATTTCCTTTCCCAGAATAGGAGGCAAAGTTTTTGAGTGATCTTACTCATCTGACATTCCACAATTTAAATAATATAATGTAGATTTAACAATTATGTACTTACATTAAGAATATTATATGGAAAAGGAATAAAAGAGGACAGAAAACAAAATATATTTACTTAATACATATAGATGTATACACAAACATATTCTTAACAAAATGGGAAAGAAATACTTATGAAAATCATAATTCTCATTTTTGTAACTGGTCACATGACCATAGTTGCTACATATAACTGCTGCCTTCTACTACCCATTATATATTCCCTCTGCCTTTAGCAAGCATCTCAGCAGGTGTTAATTCTTTACTGAATGGGTTACTCACCTATTCCTTTTCAAAGTGCCTAAGACACTTGTCATTCTGCCTAGATTGGGTTGTTGTAATTTCCCAAATACCTTAATAATAGGTTATGGTAATACGAAGGATGACCTAAGGGATCTCCTGCACTCCCTGCATACTCTTCCTTACCTCTATTGTGAAGTAATAGTCCAATTTCCCCTTGGTAATCAGGATCAATCAGCTCAACCAACATCATAACTCATTCTTAGCCAGTTGACTTAAAGGCATAAGGAGCCCCAAATAGCCTTTGGGAAGTCTTAATTTCAAGTTCAATGGAATTATTGGTGTGCCCCCTGGTACCACTTCCCTCTTTGGATCTAATAATTTTATGCCAGCAGAGCATAAGTTTGCAGAGACAGAAAGCAAATATATAATCAGGTACACTGCCTGAATTTCTATCCACTAAAAAGATCTTCTTTCACCACTATTCTCAGGAATGTCCCAGAAAGGGGCTACAGTAGGTCAGCTGTCCACTTTTGGTTGGTAACCACATATCGTGTCTGTAAACCAGGCTCAGTCTTTCTTCCTCTGTCAACTGATCATAGGGCGTACCCTGTGAGGCCAGAGGTTCATGCTGGGATACAGAGGCATTATAGCAGGAGGAGGAACCATGGTCATTTGGGTCACTTCTTCATGCAATTTACTTGTACCTTCAGGACCTACTCAGCCCAATCATGTATATACCACTTCCATTTGATGGATGGCTTCTGGCACATTCAACTGGCTTGGTGGGTCAGATAATACCAAGTCCATGATGGGAAGATTAGGTCACATGGTAACTTCTTGGCCCATAGCCAAGCATTCATATTCTGCTAAAACCAGCAGCAGACCAAGAGCTCTTTCTCAAAAGGAAAGTATTTGTTTGCAGATGACAGCATGGCCAAGCTCTAAAATCCCAAGGGCCTCCTCTGTGATTCACTTTTAGGGTCTGCCAAAGGCTGCAAAAAGCATCCCTATCCGCCACTGATATCTCAAGAACAATTAGGTTTGCTGGATCAGGGGGCCCAAATGGCTGAACAGCTTGTCTAGCAGACTGAACCTGTTGCAGAGGTTTCTCTTGTTCAAAAATTAGCAGATTTTTTTTTTAGTTACTCAGTAGATTGTCTGGAGAACACAATCAAGTGAGGAATGTGCTATTTCCAAAATCCAACAGACCCACCAGGCACTATGCTTCTCTCTTGTTTGTAAGAGGAGCCAGATGGAACAGTATATCCTTTGTCTTACAAGGAATATCTTGGCATATCCCACTACACAAGACTTCTAGAAATATTACTGAGATAGATATTCCTTGATTTTTAGTTGAATTTATTTACCACCACCTGATGCAAATGCTTCACAAAGTCCAGAGTGATTGCTATCTCTCACTCACTGGGTCCAATCAACATAATGTCATCAATGTAATGAACCAGAATAATACCATTTGGAAGAGAAAGGTGATCAAGTTCTCTGTAAATCAAGTTATGACAGAGGACTGGAAAGTTGATACACCTCTAAGGAAGAACAATAAAGATATCACTGGCTTTGTGAGCTGAAAGCAAATTGGTTCTGTTCAGTCCTATGAATAGGTATGGAGAAAATGTACTTGCCAGATCAATAGACTTATACCAGGTACAAAGAGATATGTTAATCTGCTCAAGCAAAAAAACCACATCTGGTATAGCAGATGCAAATAGAGCACCTGATTAAGCTTATGATAATAAACCAGCATTCTCCAAGATCTGTCCTTCTCCACAGGCCAAGTAGTAGAGTTAAATGGGGTTTCAGTGGGAACCACCAACACAGCATCTTTCAAGTCCTTGATGGTGTCAATAATCTCTGCAGTTCCTACATGAATATTATATAGTTTTAATTAAATATTTTACCTAGTAGATGCAACTCTAAAGGCTTCTATTTGGCCTTTTCCACAATCCCCCTCACTCCACAGATTTGAGAACCAATGTGGGGGTTCTTAAAGGTTCTGAGTATATCTATCAGAATTATGCATTCTGAGACTGGGGAAATAACCACAGGATGAGTGTGGACCCACTCTGAGTTGAAGCTTAGCTGAAACTCCATTGATCACCTGACCTCTCTAATTCCCTACTTTAACTGAGGGATGACAATGATATTTTGGCTCTCCTGAAATTGATGTCAATTAAGATACAGTGTCCAGTAGTCCTCAAAATTTCTGATAATTGCCTTTTCCCCATTGTAGTTACCCTGGTAAAAGTTGTGTGTGTGTGTGTGTGTGTGTGTGTGTGTGTAGGGGGGGATCTCCTTCAGGAAGAATGGAAGAAAGATTAATAATAAAACTTTCTGGGTCCTTCCTCAAGGAGATCTGTCCTCCTCCTCTTCATTTGAGTGGGTATTTAAACTGGTTCAAATCTAGGAATTGGTTGAGGGGCCATGATCCTCTGTTGTTATGATTTAAGGCAGACTTTTATACCTTTGCCCTATAATTCTCCTGCTTATATAAATCCAATAAAAAAAATGTAGTCAGTTTCCAGTCTATTTCACTTCTGGGAACACCATGATTGATTAGCCAGTGTCATAGAGCTACACAAGTCAGAACTTCCTGTTCATTGCTTCTCCTTTGTTACCTATTATGTAAGTATGACCACCCTGCCTTTGATGGTTGAATGCCACAACTTGGCCCTTGCCACTTTCAAATATAATTAAACCCATCACATTTAAGTTCCCCAACTGAATGACTGTGGCTCCCAAAGTAAGTTTTGGCATACAGAAAATAACAATGACAGAGCTATTCAAGTATGCTGGTTCAATTTAGGCCATGCTTTGATCCATATTACAGGGACTCACTGGACCCATTTTTGAGTCAGAAGCAAAATCTCTCTAGTAAAAGGTCTCTTTCCAGAACTTACCATTATTTTATGGTCATAGGAAAATTGGTAAACACATACTGGTGAGGAAGTCAAACTACCTTAATGGAACTTATAGTATATAGCTTTGGAAGTAAAGTACATGATATAAGACAATCATAAATATGGTGCAACCACCATGCAAGACATTCTAATCCTACCATAAAAAAATAGATGTGAATTAGAAAAATCTGATGATTTTTCTATATAATTTTGAAAATTTCATGCATTCATGTTCAAAATAGAGGTATAATTGCTGCTAGGAAAATTATAGGTGAAATTCTTCTAAAGTTCCTAAAGGAATTGAAGTACAACCATTCTCAAGAGTACAAAAATTTGATCTACCTTGTCACCTTAAATAAATTACATGATTCATTCCATTATGTAAATAGGTGCACATATTTAGGTTTTTCTTCACAAGAAAGCAAGCTCCATGAATGTCTGACAATAGACTCCCTGCCTTTTGAGAAATGCTGAGGTATGAAACAGAAATAAATTGTCAGCTAAAGGACAGAAAATACTGAATGCCAAAAGAATAAAGGACAGTCAGTGAACAGTGGGGTGGAATGTTAAGACCCATCAATAGAGGAAGGATTAGAAGAAAGTGAAAACTTGGGGAGAAGGCAAGAAGTTAGTGTTGTTGTGAATATTTCTGTTCAGGAAATCAGAGTAATCTAATATATTTCTGGTGAATGACATATTGGCATATGTGAATGTTTGAACATGACAGACATATATGTGTGACTGGTTCTCCTGCTGAATATCTGGAAGGTCCAACATTCAAGCTGATCATATAAGACCAATATTAAGATTCTAATTTTTTTATATGGCTACTTCCTTTAACTATTAGTTGGTTTGATTAAAATTACAAAATGTGGTCCATTTTCTAACATAATCAATTTATTTTCCCATTGCCTTTAAAAAATCCTTGTTTTCTTCATTAATAATGTTCTTCTTCAGTCCCAATTAAATAATAATTTTTCTTCACTCTCCTTTTATTTAAACATTTTAAAGAATTACCTCTTTTTGTTTTCATTTATTTATCTCCAAATTTTAACATTGTCTTTATAATATTTCGCATTTTATAGATAGGTAAATTGAGATGCAAAAGCATATAAGTAAATTGTGCAAATCCATACAGTTCACAATTCTTAGACTCAAGAGTTGGACCTGGGCAGCCTGAGTCCAAAGATCAGTTTCTTAACAACTTTATTAGGCTACTTCGGAATCTTCCTGCCTGAATATATTCCAGTGTTACCCATCTCTGTGAAAGTCCCTTTTCTGGTACCTATCATAGCATACAATGAGAAACAATGTTATTCTTTCTCTGTCTTATTTGACTTCCAGTTAAATACACTCTGCAGAGACTTTTCTCCTTAGTGTTACAAAAATCTTCAGTATAATTCATATCTTAACTGCTCACTTAAGACACAAAAACAAGCTAATTCCACTAGTTAAAATACTAAGGACTTAGTAATAATTGAAAATCTAAAAATCCATCAATCCACTTCCATGGCTGCCATGTCCGCATCTCAGGTCCAGTATAATAGTCTCTTTCATCTTGACTATTAACCAAAGAGTTTACTGCTACCCCTACATACATTCTGGCACTTTTAAATGCTTTCCAAACTGAAGCTTGAGTACTCTTTTCATACATAAATCCGTTTCATATCAGCTGCTGCTTAAATTATTTCAATGGACTCTCCCTCTTCTTAAGCCAAAGATTAGAATCTGTAACCTGTCCTGTGTAGGCCAGCTCATGCCTCTTTCTACAGGTTCATAACACTGTTCTCCGCCATGATTCAATCAAACTTCTTTCAGGTCCTAAATTAATTATTCTCCTTTTTATTTCAAGGACTTTTCCTTCTCTTTCTGGAAAGTTCTATCAAAATTCTTTTCCTTTATAAACTCCTAGTCATTTTTTGTATCTCAACTGAAATTTGTTTCTATTATAGGAAGGAAGGAAGGAAGGAAGGAAGGAACCTTGCTTTCATACTCATGTGGAAGCCAGAATCCTGTGCTCTTCTAAAACCAGACTTTATCCTTTAGGGTCTTCTGTCTTTCTTTGAATCACTCATTTCCCTGTATAATTAGACTGTAAGCTCTATAAGAGTATGCTATGATAGGTTCCAGAAAAGGGACGTTCACAGAGATGGGTAACACTGGTATCACTATCTATTGTAATAAATATATCAATCATTGATTGATATATCCTTAGTACCTAGTTCAATGTCTACCATGTTATAAAAATTAAACAAATACATTACTACAGTTATTTCACTTACTGGACTAGTCTGATTTTTTCTATAAAGCCTATTAGTATGCTAATATTTATGAATAAAGTCTGTCCTTAAAATTATCATATTATTAAATATCTCAACATGGTACTAATTAGATAAGAAAAATATATTAAGTACGCATTTCAATTTTATCATGCTCATAAACATTGCTAAGGATGGACTGACAGATTCTTCTTTTAGGTCATAATATCTTCATAATGCCCACAAGGATCAATCAGCATTATTCTTCCATGACCTATGTTCATACCAACAGTCGCACAGACACGTGGCCTGGGCCATAGGGAAGACAGAGTGAGTCACTTTAAGTGGATTAGCATAAAACTAATTTTCATAACTCGAAAAAATCACTGGTTAGTGTTAAATCACGTCATATTATATAGAACGTTATAATAAGGTTGCTCTACTCTATGGAGAGTTAATAGGATGACAGTTTCTCAGAGTAGAAAGAACACAGGTTGGAGCTCAGATAGAGCTGCACTTGAACCATAGGTCTGCTAGAGACCAACTTTATGACATGGGCAAATGTCCTAATATTCACAAGCCTCATATTTTATCTATGAATATGAGAATTATAAATACCTTTTTCACAAAATTGTAAAGATTAAAAAATATAGAAGACATAATGCTATAACTATGGTTTCTAGCAGCAAAGAAATTATATGATTTATTAATCCTGAATCATCCAAAGATTAACTTTGATTTTGTTTTTATCGCAAAACCTCAGTTTTCCTCCACAATGATAATTTCAGTTATTTCTTCATCAATAAACTCATACTTTCTATCTCAAGTATTCCAAAGATTTTTTGATAATGTTTTGCCAGTAGATTATTTTTTTAAACAATCTTCCATTTTTCTCTCATTGCAATATACTGTGCATTGATAACACAAATTACAAGAAGTCTCTGTATAAAATTAAACCAAAAGCATATAGGAATACCGCCTATTTGTATTTGTTCAAGTGTTAGTGGGCATTCTCACTCATTTGCAATTCAAAATTTGAATAAATCAGGTGATTTGGTTTGTGTTCTTTTCTGTTTAAGGAGTTTTATTGCCTGAAGTGAGAGAAAACTGTAAACTACATTTCAATTCCTTAAATATATAAAGTGAACTACTGCCTAGTCATACAACAAAGATTGGTCAGTTATTAGTATTAAGTCTAAATTTATTTCTTTATATCATCTTACATAAAATCAGCAGCTTTTGAGTGATATTCATCTTCCAAAGAAGAAAACGGACAATTTAAAAGAAAATGTCTTTTTCAATGTTAGACTTACATACCATTTTTTACCTGATGTAGTTAATTTTTTAAAATTTTTCTTTCAGGTTGAGTTATAATTAGTTTAAGACTACTAACTGGAATATTAACAAAGGGATTCTTATTTCTCCAGTGTAATTCACACTAACCCAAAATCTAAAGCTAGTACAAGGAGTAGGCATTAATTTACAATGTGTGAAGCTAAAACTAGAAATAATCTTTCCATGCCCTATGATCTCCTCTCCTTATCCCTTCAAAAAACTTAGCATCTGCACACAATTAGTGTTGAATAAATATTTCATGAAGAAACAAGTGGATGAGGAGGAGGATGGCTTAAATTAAATGCCATAAGGTTCTTTACCATAACTGAACTAGGCTGACTTTGCTTAATTTCTCCTCTGATGCTACTTATTTCTTCCCAAAAGACTATAACCAAGAATTATGATAAATATCTCATTTTAATGATATCTGGTAGTACATACATTTCAGTTACTTCTATATCACTATTGATTGTAATAATGAGTTTGGATAAGGTTTTATAAAAAAAAATTCAATATATTTTGAGGAACACTAATCCTTTAGTCATTGTCAAGCTTCATTTGGTAAATTTCATTTTATGATGAGGATAGGTGCAGTACTAGGGCTATACTGTATAAATAGGGAATGAGAATTCAACATTATATGGCGGGGGGTAGCTGAAATTAAGCAGAATGAGATAAGACAAGGATTAAGAGGAGCCCTGGAGAAGGCCTGCGATTATGGGGTCAAAAAATAAACAGCATTCTGCAAAGAAAATGAAAAGAGTAGTAAGAAAAAAAAACTGTACATGAAGAAAATTGAGAAAAAAGAAAATTATATTATTTTGCAAATGATAGTGACCCTACCCTACACAATTAAGATTATAGCATTTTAGAACAATCTTTATAAATGAAGAAACTAAGGCTTACAGACACCCAAAAAATTATGCAACATCTGACAATTGTCAAATCAGAGTGGAAGAGAAATTATTTTGTACTACCAGTAAAATCAAGAACAACTGACATTTAATGAATTCTTACATTTCATAAATATCAGGTACAGTTGTTAATATATTATCATTGAATTTAACTCTCAGAGATATATTTTATTATTATCTCCAAATCACAGATATAAAACCTTAGGACCCTAAGGGATAATTAAATTCCCCAGGATGATAGAGCCTATACTTTCAAGCACTAGTTATATATATAAATATATATAGTTAGACACAATATCTTTATTTTATTTGTTTATTTTTTATGACCAGGGTGCTGGGGATCGAATCCAGTGCCTCATGCATACTAGGCAAGCACTCTACCACTGAGCCACAAACCCGGCCCCAGCACTAGTTATTTCAATGGGACAAATGATGTTCGAAATTCCTCTAAGTCACTTGTCTGGAAAATAGAGATATTAGTTATTTCAAGCTATTTTTTGTTAAATCTGTATTTTTACTATAGAATAAAGATCACAGGCATCTGAATTCAGGTTTGGGCTTTCCCTCTAGCCTACAAATATTTTCCAAGTACTAATTCAGATCAGTATAAAAAACTTCCAGATTCATGTTAGCAATCATCATCAAATGTTGCTTTATAATTCAAATTCATTATGCATGAGAATTGGTTCAACTATTCTAGTCATTTGCTTAAATTTTTGTCACTTTCTGTGTTATCTAAGCAAAACTAAAGGTATGGTGTCCCTCTTAATAGGACTAGGATGAAATATGCACTAAGTAATTGAAATGATGAGATTCAGCTAGTATGGACATTGGAGTGGCATCCAAAATCTTGCCCTCACAGACCACATAAGCTTTGACAAGTAATTTTGCCTTTTGGAAGTTTTGTTTTTTTAACCTATTAAATGGAGCAGATCTGACCTTTGTTTATGGGATTTGGATAAGAATAAAATGGCATAGTTTCTTGGAAAAGGCCTAATATATATTAGGAGTACATTAGATACTGAAGTTCTAACACCTTCATTAATTTTGTCAGTAAATTCAACAAGAAAGGTTTTGAATAAATATCAACTTTAAAAAGTGGACCAATGTTTCTCTATAAACAATTCATCTGTTGTATCATAATTTAAGTATAATTTTTCTATTTTTACATGGAATACATTAGTAAAAATGATGAATTTATTTTTCATTAAGAGTCACTAAAAATTTTATTTTAGCATTGGTAGAATTATGTGCATCCACTGCTTCCAACTCATATTAAAATAAAATTTTAATTTGACATATTGTTATTTGGAATTTCCTCTCTATTTATTCTCAACTCACTGACTGATTAGCTAGCCATCGATCAGGAATGATAGACGTGTCTTTACAAATTTTACCAGGGCAATACCTAAGCTCCTTTTACTGGAGTATACCTTACAGATTTTTCCAGAGTAAACTTATAATTGGAATCAGTGCATAGGTCAATACCACATTTTATTTAACCACTTAACCTTTACCTCTGCAGGCACCACATGCCTTCAACAATTAAATTGCCTTTTCCAAATTATCAACCCCCTGAGCACCTGCCACCAGATGTACCTTGAGAAGCAGTTACATGCTCAAATCTGTCAATCCCTCTCTTTAGAATCCCGAGACACATATTCCCTTTTTCTGTAACCCCAATTAGCACTTAAGAATGCACTTGGAGTCATGCTCATTTAGAATATTCTACCTTCAATGAATAATGTACATTGACCATGAAACTTTGTGATTTTGTGAGGAAGTTATACACGCACATTAAGTGAAAACTCCAGAGAGGGAGCAGGTTTCTACTAGAGCTGGATCTAGTAATTCAAAGCAGAGCATCAAACCTAGTCAGGTGTGGTGGCCCACATCTGTAATCCCAGCAACTTGGGAGGCTGAGGCAAAAGGATTGCAAGCCTCAGCAACCTACTGAGACACTGTCTCAAAATTAGAAAAAAAAAAAAAAAAAAGGCCCAGGGATGTAGCTCAGTGGTAAAGCAACCCTAGTTCCAATCCACAGTCCAGAAACAAACAAGCAAACAAACAAAAACTCTCGTTTCTTATGACTCTCCACTGGCTTCCTACTAAGTTTTCACATTGGGAACTCTTAACAGCTACTTGATGGTAATGAACAATACTGGTAAACTGTCAAAGAAAAAAAAAAGAAAGAAAAAAGATTTTATGAAGTCATCATTTATAGTACTCGTCTCTTCCGTGGTATAAACACCAGCCATGCCAATTTTAGGCTACTAGCATAATGTCACAAAGTGAAGTACTGAATCCCCTCTCATGATCCACAGTTAAGGGCTGGCTCCATATACTTCAGGCATCTGCAATCCTATGTTCACACTTCCACATCACCATATTCTAAGGAATAGTCAGAGTTTCCTCTGATAGTTCTTCAGGAAGAAGGAAAAAAATATCTTTTCCCAAATGTCTACTATTAATATCAACTGGCATCTCATAGAGTTAGCTACTTTAAATACCCACTCTAGATTCCTCAAGAGGAATGGGATGTGCTAATTGACTTATGCAATTCAGGGCTCACCCTTGTGTCCCTAGACTATACCAGCCAAAAGCCTCCTCCCTTGTTTAGAGCAAAACAAAATGCCCATTCAGGAACAAGATGATTGTTACTTTGTTTAAAAATAAATAAATAAAATAAACATACATATGTAAATGTCTGTCTATATCCATATCTATCTATGTAAGTTTGTGCATGCATGGGTAAGGGAAATAAATTCTGGGGAAGAAGCAAACACACAAAAAAAGCCACTAAATCACATAAGATAAAAAAAAAAAAGTTAGATTTAGAATATCATTTCTCCCTGAGATTGTATTCTCCGTCAGAGGCATTTTGTTCTATTGATACTGGTTAGCACGATTATGCAAATGATAAGTGCTCAATAAATAGTTCTTACTTATAAGTTAAATAGAAGGCATTTAAATATTTTGAGTGGATATCTGAATAAAGTCAAAAAGTTTAAGCAAATAACTAAATCATTGCTTCTTATCATTAAATTCTCCTTGGATTTTGACAACAATTTTGCAAACAGTCCTACTATTTATAGTAATTCATTCCCAAAAGTAACCCATCGCCATCATATTAAATTCTAGCCTCTGTTACATTATGCTGAAAGAGTAGTATATTTTTCTGGTTCATACTATTTGAATCAGCCTGTTATCATTGCACTCTGTAATGCTTCTGTTGTTAAAAAAAAAAAAAAACAAAACTGTTCTAACATTTTAATACATTTCTCACTGTACCATTCAATTAATATTTCATGAGATTGACTTGTGCAGTGGTCTGCCATATATGACACTGGGGAAAATAGAGACCAGCAAGGTAAAGCCCAATCTCTGTGTTCATGCACAGGCTTCAGCATCAGCAGGTTATTATTGACTAACTTGTAGGTTTTTTCCATCTTTGGGCAATTGGAAATAATATAGGAGTATCGCAATCAGACAAGCATCTTCTTTTTATTTCCTCTTTATAAAGCATTTTGTGAATGTTAAAATACTATCTCAATTGTTTTCTCCCTAGTGTCCTGTGGGTTTTTTTTTTTGTTTTGTTTTGTTTTGTTTTGTTTTTTTGTGGACTATGTGGAGATTAATAGCAGTCTGCAATAATCTGTTGTCCTTTGTGGGAAAAACTATGCTGCTGTTTCTGGAAAGAAATAATTGGTACGTATCTTATGGAGTCAACGTCTGAATTTAATGGAGCATAAAGGGGTGGTATTTCTCATGAAGGAGGCATATTATCCGTTTAAACAGCTTTCAGTCTTGTACATAAATTAGACCTTCGACAAGCTTTGGAAAAAGAGAAACCACACTGTACTGAATTAACATGCTTGCATATTCCTAACAAAGGAACTGTCTCTTTTGGAAAAAAAAAAAAAAGAGAAAGCACCAGTGTCTCTGTTACACTTGGAAATCTGAAATTAATTATTGACTTTTTCATATTCTTTGCAGCCACTTTGTTTGCTCATTTATTGTAAAATGTATATATGGTAATTGTTTTACGGGAGCTCATAAAACTCAGACTGCAAATGAGATAATGGATGACCAATTTATTACACATGCCCTTCAGACATAGAACTAAACTTGGCATAAATGAAACATGGTCAATGCACACTTTGTCAAGGTCTTTTCTTAAGGCATTAAGAGAAAGAACTTTATAGAGTATTTATGTTGAAATTCTAAAAAACTGCAATTGAAAGCTATTTTATATTTATATTTTTTTACTAAATTATTCCCCTTACCACTAAAAACAAAAAATGCTGATTTGGAATAGTTTCTATAATCCATCTTGTTGAATATGTTTATCCTAAGATGGACAATAATTTGTAGAATATGGAACTTGACAAAGTTCTTTCCCAGAAATTAATATAATGATTAATTAACATGATATCAGGATTCCTATTCTTCAAAAAATAAATTATATGTATGTTATTATACTTGCAATAAATTTTAGGATGAGTTAATATAGAGAAGACCCTTTTCCAGTTATCATTCTCTGAGCATTATAGCAGCTCTGTCAGCTAGAAGGGTCCCTAATTCAATTAAACCCAAACCCGAAGGTGGGACTGATGCACAGTGATGGAGCAATGGAGATTCCACATCTTCTTTTGTATCTCGTTCCAACAATTAAATTTAATGATCCATCCCACCAAGGTCATCTTTTCTCTACTGCATTGAAACCTGAAACCTTTCTGCCTCACTATTGGCCCATTCAGTTTCCTGATGTCATTTTATGGTGATAAATAGGTAAATAGCAAATTTGATTAAGGCTCTTTTTTCAGAAGACACTCCAAGACAAGCAGAATTTGATTAAATTTCCCATAACCTGATGGTTAACCCAATGCTTATAGTTGTATTGCTAAAAAAAAAAAATTAAAAGTTTGTATTTACACAGAAATTTTTACTTTGCATGTTAAAAAATCAAGAGGATACTATCTGACCAATATTTTAAGACAAGAAATGGAAATCTGCAAATAGAGAAAATTCCAAATATAAAATGTTGTACTGATAAAAGGTAATAAACTGCAAAAGAATTGTTGACAATAAAATTAGTTTTAAAGGGTGGTATTCATGAAGTTTAAATTAAACTGACTTTTTCCTCTGTACTTTGAAATCTGTCACTACAAGGACCAAAATTAGAATTGAATCTGGTACCATATAATAGGCCATAATGCTTCATCCACTAAGTGGTTTTTCAGAACTCTGTCATTTCATTAGGCATAGTGGCTGGGTGTTTTTTTTCCCCCACTTTTTCTTTATAATGTGGCCAATAATGAATGAAAATTTAGAGGTTAAAGTAACATAGTAGGGGATCTATCAAAACAGGGTAAGAATACAAGTTCTACCAATGGGTAGCTCTGCTCTGGTGCCAAATACTTAACTACACATTCTCAGTCCTCTCACCTCTAAGTGGGAATGACACTACCAGCTTAGCCTGGCAACTTTGTAAGATCATGCATGTAAAAAGACAAAACACCCACCCATACTGTGAGCTGCATGGTGCTGCATCTTGCTGGCTAGTTTTCTAAAGGCAGGAAAGCAGAAATACTATATTTACCTGGTGTTTATTTAAGGAAAATTAGATTAACATCTGTCTTTTTATACAAAATATTAAAGCAAAGAAAGAAGTTACAGTTGAATATAAATATTCTTGAAATCATTGCTATCAATAATTGTGAGGCAGGAAGAGAAAGAAGTGGGTATGGGAAAATATTAAAAAGATGGTTGGAATTATAGACTCCATTTATTTTTTTTTAATAGTGGGAAATTAGAACAAAGTATCTTTCTTCTCTCACCAAAAAAAAAAAAAAAAAAAAAAAAAAATCCTTGAGGGCCCCTCTTCTTACTAATTTGAGGCAGTCATCAGAATACATTCAGGAAACATTCTGGTACTCAGGAAAGAACATGGAACTGAGGGTAGACATGTCTGCATTACAACCCTAAATTTTGCCCTCACTAGGTGTGTGACCTTCCATAAGTCAATTAGTCTCTCTAAACATCATGTTCACATTTTACAAAATGGGAACAGCAGGCTTGACTTGAGCATGAAATATTCTGGGGTTAGATTTGCAAAGTCATACATTTATTTACACAATTCACAGATAAACAAAGGAGTCGTAGACTCTTCATATACTATAATTTGAGTTTTTTCTGAACACCTCACTGGGAAGAAAGTAAAAGCAATATTAGCACAATCTCACCAAATAATTTAATTGTTTAGGTAGCTACATTTCTTTTGAAAGAATCATTTTTCCCATAATTCCTTACCCTTCTTTGCTTCTTTACAAAATAATATCTACTTGATCTACTCTATAGCACTCATACAGGGTTCCTTTACCTAGATGATAAATAATGGCAAGTTCCCAGTTGACTGTGGAGTTGTTGTGCATCTTTCCAGTAGTCAATATAAGCATCTTAATTCTTCCACACCACATGGAATTGACATTATTTTAGAAGCACCTACTATTAATCAATCCTGTCATGCTAACACTTTCTCTCCTGTGTGGGTACTTAGTATAGCCTTCAAAGCCCTAAAGGAAGCAAGAAAATGGTTCATATTCATTCAGCATTTCCCTTAGCCTATCTAATATATTTTCCCCTCTGGGATCCTAGCCTAGAGAGAAATTGTAAGACATACTTCTACCTATGTTGTCTCTTTCCACACTGTCTCCTAAAGGAATTGACTTTCCTTTGAGTCAATTTCCCATCAGAAAAATGAGCCTTCTGAGTCTTACAGGCTACCTAATAGTTTGCTAAATCTTACAACTTTTCCTAATGGATGAATAGAAGAGAAAGAGAGAAGGCTTAATGATAATAGTATATAATTAGGAGGTGCACAGAAGATATTAAACCTACTTGACATGTGATATGCCTGGTATGTAGGAACTATTTCAGCACTTATAATATTGCCTAGAAAGACATCTTGTAACATAATCAAATACGAACCAATGGCTTCCTAATCTCAGATTACAGTTCGAAATGTGATACAAAAGGAATTTTCTCACCTGACAACAAAAGAAACTTTGGTTATTTGGTAGTCTTTTAAGGAATCTTGTGAAGTGGTACTGATAAAAAACAATATAGCAGGTCTCAATGAGGGCAAATAATTCATAATTCCTCAAAGAGGCAATAAGAAGCTTGTGCTATGTTTTACTAAGCTTTTTCACCACTGTGCCCTAAAAGATCTGACCAGAACAATTGTAGAGGAGGAAAAGTTTATGTGATGACTCACAGAGTTCTCAGTCCATAGAAACCAGGATCCATTCTTCAGGGCCCACGGTAAGGCAGAACATCATGGAGGACGAATGTGGTACAGCAAGGTGGCTCACATGATGATCAGAAAGCAGAGAGAGACTCCACTTGCCAGATACAAATATATACCCCAAATCCATGCCCCAACTCCTCCAGGAACATTCTACCTGCCTTCAATTACAATTCAATCAATTAATTAATGGATTAAGATCCTGGTAACCCAATCATTTCTTCTCTGAACCTTTTTGCATTGCCTTTCACATGTGAGCTTTTGGGGAACACCTCACATCCAAACTACAACATTCCACCCCTGGTCCCCAAAAGCTTACACTCATCTAACAATGCAAAATACATTAAGTTCATAACCAAGAGTCCCCATAGCCTCAATAGATAAAATCACAGGTTGCTGGCCTTTCTTAATCTCTAGGATCTCCACTGCAGCTTTGGCTTCTTCTTCACATCTTTACACTTTACACAGTCAAAGGGTGCCTGCAGGGACTCTGACCCTGCTGCATTTTGCCTGGCCTCCCATGCCTTCCTCTGAAATCTTGGTGGAAGCCTAAATGAGCCCTTAACTCCAGAGTCCTGCATTCTTGAAGAACCAGCACCATGTGGTTGACATCAAGGTCTGCCTCCATCTCCAGCAGTAGCCAGGCCTCTAGGGACCCTGGCTGCAACCTCTGAGTGCCCGGATAGCTGAGCATGTCAAAAAAACTTCCTAGGCCCGCTTGTGCAAGAAGGGTACCCCACTAGTCTCTTCTAATGAGATAGATATGATCTTGCTAATTCTTTAGATGCCCTCAGGCCATCTTACTGTCTCTGTGCAAAGTCTTTAGTATTTCTTTAGTAGTAATAATGTCCTTAACAAATACAACTTCCTGAGCCCCAGTTTTACTCTCACCTTTCAAGCCCAAGTTTTTCAACTCTTTAGGCTCTGCCTTCTGCTCCTGAATATCACAATAAACTTGGCAAAAAGCCACCAGCAATACCCATGCCACTTCCTAAATGATATGCTGCCTAAAAATTTCTTCCTCCAGCTTAAGAGATCCTTCACTTTAAAAATTGGCCACAGAGTCTCTTTTTTAAAATTTTTTGTACCAGGGATTGAACTCAGGGGAGCTTAACTATTGAACAACATCCCTATCCTTTATTTAATTTTTAAAAGTTTTTTAAATTTTGAGACAGGGTCTTGCTAAATTGTTAGGGCCTCCATAAGATTCTGAGGATGGTCTTGAATTTACAATCTTCCTGCCTCCTGAGACACTGAGATTACAGGCATGCACCACCACACCTGGCAAGAGTCTTATTTTTATTTATGGATCTGTATGGAAATCAGTATGCCAGGGGATGAAAGCAAATTTAAGAAGCTGCTTGCTCTTTTTTAGGAAACTGGTACTTCAAATTTTGAACCTCAGTGCATTATATGATTCGTAATAAAGTCAAAATGCTGCAAACAAATTTATGAATTAGGTACACTGGTACCCCACTATTATATCAGTGTTAGTATTATAAAAAGAACTCCCCAGTAATATTTTATAAGTGCCACACATAAATAAATACATATTTGGTATAATATAGATAAAATATCACTTTGTACTTGATATACTATTTTAAGCAAATAGAGTTCAGCTACCAATTGTAAGATTTGTTCAGACTCTAAATCATACCCTTTCATGCAACACTAGCATAATCAATCCATGATTTGGGTTTTAGTATTTTTGTCTTCTAGACACAACTATTGTTATTTAAACAAAGTGATCATTTACAGACACTCCTTCTTTCTTGTAGTTCAAATATTCTATACTTATGAAACTAAAGACTATCCTGATAATTGTGAATATTTTCTGATATGTTATGCATTCTATCATCAGTACTTTCAGAGTGTTCCCCCTAAGGATTCTTGAGTATTGCTGGATTCTCACTCATCAGCACATATTTTACCACTAGTAACTGTTCATTCCATGTGCAAGAATCACCCCCCATTGTTATCCCTTTTACATGTTCCCTTTATTTATAAGCCCTCCTTGTCTTATTAGGAAGTGACTTGCCTTTTCAAACCATGGAAAAGCTAAATGACTTTTTTTTCTCACATCGCAAAATCTTAGACTGAAAATTTAACTAGAAAAATGAGGCAGAGATAAAAATAGTAGATGGGCCACTGGGTCTGGTTTCAGATAATGTGCCATTGGAATAAGTTTTAATTATTCAGTAATGTTGCAGAGAACTACCTGTAATCTGTCCAAAAGTTTCTCTGTTGACTGAAAAACACCTGTAACATAAATTTGTCTTGAGGATCAGTTAATTCTCATATGTGGCCAACTGCCTGCCAGGCTTCTTAGCCTGCTTAGTCTCCAACTTTGGTTCTAGAGATCATTTTATCCAATTGGCTAACTTGCCTTCAGACCTGGGCATGTGAAACCCCTTAAAAGGATACTTTAAAGATGAGACAACATACTTAAAAGAATATAAAATCAGAGAAGAGACATGCTAATTTTAAGCAATGATTCATAGATTGGCAACAGGAAGCTGGCCCCTATCTCCTGATTTTTCAAATTGTAAGAGATCATTTTCTGTATTATTCTGGAAAATGGTTGTTGAGAGATATATTGGAGTCAGATGGACTCGAGTTTGAATCCTGGGTCCATAACTATTAATTTTATTGCCATAAGGATTTCTTCACATTTCTGAGCCTCCGTTTCTTATTGGATAAACTGAAGATGACAATCTCTCAAAGCATTGACATGCCATGAGATTTGTGATAGATGATTGATTTGAAACACAGGCACAAAATCTGTTCACATGATAGGCATACAGGTAATGATAGCTCTTTTCACTTCTCTCACTATTTTCCACTCCATGACTAATCCCATATCTAGATTTAAATTCTGCTACTATATAACCACTATGGATATCAGTACAGAAGTTCCTGAAAAGGCATGGAACTACCATATTACCAGCTACATCACTCCTTGATGTGTCTCCTAAAGAAATAAAGTCTTCATACTAATAGTTATATATGCATATGCAGGTTTACAGCAGCAAAATTCACAATAGACAAATTATGGAACCAGCCTAGGTGTCCGTCAATAGATGAATAGATAAAGAAAATTTGGTATATATACACAATGGAGTTTTACTCAGCCATAAAGAAAAGTAGATACACTTATAACATTTGCAGGAAAACGGATGCAACTTGAGATGATCATGTCAAGTGAAATAAGCCAATCACCAAAGGATGAGGGTCATGTTTTCTCATAGATGGAAGTTAAAGAGGAAAAGGGAAAAGGAAGGCAGAGGTCAGGAGTTTCGTGAAAATCAAAAGGAGATAAGAAGAGGAAAAGAACCAGGGACCGGATGGTAGGAAACAGAGGAGAGAAGTGCTGGGAGTGATATTGGCCAAATTACATTATTATATTGGGTATATGTACACATCTCATCATATGTACAACTTTAGTGCACCAATAAAAATAATGTAGAAAGAAAAAAATCTACTACTAACACTTTAGAGTGCCAGGGATTCCTGGCTTCAAGGAGATATAACCACACATGGAATATTTTAGCAAATAGGTAACTGCTACTCTTACAAGTCTGCAAAGCAGCCTTTATTCCTTAAACAACAAATAAGATTCTTATTCGAAGAGCCACAAACTGAAGGAAAAAGATGCTTATTTGGCCACCTTTCATGAAAGTGGCTTGAGAGGGCAGCACATAATAACTATAATTATGTTATAAACTTCATCAGTATTTCAGGATGTATCTGTTAAGGCACCCTGAACATTACTGAATTCCCATTGACCAATGTCTATCACTCAACTGTTGTTTCCAGTCTTTGGCTACAAATTCTCTTTTAGAATGCTATAAAAATGTTACAAAGATTGGCTGAAGGAATCATACCACAGACCAATGTAGACTGAAATTTCTGATAAATTATCAGTTATATTTATATCATCAATTATTGTCTATATAAATGTCCACTCCTTAATTCTCAACAATTACCACTACCACTAGGGACTGGGCACCCAGCAACTCAGTATTCTTGGCTTTTCTTACCTCCTCTGTAGATGTAGAGCTTGGGTTAAACCATCCATCTTTGCTGACACATCATTCAAACAGGCAGAAGCAGTACGGGAATCTACCAGCACACAAGATGAAGAGAGAGGGAGCTAAAGAAACTTATTTCTGAGAATCTCCCTGCACAGAATTCCACTTGTATGAGCTCAAGGCTTCTCTCTCGTGGTGTTCTACACTCAGAACTCAGGTAACTCTCCCCAGCTGGCAGTTCCCTCTCTCTGGAATGAAAGATAAAAGTCAGAAAACAACAGAAGATCCTTAGGGGAATGAGATTTAAGTGAGATGGAAAAGGAAGGAGAGGTGGACTCGGAATATCCTGGACAAGGCTCTCATTCCTGGGATTTTGAAGGAAAAGGAACTAAGTGAACTAGTTTCCAGGACAACCTGCTGTTGGGGAGAGGGGGGGTTGGGGCAAGGAAATGGGTGACCTGTGGTTACTCCTGCTCCTGCCACTGTCCCTGGAAGCCCTCCATGGGGTCAAAGGCTGTTTGGAGTGTGACCCCAAATTCATAGAGGATATTAGGACCGTGCTGACAAATCTGGTACCCTCAGAAGTCCCTGGCCGAAATCAACTGCTTGAACGGCAGTTTAAGGAGACGATCCATTTAAGCTCCAAGGTCTCCCACGGGAACAAGATGCTTCGGGTATTGGGTGAGGGAAGCATGAGTCCCTGAGAGTTTTGGGGGGTTAATGGGAGAAGGGAGGCAGGGGAGAGAACACCTGGGGCCACACAATTTCCTCCACAGATGTAATTATTCCCACGCATGTATCTTCTCTCTTCCCCTCCAGCTGTTCAAAAGGTTGTCAAGTTGAGAACATGGCTGAAGAACGAATTTTATAGACTGGGCAATGAAACGTGGAAAGGTGAGGTACTAATTCATTGTCAAAAGTTCATACTGCTCAAGTAAGTCTGAGGAAATTGGGGCAAACAAGGCAACAGTGAGAATTAAATTATGACAAGAAGAACCATTGGAATTTCTGATACCTCCCCCATTCCCTCTTAGGTGTCTTTATCTTTCAAGGCAAGCTTCTTGAGATCCGCCAAAAACTGGAATCCAAAGTGAAAGAAACATTAACGGCCTTCTCTGAAGTTGGTAATGAAACACTTCCATTCAACCACACTGCGATTATGTGAAGGAAGTGGAAAGGAGGGGTGAGAAGAGCCAAGAGGGTTCAGATGGCAGCCATGAGAATGGTTGGAGGGCAGCCAGAACTTAATGGGTAAACAAAGACTACGTGGGTATAAGTAAACTCTAAGTTGATGATAAACTCATTAGAACTTTCTGATTCTCTTTTAGCTTGTTCTGAAGATTGCAGTGAGTACAGTACATGTGACACCGTGAGATTTCTGCCCTTGTTCTGTATGGCTCTGTCTCTCCCATCTGTTAACACTAAGAACCTAGTTCCTGGAGCTTTTGTTACAAGGGGGAATGTCAATAGTATCTGATAATAAAAATCTAGCTTAGGAAATCAAGGACACTTCACAGATTAAGGATGTACCCAGAAGCTTCCTAAAGCTATAGTTTACAACCCAGTACCCCATTATAAGCGAAGGCATTATTTTCCCTATTGCTTCCCCAGAGATATAACTTAATTTATAGGTTTCAATGCTTTAAGAAACTTGATTATAAGGGAAAGAAAGAATTCAGAGCAATGAAACCTAATTGTCCTGGGAATGCCTGAGATCTAATCCATACTTGATGTTTGACCGAAGAAATCTCTTGTTGACATCCTGCTTCTGATTATTTTTTTTCTTTTTATCAGTTGTGACTGAAGGTCCTGTCCTTGATTGTTGGACTTGTCTTCGCATCACCACCCGGTGCTTCAGAGGAGAATATTGTAGAGGTGACATAAACTGTGGTGTGGTAATACGAGGTGCTAGGGATCAAGGAATTGGGTTTTCCATTGATTTATTCAAAGTTTGTTGAGTACTTTCTCCATGGAAAATGTTACGAAATAAGAGCTAAAATAAATTTGCACCCATATGACTAACAGTTCTGAGCCAATTAAAGGGCTGGAAAATGAAAGGCTAGAAGAGAGGTGGAGAAATTAGTCTAGGGACATCATCTAGGGGACATCAAGGGCAAAAATTTTGTAAAACCTAGGCATCTAAAATCAAGTCAGAAAGATCAAGAATGGTGACAAAGTAGCGATCAGGGCAAACTGAGTTAAGACTCAATTCTGGGTAAAGGTCCCTGGTTACAATTTCTTCTTGTCCAAAACTTACTTTATTTTTTTTCCCTTTCTCCTTCCAGAAGAGGATCCTAGGAAGGCTGAACAGCGAGAGATTACATTATTTCTTGTATTGCTGGCAGAAGCTGGAATATTGGCAAGTGCTGTGTTACTGTGAGTTTTCCTCCCTCCAAATAAACATGGGTCAAGCCTTCCTTTGCCAGAGAGTTCACCCAAACTTCCTCCTTCCCCAGTGGAAAAAGGGGAAAGAAGTCATTTCAAAATCTGGGAAATGATACTGGCAGGAATGAAATGGATGGAAGTTTGATGGGATAATAGTTGGAACATAAGGAAATGGAAGAGAAGTATCCAGAAAAGAAGAAAACACTATCTAATTGTTTTAAAGAGTGGGGCTACTGACATTGAAGTTGGGATATCTCCTTTATCTAGATTCTATATGTGTGTCTCTCATCGGAGGAAAATGCAGACAATACGAAAGACGCTAAAAAAATATTTGGAGAAGAAACTTGAAGAATTAGTGGGGTCTGCAGATGAGGAAGAGAGAAAAGATTCTGGACCTAGAAAATAAATGCACAGACTCAAACAGGAGCTCTTTCATGATTCTCTTGAGTGTTGACTCAGAGTAGAAAACTGGAACTTGAGCTGCTTTGTGTTCATAAAGTCATAGTATATTTTAAAACTGAAATAGAACTTAGGGTTTCTCTAGCGAAGACCCTAACTGATATTATGAGGCAATGGACACAGTGAGAGGACAAGTGATTTACCTGGAGTTGTACAGAAGTAACACTGATATGTTGCAATGCACACAAAAGATAAAATGCTGCATGATAATAAAGAATGCATTGTTGGTAACTCTCATTGATGGCATTAATTAGAGCAACTGATCTTTGAAAGGCTGGTTTCCATTTCTTTCTTTGTTTTGTTGTTACTGTTTCCAGTTACTGAACCTGATATTTATCAGTAGGTTCAATGTGAATGACTTCCTTAATTATAATATTTAATCTTTAACAGGATATCAAACACACACACACACACACACAAAATCAGTTCAAATATTAGTCCTGAGTAGCTAAAGTTTGTCCCAATCATTTTCTCCTGAATCTGTGTTGCAAGAAGTTGGATATTAGTTTTGTGTTCTTTTAGATGTTTCCACTGAACACTTTTTATATGCATAGCACCCTAATGAAAGCTTTACATGAGTTATGTGATGGAATTCTCCCAAAGACCTTGTGAGTCATATCACTGCCATCTCCATTTTAGGGCTGAGGAAACAGAAATATCTCAGACTGCTCAACTCTAAAATGCATGACTTTCTACTCTATTTTGTTTCATTGTACTCTGGAAGCTTATTTCAGAAGGTAAACCCCACAGATTGCCAGTGGGATACATTTTCAGGAGTCCTGAATCTGTGGCAAATCTTTCACACAAGGTAGACTTGAGTAATTGCCTATTGCCATTGTATTTTATTGAGATATTGAATGCATGACAACTTGCTGGGGGAGAATTTGAACATTGATCTCTTTTAGGTGATACATTTGAAATCCTTGATACAAATTCCCCAATGAAAGAGTTGTGTGACAACTATTATTTCCCAAAGACTTACGGTTCTTCTTCCCCAAAACCTTATTGTGATATATTAATTTTATTCATGGACTTAACTATCTTTATACAACTTTTTATTATAGATAATTATATAAATGGGCAACAAACTTGTTAGGTTTTGTGACATTTTGAGTTTTAGTGCAGCATTTAATTTTATTTTCAATGTATATTTTATTTTATATTTTTAAGTTTTATGACATGCTTTGATATAAACTGAAATGATTACTGCAGTTAGGTCAGCTAATCTACTGGTCTGGTGGCCTCTTGCCTCTCCTGTGCTGTTCCACTCTTACCACTTCAGTCTAGGAATCCTTGACTAACAATTTAGGATGTAGCTTTCATTAGTTTGATTTAAGTCTAAACAAAAGTGAATGGGTAGACAAAAATGTGCACACAAACATTTATACTTGAAATTTTTGGAATCAAAAAAATCGTGCAAACTTTTCTACATGTCTATTTTTACACTTAAATACTTTGTGAAGTTTAAAAATCTAGTCTTCCGGAGGCAATTTTGATGTGCAATGTTTTTAGACAGTAGTGTTGCCTTGAGAACATTAAATCTCAAATGCCTAAATGAATTTTCTATAATATTTCAAAATAAGTTAGATGGATCTTCATCATTAATGTGGTCTACTTACACTCTTGGCCCCAGAAAATATTAGGCTGTCCACAAAAAAGAGTATAAAACATATTAGAAAAATAGCCAGGCAAATATCACAAGAAAGCAAAACTACTCCTCATTGAAAACTTACTCAACCCTATTAATGATCTCATTGTATCACCTTCTGGCATGAAGTCTTATGTAATGGAGGCAAGAAAAGGATAGTGTAAGTAGAATTAAAGAAAGAAATTAAACATATAATTAAATATTAAACATAAAACATGTTTTGTGTCAAGAAGTAAAAGGGAATTAAAGAATTAAAAAATGAAAGGGAATAATGGATTTAAATTAAAGCAATAGTCACCAAGGTCACACACACACACACATGTCACCTTTCATTATAAAATATTGAGGTGTGACCCTGTGACCCTTAAGGAATGAAAATAGAATATATAGCATGTACATTTTGAAAGGGAGAAAGAGTTTCAATAAAATTCTACTGTCAAATGGAAGCAAGTAAGGAGGAAAAATAAAGTAAAGCACAAGTCAAAAGAACACACAATCATAAACAAATATCAGCAAAGTAGATGCATTGGTCAGAAGATAAGCTGTTAGGTTGGATATTTGTTAACCTAATTATGAGCTTTCTATAAGAGACAAACCTAAAATAAGACAGGCTCACCATGAAAATAAAAGAACTGAATATCTAGCAAATCCTAGTCAAAAGAAAGCAGGTATTGCCTTATTGATAGAATTCATAAATTAAGCCGAAAACACTGAACAAGAATTAAGAAGGGTATGATGATAAAAGTAGCAAGTAGACCAGAAAATATAACAAAAATAAAATTTTATGAGTCTAACAATTGTTCTGAGATTTTAAAAAGGGAAACATTTTATATAATTTCCACAATCATGATAGGACAGTTTAATGTACCTCTCTTAGAATCTGATGAATCCAAAGAAAAAATGTTACATGGTTAAGATCTGAAGAACACAATAAATGACCTTAAACATGAGGTATTAAACCTCAGAACTAGCTTATAGATTTTCTTCTTACTAATGTATTTGGAACATTTATAAAAATTGACGAGGACATAGGTTGGCCAACACTAGCTAGCTTCTTCCTGAACTAGGTCCCTGTCTTCCCAGTCACATGATAAGACTATATTTCCAGTCTCCCCTGCATTCATGTGGGCAATGTAAGTGAATTCCAACCACAGAAAAGTAGTGCAACTGATGAAAATATTTCCAAGCTTGGCACATACAAATATATGGAACAATTCTCCAGCCCCTCACCTGTCAGTGGGTTAGCACTATACAGAAATATCTTACAATATTAAATGCACTTCTTATTTGGAGCATTTTCATGTGATTAAAGAATAAAAGTTTATTTCATTAGACGTTTGAGGTTTTAGAGCAAGTATTAACTTATCTAATACATAGGCCAAAAAGAAAATGTCAACAAATACTGAAGAATTAATATTATGGAGAGCAATTATTCAGACTATGGGCAATAAAATTAAAAATTAACAACAAAGAATAAAAAATATTTCACATGTTGAGAAAATAAAAATCTTATTTCTAAATAATTCATGAAATAAAGATGAAACTACAAATTATTAAATACTTAAAAATAAACTGCAATGAAAATATTGCCTAAAAAATCTTGTGAAGTGTGGCTAGTACATGCATTTCAAAATATAGCTTTCTAATCATATATCAAAAAGAGAAAAAATATATTTAAAAATTCAAACAGGGAATTCAACTAAGCAGCTAGGATAAGAACAAAGTAAACTCAAAAATACACAAAGAGGGAACATTCGATTACATCATAAATAAAGTATAAAGCAAAAAATACAAAGATAATACCAACTGCTAATTTAAAAATGTTTTTGTTCACACTAATCAATTTTTTGAAAAATATGCATAAATATAAATGGAACTAAACTACAGATATATAGAAATATATTTTAAGCAAATGTAGGGCTATAATGTTTAAAATTTGAATATAAGGGATACTTTTAATACAATATATATTATCAATATTGACATAGAAAAAGCAAAAATGTCAACATTATTTAAAACAGTATAAAAATAGTATAAACATAAATATTGAGAACAAATGCATGCTTAAGGAAAGTTCTAGATTTCAGTTCAATGTGTTGACATTGATTTTATCCCAGTGCTTAAACTGGTTTCTTCCTAACTTGTCTCTAGAGCTTGTATACCTAAGTAAATAATACAGAAAAACAAGTGAATTTAATAAAAATTGTCAGGTTTAGTTTTGAAAACACTTAGTATGGGTTCTTTAAAGATAGCAAGAGTGATGTGTTTTGGCTTACATATATGAACATATAGCAAGACTATCAAGCTAAAGTATTCTACAGAAGCTGAAATAAAATAAGTAGCAAAGTTGAGAATAGAAGTGGGATTGCCCAAGCAGAGAATAGAGAAGTAATAAAGACCAAGGACTAGAAGATACTATAGAGCTTCACATTATAATAACAATGTAAAATATAACTCTAGGCAGGCTAGAGAGAGAGTAGCCAACATATGCTAGGAAGATACCTGTAGTATTTATGAACTCAGAAATTGAGGCTGTACTATATTAACTTACTACTTTGAAAGCCTTTATTTGAGTTGCTGATTTTCAGTTGAATTCCTATCACTATTGAGTAGTGTTTTTCAATTGGGTGGCTTTCTATGTGCTCAATTTATTATAACTGCTTTATATTGTAGATCCAAAAGACAATCTTTATTCTTCATAAAGTCATCACTAGGAAAATAGGCTTGTTTTCTGTGTTTATGTGTTTCTAATATAATACAGAGAAGATGATCTAATTAGACAATGTGTTCATCTACCAGGAAAGGTCTTATGATACTTCTGTTTTTCAAATGTAAACATGATAAAAATTAGTTGCTTACAATTCTAAATTTAAGCTTAAGCTAATAGTTAACATAACAAAACAAGGATATGTAAAAATATCCTCCCAACAAGCAAATGCTCAACCAAAATTTCATTTAGAGCAATAAACAATACAAATCATTTCATTACTGGAGCAATTACATTTTAAGAGCCAACACATACTCCAATGTCCTGATGTCAACCCTGCAGGAAACTAGTTAATAACATTTCTCTAGAATATACAAATCAGTAGGGGAAGATATTTCTCTAATAGCCTTGGATCTTGGCACTGATGGTACAATTTTTGACACTCCATCATTCTTGGAGACAATTTATTATGAATGAATATTCTCAGTGTTTTGCTTAGTTCAGGAGACAATGAACAGAGATGAGTTTTCACTCAGCTCTCCTGAGTGAAATTTTAATAATTTATTTATTGTAGAGATGCTATAGAAGGCATCAGTCAATTGAATGAAGGTACTCAATTATAAGTTATAAGAACATAAAAAAATAAAGCCTGACTCTTAAAACAATAGCTCATTCAACACTGGAAGTTTATTCATTTCCAATTAATACTTTCTAATCTTATTCCCATGGTTGTATCTTCTTCCATCTTGGGTTAATACTGTATCCTGAGATTCTATGATCTGATGATCTGAAGCGTTTTCTAGATCATGGCTTCTTCATTTCTCTCCCTCTTTGCTTCAATACAAGGTCTTAGAGAAGCATTACATTTCCTGCAACTATTTCCCATTGTTTCTCCTCCCAGTTCAGCACAATGTGCATTCTCTCCTGCACCATCACCTGGAAATCACTCCCTCCGAGGATTTCAGTGATTTCTTAGCTGTTATAGTCAAAGAATACTCTTTATTCCTCGATTTATTTGTCAATTCAAAAATTTCCAGAATGCTGATGGTTTCCTTCTTAAAGCTCCCCTTTTGTGAAACACTAAGCAGGTTTTATTCTTATTTTTGAGATTTTTCTATAATTTAAGGCATGTTTTTGGTGCTTTGGAAGCTCTCTCTCTCCTTCTGCCTACCTGTTAGTTACTAGGGACCAGAGAAGGGACTTCAAAGTTTCCTCCCTTCACACCTACAGGAATGTCATGTAATTTTAACTACCACCTACTAATCATATGTCCAAATTCTTAAGCTTAGATTTCTAACCCATTTCTCAATTTCTACCTTTAAATACCTGCTAGATATATCCATCTAGACAGACAACTCCTCATGCCTATAAATGAACTCATTGTCTTAAACCATTTCTGATCCCACACATTTTTATCCATATTCAGGGTGTTTTTCAGTTCCCATGAAGAAAATGAATATAGATTGTGGACAAGATACTTTGATAAATGTTTTCATAATTATCTTCCCTATAGGCCCACAAAATTATTTTAAGCCATTTTGGTACCAATGAGAAAACTGTAGCTCAGCGAGTTTTCACAAGTTCTTCCAAATCCCTTAAGTTGCAAAGTCTGGAGCCAGAATTCAAACCCCAAATCTTAAGTCTTTCCACTAGCTGGCACTAGCCCCCTGGATACCATAAATAATCCAGAAGGTAGAAATCTCAATATATTCTAAGTCCTCTCTCCTTCATCTATCCTATCCAGTCACTCTTCAATTGGCATTGATTTTTTTTTACTCCTAAATATATCTTAAATCTGTGTTCAGTTGCTTCTCTCTCAGGGCCTGTTACTAAGGCCTCCTCTTCAGTCTCTTCAGCTACCAAATTTATCCTTCCTTTGGCACTCTGAATGATCAGTCTTAAAACACTAATCCACATCAAAACCCTGATTAAATTAGTCCATTGCCTCTGACACTCAGAAAGGATAAGTGTAAACTCCTTCATACAGTACTGCACATGCGTTGCACTTTACCAACATGTTCTCTGTACAATCTCCCCTTGGGTCAATTACTTCCCAGGCTTTTCTCTCGACTTAATTCTGCCAAACATACCAGGCAACGTATTTCTTACTCCAAAACATTACTTGCCACATTCTCTTCTGTCTCAATTGCCTGATAATCTTCATCAGCGTTCAAAACTAATGTTCTTCAGAACTTAACATCTAAAGTTATCTCGTCTCATAAATCCTTTCTTGAGATATGCAAGGTAGAATTAATCACTCATAATCTTTATGATCCACTACAATTCATATGCTTCTATGCACTCATTTTTATAGATGACTGTTATTGGTTTGCGTGTCACTTTCCTAGACATGAATTCCTCAGGGACAGGGACTATGCCATGTTTATCATCAGTTTCACAGCATACAGCAATGTATCACAGGACTTAGTATCCACTTAAATGTCACTTAAGGAAGATTTTTCTGAATCACCATACAGTGTTAGCCCTTCAAAAGAAACTATAGCATTATCTATTCTTTTTTTGTTTTATAGGAATTCAAGGAAATTATGTAACTATAAATTAATATCGGACTATAAGAGGTCAGAAATCATGTCTACTGCTTGTCCATAAATATACCTATTTCCAGAGCTCATTACAATGTTTCACACAGTAAACATGAATGGAAGTATGAATATATGTGACAGCATTGTAAGGATAGGGTAAGAGTTGGGTAAAGGGAAGTAGAGATGCTGGTACTGAGGCACCTAATGGTATTGACATCAATAAATACAGGAGGTTCTAGAACATTACACTGAGACTTTGTTATTCCTAACTTCAAGGCATATATTTTTATTTTTCACCTGACCTAAAAATAGGTTTAATAGCAAGACTGAGTGAAAGGATAATAATAGCTAGAGAGAAAACCAGGGAGAATGGAAGCAACTCTCTGAAGAATCAATGCCACTTTGCACTCCACTTCATCTCAAGGAGTCAGCCCGACTTCAGGTCCTCAGGTTTGTATTTCCAGATCCAGTACTGCTAAATTTGCAGGGTAATTTTACACTTGGGTGCACATCTTCCTCTTCAAGAGGAAACAAATACAAACTCTCTCCAATCAAAGGGCAACGTTGACAGGTAGGCATGTTTGTCTAGTATCCACTTTAGACTGTTACAGGGCTTTCTGTGAGGGATTACTCTCAAAACACTTAAAGTCTGTACCTAATGAGGCTTCATCAATCTCCTGATGAGGTGGCCCTTCATGATTTCTGCCGAAAGTACTAATAAGCGTAGGCTCTTCAGGATTCAGAATTCATGCTTCTTCTTTTATCCACATTCTCTTTATCTTCCTAATGGTGTCAGAAAGCATCCAACAAGGTTTTCTAGTGAATAAGACACTTCCTGGTTTTATGTTTGGCACTGTGGAAATCTCTCTGAATAATACTTTCAAACCAAGGAGACCTCATTTATTAAGTTGTTGTTTCTATAACAAATAACCTCTGTCTGAGCTATGAAAACAGTCCAAAGAGAGTTTTTTTTTAAAAAGGGTGAAAAGCATTAAACATGGGGTTTGTGATACAGTGCTTATTAAAACATACAAAATCCTGCCTAAATTCCAGCAATATCTCTCTGAAAGAAATGTAGGAAAAAGTTACAGTTATTATCTCTAAGTGGGATAGGGTAAAAGTGATTTTTATTTCCTCGTTTTTACTCGTTGGTATTTCTGATTTTTTTTTTTATAGTGAGCTTGCCTTTTACTGGTGCAGGGATAAAGGCTATTTTAATTAACATGAGAGCAATAAGATTTCCATGGCAAATACAATGTAACACAATTTGCTCCAAACTGTCCAGTGGATTAATTTAGTCCAATATTTAGCTGTGGAATCCATCTTATGTACCAAAGTGCTTCCAAGTTAATGTTTCATTAGATTTCCACCCTGGGAAATGAAATTGCATTTAACATTCTCACTTCTATCTTACAATTCTGGGGAAGATTTTTTGTTTTAAAAGTTATTACGATAAAATCATTTCTCTGACTCTATGAGATGCACTTAGCACCATGTAGGAGTCTAAAACGAGCTTGAAATACAATAATACTTTTTTAAAAAAAATCAAACTAGTAATAATTAAAATAATTATTAGAAAAATAGCATGTTTGTCACTTGTCATATGACACAAAGAGCTCAAGTCTCATGTTCTTCACCCTGAGCCCTTAAATCTCAGTTCAGACATCCTAAGCTACTGATCTGACAACTCAGCAGGTAAGTCCCTACTTCTCTTTTGGTCCATTTGCTACCCACATCCCACTCTTGTCACTAATTCTTCCCTCTTGTCATCACATCCTATTTAAAATCTTGGTACTTCAAAGTTATTTACCTGTGTTTTCTTCTGTGGTTTAAACAGCATTGACCATTCTGACTGGAGTGAGATGAAATCTTAGAGTGGTTTTGATTTGCATTTCTCTAATTGCTAGAGATGTTGAACATTTTTTCGTATATTTGTTGATTGATTGTACATCATCTTCTGAGAAGTGTCTCTTCAGGTCCTTGGCCCATTTATTGATTGAATTATTTTGGGGTTTTTTTGGTGTCTAGTTTTTTGAGTTCTTTATATACCCTAGTATTAGTGCTCTATCTGATGTGTGAGGGGTAAAGATTTGCTCCCAGGATATAGGCTCTCTGTTCACCTCACAGATTGTTTCTTTTGTGGAGAAGAAACTTTTTAGTTTGAGTCCATCCCATTTATTGATATTAATTTTAATCCTTGTAACACAGGAGTCTGATTAAGGAAGTTGGGGCCTAATCCCACATGATGAAGATTAGGGCCTACTTTTTCTTCTATTAGACACAGGGTCTCTGGGTGTATTCCTAAGTCCTTGATCCACTTTGAGTTGAGTTTTGTGCATGGTGAGAGATAGGGGTTTAATTTCATTTTGTTGCTTATGGATTTCCAGTTTTCCCAGCACCATTTATTGAGGAGGCTATCTTCTCTCCAATGCTTGTTCTTGGCACCTTTGTCTAATATAAAATAATTGTAGTTTTGTGGGTTAATATCTGTTTCCTCTATTCTGTACCTTTGGTCTACCAGTCTGTTTTGGTGCAATAAGTGTTGGCGAGGATGTGGGGGAAAAAGGTACACTCATACAATGCTGGTGGGACTGCAAATTGGTGCAGCCATTATGGAAAGCAGTATGGAGATTTCTTAGAAAATTGGGAATGGGACCACCATTTGATCCAGCAGTCCCTCCAAGTGGTCTATACCCAAAAAACTTAAAAACAGAATATTACAGGGACACAGTCACATCAATGTTTATAGCAACACAATTCACAATAGCTAAATTGTGGAACCAACCTAGATGCCCTTCAATAGATGAATGGATAAAAAAAAATTGGCATATATACACAATGGAATATTACTCAGCAATAAAAGAGAATAAAACCATGGCATTTGCATGTAAATGGATGGAGTTAGAGAAGATAATGCTAAGTGAAGTTAGCCAGTCCCAAAACAACAAATGCCAAATATTTTATTTGATTTAAGGAAGCTGATTCATAGTAGTATAGGGAGGGGAGCATGGGAGGAATAGACAAACTCTAGATAGGGCAGAGGGGTGGGAGGGAAAGGGAGGGGGCATGGGGTAATTAATGATGGTTGAATGTGATGATCATTATTATCCAAAGTACATGTATGAAGACACGAATTGTTGTGAGTATATTATGTATAAAGCCAGAGATATGAAAAATTGAGCTCTATATATGTAATATAGATTATATATATTTCTAGTTGTAATGCATTCCACTGTCATATATAAATTATATAATACATTATAAATATAAAATAATATAAATAATAAAAATATAAACATAAAATAATATATAAAAAATAAAATAAATAGAATTGACCAATAAAAATATAATGCAAGCTCATATATAAATTTTAAATTTTTCAGTAGCCACATTGGTAAAGCAAAAAGTGGTAGGCATAGTGGTATGCCTCTCTTCCCAGCTACTTAGGAGGCTGACAGGAGGATAACTTCAGCTCATGAGTTTGAGACCAACCCAGGTAACACAGCCATATCTCTATCTTGAAATGGAGAAGGCAGGCAGGTAACATCAATTTCAACACTTTGACCCAAATACCTAAACTGAGAATATATTCAATGTGTAATCTACATAAAATTGATAAACTATTTTAGTATTAAAACTTTAAAATCTGTTTTGTATTTTTTTCATACTTTCAACCCATCTCAATTTGTTATTTGTGGTTGAAAATACATTATCTTTCTTTAGATATCATCAAAAGTACAGATTAAAAAAAAATCTGAAGTTGTTCCATAATTAAAGGGCTTCAAATCACTGAATCCAGCATTTGCTTTTAAACTTAAATTTACCTTTTAGGGGATATAGATCAGTGGTAAAGCACTTGCTTCACATGTGTGAGACCCTGTATTCAACCCCCAGCACCACACACAAAGTTTAAACTTATCATTTTTAAAAAATTAAGCTTATTATTAAAATACTAAAATTTTAAAATAAAATATTATAGCTACATTTCAAGTGCTCAGTAGCCTCAAGTAGCTGGTGGCTTACTGCACTGAAAAGCAGAAGTTTAAAATCCTCAAGCAGTTTTTGTTTCAGACCTTTAAATGTTAGATACCCTACCCCCCCTGCCCCCCTCATCAGGTCCTTAAAGATTACCCACACACTCAAGCCCAGCAGTGTCTCTGAAAGACAGATAGATACCTGCTGCTTCTGCACAGATCATATTAAGAGAATAGCTTCTGAAATACACACACAAAAAAAAAAGAAGAAAAAAAGAAAAAAGAGAAAGAAAAAGAAAATAAGAAAAGAAAAAAAAAAGAAATGCCTCAAGGAACAACTGTTGTTCTCTAACTTCATATGGAGATAATTCCTGAAAAAAAAATGCATGGTATTTTAAAATATAAATGGAAATATAAATATAAATGGAAGACAAATCTTAGCCAATGCAATTTAAAGCATAAATGACTCACTTTGAAATATCTATGCTCTACTAGGAAGTAAAGATTTATTTATTAAGTTATCAATCCAAAGCCAGTTCATTGCAGTAACCCAAAGCAATAAATCCTCAGTTACCTATTGTGTTGCTTGTGATCACATTTGGGGCTTTTTTCCCTCTTTTATTGATCCCCTTGTTAATAAATGTATACCTTGAAAAAGAAAACATGTTTTGTATGATCGTTCTGGGAAGGGGGAAGTACTGTTTTGTTTTTTCAGTGACAGATGAGAAAGGTATGGACAAAAATTCTTGTATAATTGATTTGTATTGATTTCTGCATTTAAAATTCTTCATTGGAAAAATAAATTATCCATGAATTTGTAGAATATATTCGGGGCAATTTCCTTTGTAATAACAATATGCCTATTAATATGGTTACAGGAATCATAGGTGGGACCCAGTCTTCACGTTGAAATAGTTAACAAATGAATATTTTGTGTTTTAGTTTGTGCAATGTTATCTTTACATAAACACATATGTAATTCACACTTAATATGTAATTGTAACTACTTTGTGCCCCTTTTAAATGCATAATGTAATTGTTTATATACAGCCATTTATACATAGCCTAAAACACACAAGTTTTATAATCAGAATGTGAGTCATTTTATGTGGTTCTGAGGAAGTAAGGATTCTTCACTCAGAATGTTATTTCCTTATCAGTAGTTTATTTATTAATTACATAAAACTGTGCAATCTTAAAAATAATGCAAGCCACAAATGCAAATCACATAAATAATTTTAAATTTTTCACCCCAATATTTTAAAATTTAAAAATTGATAACCTATTTTATTTATTTTAGTACCAAATCATTAAATCTGTTTTGTATTTTTTTCATACAGTTAATAAAAGAGATTAAATTGATACATTATTAAGCTTTTTGTTCAAATGAGACTGCCTTTTTAAAATTGAGACTGAAATCTAGAGTGTATTTTGCACTTATAGCCCATTTCAATTCATAGGAGCCCCATTCCCCATATCAAGTAGGGAAACACTCAAGACTCAGCTGCCATATTGGACAGCACAGGCAGAAATAACACTCACAGGAAAACTTTGCTATATTTTACAGAATATATATTACTTTGTCAAGCAAACTAGAACAGAGGGCCAGATAAAAATTATTTTTAACCACCTCTTAAATGTTAATAGTGTATATTTTCTAAAACAAAATTAAAAGAAATCTATATTTCTTTTCTGAAAACAGCATTAGCTGGTCTATAGAATGTAGCACCTTCATTTTCTTTCCTATTTGTGATATCAGCATATTTTCAGGTCAGGCTCACTAGATCCATACAGTACAGACAGTTAAATATCCTTGATCATAGCTTAGTCCTTGAAATTAGTTCACATAAATACCTGTCAGTGGAATGTGTCATTGGTTTCTTTTTTTGAACAATTTTTTAAAAATCTAACATCTTCAGAGCTCCCTTAGAAAACGGAATGAAACGTTAGACCTGAGTGAAAAATGTTCATTTCTATCTCACCCTTTCTTCTATTCAAAGGTATGAATTTTTTCTCAGTGTTGAAAAATCTGCAGCATTAATCTCTGTGACTTAAAGAATAACCTTATTTTATAGCACAATTCAGTAATACACTGGATATACTTACAGTCATATTTACAAAAAGAATATATCCACAAGCTATTACATTGTCATACACTGGTGCACTTGTCTGCCTATGTGATATTTCTGTCCATGTTCAATGGTGCATATCAAGTTAACAACCACAGTTTATTATCTAATGCATTGTGTGATTAATGGGATAGCTCATATTTTAATCAGTCATAGATTTCTTCTCAATGAGTCTTCTTGCCTTAAGCATAGAATAGTCATAGAGTCTTAACTTTTTTATAATACTTTCTCATCTATTTTTCTTCTATTTATTTTTAACAAAAGAGAGTTCATGTGAATACTGTTAATAGATCTAATAAATCATTCCATGATACCTTTGTATTTTAAAAGATCTATTTGTTTAGCTCTGCAAGAATGCTTTGAATTTGGAATTAGCAATAATAATTATAAAATAATAACTGTGCTTTGCTGCTTACTGTCCAGTATTTCAAAAGGGATTTCCCTTTTCTTCTTACCATCAGAGAATGTTTTTCTACTTCCTTTTACCTATCACAATTTTACCTTATATTGGTAAATTGTATAGCCATTTTATCTCCTGCTTGGTTATAAGTGAGTTAATTAAAAGGATGATGTCATATTCATTTTCATATTTTATAAAGACTAGCAAAGTAATCTATATATATACTAGATGTTTTATAAAAATATGTGGACTTTACATATGAATTACTGTAAAATTTTGACTGCATTATTAGTCTAACAAATGAGTTCACCAGTTGAACCGAGAATCATAATTGTTCTATAAGCTATTTTATGTTATGCTATAGTAGGACTATGCTATGGTTACTTGGTTCTAGATATTACATACATTAGCTGCAGTACTTTATAAAAGAATTAAATGATATGTTGTAAGTACCATGAATAGCCCCACTGTATGAATAAGAAAACTATGGTTCTCAAAGGAAAGCACCTGTTTCATGTCAGAGAGTCACAAGTAGGTTCAAGCACACATGTGTCTGGAGTCCTTAACTAGTGAGCAAGGACATTCCCAGCAGCCCTTGGTCATGGGAATCTTAGACAAAAAGTCTGTTAAGTATCAGGGTTCTCAATTCTGGGGACACCTCCACTAAACAACATGCATTAGACAATTAGGCAAATGTGAGGTAGAATACATTATTCATAAGAATAAAAATGTTCATACCAAATCACTGAAATTTTATGTTCAGCAGTGCAGTAACCTTATTGTCAGCAGTAACCTTACTGCTAGTATTTGGTAATATTATCGTTATTTTTTCTGGTAGCCTTTATGTCCTTATTGTGAAACATCCTAATTTTCTTTGGGTCTTGATTCATTTCTTTCTTTCCATTTCTGACATATTTGCTTTTGACTAACAGAATTTCTGATCTTTGAGAACATGTTTAACTCTGTTGGGTTTTACCTATAGTCAAATTTGAAGAGGCCACTATTGACTTTTAAACTTGACTAGACAATTGAATTTTCTCACTGACCAGAGGCCATTAAGAGTTTATTTGATTACAGTTACTTGGATTCATTTTTGTTCTGAGTTGAAATATCATGATGTATTCCACCTCCCATTTGCCTAAGATCAACCTGCTATAACATCGGTTGGAACACGTTCCTAAGGAACACAGCAAATCAACCCATTAAATAAACACACATGAACACATGGACACACACACACATACAGAGAGAGAGAGAGAGACAGAGACAGTAATTCTCCTATACTTTTCTTTACTTATTTTTAAGTGTGCCTCTCTAAGAAATTATAATATGCCCTCCTTTATTTATTGAGGGGTATTTGTGTGTGCATATGTGTGTGCATGCAAAATTTGCATTGCCTGAGCACCAGACAGTTCATACCACAAAAGCGTTGTCAGAATATAGATTAAAAGTCAAGGATCATAGCAAAAGTATTTCTTATATTATATAGTAATATGTGGTCTTCATATTACAAGCTCCACTGGTTTGTTCTAGGGCCCCTAAAAGCATGATTCTTTTAAATGCCTCCATCTGGAGTAGAAGGAAAATTAGAACATCCATTTTCCACATCCATTTTCTGCTTTTTCCCTCTGCATCTCTTGCCAGTTCCAAATTGAGCAATGAACTTGAATTCTGTGTTCAGAGGTTTTTAGTTCCCAAGTACTCCGGTTTCTTTTCCACAATGTAGAGCAGGGATTGAATTTGGAAACATGTTAGCAGTTCTCTGGCATAATCTGCTCCAACAAACAGAATGGACAAGTGGCTGTGGGTGAATAAGTGTTTTCAAGTGAGTATCAAGTGATTTGCCTGCCAAAGTTCAAATTTCTGTCAAATGGGGCTCATACCAGTTATTACCTACACTCTTGATTAGGCCTCCAAACAAGAAAGAATAAGAAATGTGTATGATTTGTGTTTCTAGTCAGAAAATCAGATATTTCCCCTTAAGTAATAGTGGTTTTTGCATGCAACATCGATGAGAAATGGAGGATGGAAGTCCAGGGGAAATACCAGTGCTTCCTGAGAATAATTATTTTACCAAAAATGTCATTGTGTGCTCAGAAGTCTTGCAGCTAGGCCCATGATTAGTCCAGCTGCATAACCCCCTTATTTCCTATCTAATGCACAATGATCTTAATTCAACTGCATTGCTAAGCACTTGAAAATCCCTAATTGTTTCCTGTACATTCTGTTTTCCTTTCCTAAGTTCATCCTTTAATCAGACCTATTAGCAACTTATCAGCATGTTTAACTATAAAGAATTCATTACAAAAATTTACACCATCTATATTCACGTCAGCCCTCTTCAGGAAGGTGTTCTGTTCCGCTGACCCTCACATGCACTGCCTTGAATCTCCTCCACAAATCTGTACCATGAAATTTATTATAACATTAATGCTACAGAGAACAAAGGTCCATACAGTTTTGAAGCTCATATGTGAACAAGTTACAGTCAAGTTAGACATGCCACTAAATGTCCATAGAGGTACATCTTCTCATCTTCTACCGGTGTTTATATAACAAGAAAGAAAAAGGGAGTTGAACATTCCAGCCTCTAGAGACTCCTCATTGTATGAGACCAAATCCCTGCATACTACTTGGAATGTCACACTACTTGAGACACAATCCAGAATCATTCTTTCAAAAGTTATCTCAGAAACATAAAACCCACCCATTCGGTTTATGCTGCCCCATCTCCTATGCCAGATGACACAATGGATCACCAAAACAATGGAAGATGAAAAATTCATCCTGTTTCCTAAAGATGAGATTAATCTGAATAGAGAAAAAGGAATTCCAAAGGTGAAAAAATAATAACCACCAAAACAAACCAAGCCACTTAATCTAAATTCAGAGGTTCTGGCTAGTTCAAACAACTAATAAAGAAAATGGGAAGAATATAATTTGCAGCAATTTTGCAAAAGAGGAAAAAAAGCCTTACTTTACAAATAGCCCTGGCTTCATATCTAGCCAAGCAAGCAGCAAGGCAGAGGCAGATAATAATGTGATTACTCTGGTAATGATATGCATTAGATACATTATGGGAAACAATCATGCTCCCTACTGAATGCAGTCAATCCAGTTATTGATTTTTCTTAATGTTAAAAGCGCTACTCTAAAACTGAAAAGAGATATCCTTTATTTATTCTCTTTCCCTTTCAGTTTCCAAGTCCATAGATCCTTTGATGCAGAGTAGTATACCAAGATAATGGAGTAATGTATATCTAATCTGACACCTACTGGGCCAGGCTAATGTTTCAGATAAAAACTGCTAGGATACTGCAGCTCATGGGAAAAAAGGCAGTGTATGAGCAGAAAAAAAAATATGAATTTGCCTTCTGTTTTTGTTTGGTTTGGTTTTCTAAAGCATCCTTACAGACCAAGCATGTTTTCCTTTTAAATCAGGATGGTAACATATTGATTAGTCCACAAACCAGGCCCAGCAGATGAATCTATATTAAAATATTTTTCTTCCCAGAATGTTTCATCTATTTAGGCTTTTAATACATTATCATTGTAAAATGATCATTGTATACATATAGCACACAAGAGCCTAGATAGAGAACCCTTCTGTTTTCTACACTGGCTGTTTAAATCATGTTCCCCTATACACACACATACACAAACACACACACACACACACACCATTTTAGCTCGCCCTCAATCTACACTTTCTTCTTCTTAACACTCAGTGATATCTGAAAACAAATATTTCTACTGAACATCAGAGAAAATATTTCAATAAATACAAGGCAATATGACAATTCCTGACTTTCTTTTTTCATTTTATACCACATAGGAGGATTATTAAATCTCATTTAATGTTATTTCATGCTATCTTTGTCAAGTGAGTAATTAAGTAAAATAATAGATTAATGTCAAAAGTTCCCTGTAAGACTGATCTGTTCCATCAGAAAAATCAAACAATGTATTTGTACCAACTTTTGGCTGATGTCTGATACTCATTTCCTTTATTCATCTGTGTCTCTACCACTTTTTTATTTTTGTTTTAACTCCAGAGGAGAATAAAAAGCATTTCTTCTTGTCATTTTCACTTGGCCAATTTCATTTAAACTGCCCCCAGAGGATTTGAAACAGCATGTCCAGGGCCGCAGACCTAGGATCAGTAACACAGAAACTGAAAAGTGTCTCAATTGCTTCCTCTGTTTAACCAAAGAAAATCACACAGACATTTCTGATGAAGCTTTCGATACATTTTAAGAGAGAACAATCAAAATTAAAAAAATAATAATTTGATTTTACCAATGTGCCTAAATGAGATATCATCTGAATGTTTTAAAATTAATTATTAAGCATGAGAATATTACTTAATGTTTAAAGATCTTTCCACATGACAAACTTTTCATTTGGCATATTGCCTTCTTGGACTAAAACTATGTAGGTAAATAAAATATCTTTACCTGATATAGAAAAACAAACAGCAATAGGGATTAATTATTCAGTCTTTCTAAATGGCTCTAGGCCCACTTAAGATTATTTCTCCAAATTTTATGATGTAGAGTAAAGAACATTATGATAAAAAGTAGCTCCCTTTTTGTCAGTCCACTAAGAACACTATTTTCTCCTTCCTACTCACAGGTCTTTTTGAGTAAAAGACATTTGGTTATTTTGTCATTTAAATGGTTTTCTATGGAGAATCTTTTTCATATTTTTCCCCATTTACAATTTTAAAATATCTTCAAGAGGACTTTCTTCAACCTCTCCTTTGACCAAAAAAGAATTTTGAGACCTGTTATTTATATACCTCAATTTAATGAAAAGGCTTAGGCATAAGCAGCATTTTCTATCTCGTTTCTCCAAAATTTGCTGAAGTTTATACTATAAACATTATAGACTTTTTGTACTAGCTTAAGGATCTAACTCAATATGCTTATCAAGCATAAAAGATAGAAATTAGTTTCAAAGTACTGTCAAAATAATAGTGGTAATTGTTCCTAATTTCTCTTTTACCAAAGGGGAAAAAAGTGGATCTATGACAACTTGTGCTACAAAAGGGCTAAAATATTTAGAGAATTAATGCTTTCAGGTTTTTGCAGATCTTAAGGAACCATAAACTTTTCAGAAATCTGAAGGTATCAATGGTGATATATCTGAATTATTCATTTTCATTTTATTTACTTCTTGTTGATGCCTGAAGTTAACACAATATGAAGAAATTGACCTAACTTTATGGTATGTCTAGCAAATTACAGATTTTATTAAAAATAGCTTAACATGAATTTAATTGCTAGTATGATGATTACAAAAAATGCATATTATGTTTAAGAGTCTGATATTTTTATTATTTCACATAATGTCATAACACTGTTTTACAAGAGTCACAAACTCTCTTAACCAATATCTTAACCTATGAAATGGGAGTACTAATATCCATTTATCAGATTGACATGGGGGCTTAGATAGTATGTGCAAAGAATTTGCAGCAATGCAAAGCTAGTAGATGTTCATAAATAATAATCTCATCCCTCTTCCATTAATCCTCATGACTACTAAAAGAAAATACTCAATATCCTTTACTTAAATGTGAGAAAAGTAAATGCAAAAATAATTGAGTTCTCTTTGTTAATATAGTGAGGAAGGACTGGAATCCATGTACCCTACTCCAAGCCTAATTTGCTCACTTATTCAATCCATATCTATAACTTCTCGGGAAGTGGCAATAAACCAGAGACAACATTTTTGTTCTCATGAGATTTGTGTTGCAATGAGAAGAAAGTAAGCAATTCAATATATTCTGTGGCAGTAAATCAAAATAAAGCACATTAAAGAATGAAAACTGACACAAGAATAGTCGGGCATTTTACATAGGACCAGCATAGGTTAGTTATTGTGACCAGCGGAGGGTAGCTATTGTGATGAGGTCTTATGGGAGCAAGTCATGCTGGTTCTCAGGATTTTGTCCTGAGCAACATCAGTGTGTTCTAGAGACCACATGGAGGCCAGGAGACCTGGAGCAGGGCAATATAGGAAGATGCCATCAGAACAAAGAGGTCTGAGATCTTATCCTGCCATGCCCCATGTCCCTTCTCCTTACATCACTATTCTGCTCCTTAGAGAATTAATGCAGTTTTTCTTTGTGTTACAGGGACTCTTTCCTAGTTCTCATCTCCACTTCCATCCCACCATTACTTAGTGAGCTTCATCAGTGATCCAAAATAATGATGTGAAATGTGAAGATTAAGCATTCCTCCAAATATTACTTTTCCATGCTCATAGAGAAGGTGTGGTCAATAATAATTTCTAGCTGTGGAAATGGAGACACTGAAGCACTGACTGGTTTATCCAGAGACATAACACCAGAAAACAATAGTTTGGAAATTCTAATCTCATTGTATCCTGCAGCCTCTATCGCACTGTCCTACTCTTCAATATAATCTTTTAATTTAAAAAAATCGATTTAGAGTCATCTATAATACTGAGAATGCTAGATTCAGATAGATGTCACCTCCAGAAGACACCAAATGCAGTTAAATGTAATGTATGTGAAGCTCTATGTATGAAGATGCTGAGAATAGGATTTATGAAGAAAACAAAAACTAGAATAGGATTTATGCAGAAGAAAACTAGAGCTAAGTTTTCAATAGAAAACACTTGAGTATTAATATCTTAAAAAATTTATCTCATTATATAAATTGGATCTGGCTCTTTTTAAAATATACTTTAGGAAATTCTTAATTTTATACACAGAGAAGAAAGAAATACTATTAAAAATAAACACAATCTCTTTCTACTTTTTATATATCAAGTTTGCTTCAATATGTGTATTGGTACATTTTATAACACATCTTTAGTCACCTTGGCTATGTGGTATTACCACACCTTTTTTGATTTACCATCAATAGATATAAAAAAGTGCATAATAGCAAAGCAACAAATATAATTTGTGCCTTAACTCTAACATCTAATCTTAGAAAAGTTGGGTAAGTGACATACATTAGCAGGAACTTCCACAAATATTTTGTTCATAGACAGAAAACATTCAAATTTTATCTACAGCAGGAATAATCTACATGCTGGCCAGCTATCATACTTAATTAAATTTGTAAGGGTCACATCAGAGGTAAAAATATTATCCACACAAGTAATGCAGTAGGAATACTAATTCACTCAAGGGGCTTCAGTTGCCCTTTCAGCTTCACCCTTTCTTATAGACATTCTTATTATTTTCCAGAATAAAAATATCAGCTAAGCAGATCTACTAACTCATAACCCTTGTTTAAGCTCAATTTGAATGTCTCATAAAACCATTCATTACTATGGGCAATGAGTATTTATATTGAGCTTTCATCCATCTGTTCTCATTCAAATAGAAAAGGATATTGTTTATATAGAGAGGGAAAAATGTATCCCAAGGAAATGTGTCTTTGCCATTTGTTCACCACAATTAATACTCAGAGTATAGTCATTTTAGTGTACTAGATAGCCACAGGGCTGGAGATACTGATTTGAATACTACAATTAGCAACTGTAAAAACCTTATCAAAATTCACCTCCATACTCTGGTAATTCCTGGTTGCCCTTTTATGATCCCTTCTTCCTGTCAACCTGTTATTGCAGACAAGTTGGTCCTTGATGCTTACAGCCCATGTTCTACCATGGACTAAAGCTTACTGCGATTTTCTAATGAGTAGATTAAGCTCCTTTATATCTTGAAACCATCAACATTTGCCAGTAGATTATTAATGTGCTACAACACCTCTGCACTGGTTGATTTCTGAAGTACAAAGTCAATGAGAAAGAGCAAGGGACTTTTAAAATGTGCAGACTTAGGTTAAAACTCTGGATTCTACAAACTGCTTAATCTTACTGAGCCTCAGTTTCCTCAATGGTAGCATGCTGATAATATGCTCTACCTTATAGTATTATTATAGATTCAAATGAGACAATGTACATAAATGGATTGGCATTTGTTGTGTGTATATATAAATATAAATTATAATTAATAAGAAAAACACACACATATATTATATATATATTATTATATTTCCCTTGTATAAATACCCCATATAGACATTACATAAAATAATCTTGGGCTCATAAATTCCAAATGAATTTATTTAGTGTAATCCTCAATCATTAAGCCCAAGCCCGAGTAAAGAGTTGGCTGCAAAAGATATTGTATCCACCAATTACTTTGACATTAAATACTATATGCATTGGAAAATTTGGTTAAATTTGGCTCTTTATTTTCAAGTTATATCATTCATGATACTGATTTGCATCCATACTACACCATCCATAAAATATTTCCTATGTTCAATTTGTTTTGATTCAACAGATAGAAATTAAGAATCAATTTTATGTAAAATAGTGCTAAGTATAGAAAATGGAGAGAAATTAGAAAAATATTAATGCTAAAAGATAAGTAATTCTTTTGGAATTTCACATTACTAATACTAAAGATTCTGCATATAGACTCAAGCTTATCAAAATTCATCACCTAATCCCCTCCATATTGATCTCAGAGCATTGCTTCAATAATGACACAATACATAGTATAATCAGTCCAGTCTCAGGGAATAAACAATGTCCTGACACAAATGAATCCTAGTCATTTTTATTGCTCTTGACTTCAATTCACCCATTTGAAAAATGATGTTTGGAATATTCAATTTATATTCTTATTCTTATATTTAAACTGTTTTCCCTAATTTTCAACTATTTCTCCAATTAAAATGTAAACTTGTTAGCTCTTGCCTACTTAAGTGTTAAAGTATATAAATAAAATATATTGACTGGTGGTGATGTTTAGGGTCTGAGAGCATTTTTTTCCTGAATGTAATCTTCTACCAAGTTTTGTTATAAAATTAATGAAGACTCATTAAAAATATAAGGAGGTCCATTAAAACTGTAATGTAGGACAATAGATTTTTTTCCAGTAAAATATTCACTTTAACTTTGTTGAAGTATACATCTAGGGTTGATGGGGAACGTTTTTCTAATTGTAACTGCTTTATATGAAAGACTTCTTGAAATTCACTTTGTGATTCTCTTAACACTGGAAGATAGAAAAGGAAAGGTAGGCTGGGAGTTTTCTGAGTCAGAATATATGCAGGATAAAAAATATTTAACATATTCTAAAGGTTAATTAATAAATTTACTGCAATTTATGCTGCCATTCAAATAAAATATGGGCTAGATTTTCTTTTAGCACTCATAACTCTTTCTTAGAAAAGATAATGCAAAATCTCACAAACTACTTGCCAGAATTGACTTCTATTTAAATTACACTGTTCTCCAAATGCTACATGTATACACAAACACACAAATAGATGCCACATAATCGTAAGTGGGAGCACAGTGTATGTGTGTGGAGGGAAGTGGGGAGAAGGAGAGGGTGAAAGAGGGAGAGAGGGAGAGAGAGAGATACTGCAACTGACTCTTGGTTGATAAAAGAAAAGATAAAACTGCCAGGGAAAGTCTTCACTCATAAGCTTTGGGTAAAGAGAGCAACTATTTCATTATACTTGCAATTGTCATTTCAAAGCCCTGTCTCTGGTTTCTTAAGGCTCTGCTAGCTCTGTGATATAACTAGATGGAGATCATTCTGCTGTGACCAAGTTACATCTCAATATAGAACCCTCATTTTTCATGTCTCCTGCTTAAAAACAAACAGTGAGCTCCAGAGAAAGACATGCAGTTAGCTGATATGAACCTAGACTAGAAGAGTGGCATTTTCAGAAATGAAATCAACAATTCTCCAAGGAGTCACATCTTAAATTTTCATCTGCAGAAAGCTTTCTAAAAAATCTTGCTCTTTGAGATATGAACTGTTTTTTTTTTTTTTAATCTCCCAAGGAAGTCAACAGTAAGATGTTTGTGATACTGGTTTTAATAACTATTTGTGGGGGCAACAATTATTTTCTTCTTGGTTTCTTACATAATGGCTGAATTTCTTACTTTTCACACAAACACTTGTGCTTAAGATTTTTATATACAGCGTGTGAAATTTCAAAAGCAGTGTATTATATGAGCTGACAAGTAATCAGAAGGTTGTGTAAGACTGACACCTGGGATATAGGCAAATTGCAACTTCATTTTTGCCCCCTAGTATCCCCTTAAAATTTATCAAGTGGGGAAAGCAATTCCCCTGATATTTTGGTAATAGTTCTACATTGACTTTACAAAACAAAACCCCATCATGATTTAGTAATTAGATGCATATAATCAATATTTCAATTTTTTTCAATGATTTTCTTCTTCTGGAGCTATGATAACCCATTGGCTTTCTGGGAGAAGGTGTAGTTTGACTCCTGATCTCTTTCCTGCTCAGCTTTTTCATGAGTTTCCTCAACTAGTTTTCTATTTCCTTAAAAATCTCAAGTAGGACAGGGTGTATGGAAAGAGAAGCCAGGCAGAGAAGTCTGCTTGTTCCTGGGCCAGGCAAATATTAGAGCAGTCTTCAGCCATCAAGGAGTTCCACCAGTGACCTCCTGCTCAGCCTCTATCATTGCAGCCTCTGGCCTCTCCTTCCCCAGCTTTGATTCTTCAGCGGTCCACAATATATACTTGCTATTGGAGCCCTCTGACATTCCCAGAAGGGTCTCCTGGTTAAGACTAAACTCCATTTCAGATCACGATCATGTTCAGTATAACAATCATGACTTTCTCAAGCAGGCTCCTACTTCCACACTTATCCCAACCAAATTCAGTTTTAGTGTTCTCAATTGCAGTCAGGCCTTATTGCAGGGTCCCTAGGGAATGTACATCAAGCCCACCAAGAAACTCTGTCTTTCAAGGTAAAGGACAATATGCTCTCAACCTCTCTACCTAAGGTCTTGGAAATAGTTCTCCCATATCTAATTTTGTAATCTCGCCAGTATGGTCTTACTTACACTCACTTAACAATCTGACAAATTTATTTTAGTGATGAGGCTGAAATCTTAATTTTATCTATTTATAAGCTTACATGTAAAATATATCAGGCATACAGGGCATACTACAATGTCTGACACACAGCAGACAGTCAATGTTAGTTGCAATTATTATCATTATCACCTCCATCAATATAATACATATTATTTTGGGATAAATATGTCTTTTATACTAGATCTTTTATACTTACCTGTACATAACTATTCATAAAACTTTATTTGGAATAATCCAGATCTGAATACAATCCACATAGTATGAATAAGGAAATGAATAACAAAGTGTGGCATATTCCTACAATAGACTACTACTCAACAATAATGAGTGACTTAATACACACAACATAGATGAGTCTTGAAATAATTAAAAAGAGTCCATCATATATGATCTGACTTATAAAACAATGTTAGAAAATTTACACAAATCTGTAATAACAGAAAACAAATGATTAGCTGCTTGGGAATAGAAAGTGGTTTTTTTCTTGTTTTTTTTTTTTTTTCAGTACTATTAATTGAACTCAGGACTTCACACATGCTAGATAAGTTGTCTATTATTGAACTACATCCCTGGACCTTTCTAAAATTTTATTTCTAGACATGATCTCACTATGTTAGTCTAGGTAAATTGTCTAATCTGACCTTCAACTCGCCATCACCCTGCCTTAGTCTCCTGAGGACCGCATTACAGGTATAAACCACTACACCACACTACAGGGAAACTTTTGAGGATGATGGATATATTTATTATCTTGACTATGATTATCAAACTATTGGAGTAAACATATGTCTTAGAAAATGTACAATTACACACATTAAATTTATATAATCTATTACATGTCAGTTATATGTCAAGGTAGTTGCTATAAAGTTTAAATAATATCACCAGAGTAGTGAACTCATTAGAAGATACCAAAATATTATTGTTTTCATTGTACGATTATAGTCATATTTAATTTCATTATTTTCTATTTATTAATTTTACTTAATATTTTATTTGTATTTAATATCAATCTTATGTCTCCATGAATTCAAATTTCATACTATATAAAAGATTTGACCCCTTTTTATCTTTTGGTACCAGGGATTGTATGTAGGGGAGTTTAACCACTGAGCCACATCCCCAAACATTTTTTAATGTTTTGAGACAGGTTCTTGCTACGTTGCTCAGGGCCTTGCCAAGTTGCTGAGGATGGCTTTGAACTCTTAATCCTTTGAATGCTGAGTCATGATTCTGAGCATGTTCTCAGCCCCCAGCCTGGATCATGGCATGTGCTCAGTAATTATTAGATATTTTACTATCGTATTTTAATGTATGGATTATAATAATTATTTTGTTGGTCCTGAGTAAAAGAGGAATGTAATGATACATGCATTCATTTACTGTCCAGATATGATTATGGTCTCTTTTATTCTGGTCATCTTTAGCAGCAATTATGTGATTTTAAAATGGAATCATTTGAATTTTTCAATAAATTTATTACAAGATAAAGATTGATGGTATGAAATAGAATTTTATTGCATGTTGCATAAAACTTCTTATTTTCTTTCATAAGTTATTCAGCATTTCAGTGATACTACAACATATCATTTGAATGGCAAAATTCCGCCATTTCAACAAGAACTTTAAAAATTGAAAGACATTGCAGTGTAGTACTAGAGGCTATCACTGCTGCCCCAAAAAGTTGGTGCAATCATTCAAATAATTATGACCCACAGACATGCATATTCACTTCCCCCCACATACACAAGGAAATCTCTGTAAGTGAATGAAAGTAAATTCATATGCTTGATGTTTTGAGAGTGAGTAACTCAGATGATCCATCAGGATGCTACCTTAGGAGACAGACTGAACAAATTGACCTCAATTCCTTCATCTGAGAAATAAGGAAAACATCATCTCCTTAAGGGTTTTCTGTGAGATTTGGAAAATAATTGCTGTTGGCACATGCATGTAGACTCCTCCATCCCACATAGTTGAAGGCTCTAGAGCCATGCCTTCCTGCCCATCAAGTGTAAGCAATTACTATAACACTACACAGCATGTTCCTGGCCAAAGATCAAATTCCTACAACACTTGAAACCATTCAGAAGATTATGTATTTCTTCTTTAGGCAGATAAAGAAAAGTGATCCTAGGGTTTGATGTTAGAGAACCTAGACAAAAAACTTGGAGGTAAAAGTGCAGAATACTAATGTAGTAACTCTACAACTAGGCGTACATTTTGAAACAATAATCCATACCATGACTTGACAGATCTTGCTGGGTAGTACTGGGCTGAAATCAGATGACCTTGGATGTGAGACAGTATGACAGAGGGAGAATGAAACTTCTGTCCCATTTTATTAAACCCTCACATATAAAACCTCCTAACAGGAAGATCAACTTGACCCAGAAGTTACCTGCTCAATGATACTCTAACACCCTACCTAAGATTATATTTCTCTTCTCACCCTGATATATCTTTATCCTTATCATTATTGATATTAATTATGTAGATTATTTTCAGATTACCCCTTACTAAAATGTGAGTTGTACTGGAAGTATGAATCTCCATGCTATTGTTCTCCCAGCATGTCTGGCAAATGGAAGCACCTCAGTATTTGTTGAGTGCTGAGTCATGATACTGAGCATGGCCTTGGGGTTGGTGAGAGAGGAGCAATGAGACTAGACATGTGTTCACTCAGCTTTCTGGGTGTAGCTGATCAATGAAATAGGAAATTCAAACCCTGGCATTTTTAGCAAAACTGATCTCTGAGACAAAATACCAAGAGAAATATTCATTTTCTCATGCATTTCACTAAATCTTAATCCTAACTCCAGCCCTCTCTTTAGCAAATCTTGAACTAATGCTAGGAGCTTCCCAACTGGTTGACTTCTGACAGTTGCCTACATAGCAGACTGTTGGAAATTTCACATTGTACTGGTTCAACACCAAGGCAGTTTTTCAGAAACATCACTTTCGATTCCTTCTAAAAAGATACTTATGGCTTCAGATGCTTTAAAACATCTAAGTTCTGAGTCCAGTGTCTTATCTCCATGGCTGAATGCAGGCCTTGGAGTTGGGTTTTCACTTTTTTCCTCACTAAACACTGACAATGGTGGTTTATTGCTGTGAGTTTCTGTAGGCCCCAGACTTGGGCTGCCTCCTTCATCCTAGATCTGGCATTTACTGGCCTCATACCTCTAGGCAAGTTACTTAATATTTCCAAGCCTTACTTATCTTACCTCTAACATGGACATAATAATCATATTTCTTTCACAGAAGTACAAAATCATGTAATGCAATGTGATTCTCTTAGCATTGTGATTGGTTATTGTTTGTGGTTGATAAATATTATGTATTTTATTGTCAAGTTTGAAATGTCTAAAAGGATATAACTTAGCTTTCCTTAAGATTAGGTAAATAATAAGAAGAATGGCATGATAAGGTATACATTAACTCTCCCACTGAAAGTGCTGGCATTTCTCTGACAAACTTGGTTAACAAGACTGACTTAAAAGAAGTAACTTGAACTAATAGTGACTATGTAACTTCAGGGTGTATTGTGAAGTTTACCCTTAAAGCCTTTTCTTGAAATGTCTATATATAAACTAAATTCTTTTCTTTTTCATCTTCTCTGAGTATGAAAAAAATAAGGAAGACAAAACCAGAGACTAACCAGGGAAAGATGGAGCTGGTCAGGGGAGACAGAGGAGGAAAGGCAGACCATGCTGTATTCTACAGAATTCTACAACCATCATTATGGTTGCATTAACCTTAGAGAAAAAGAGGGAGAGGAGGAGAAGGTATAGAGAATGGACAAAGGGACAGAAACTAAAGTTCCTCACATTCCAGACACAATGTTGCTCCTGCTCTCAATGGGGTGGCAGTAAAGTCCTCACATCCCTCTTTCAGTCGTGTGAATTTTTCTAAAGCTCAACCTTCCAAGGTGTTGCCTTTGTCTCATGACAAGGAACCCATGACAGATTTTCCTGCTCAGGACTCCATCTTTCAAAGTCATGTCATATGGATAGATGAGAAGAAATTGTCAGATGACACCACTTTGTAGAATATCACTCCAGTCTTTAAAAGAAATAGAGGCTACCTATTTTAATATTCTTCAAGTTTGGGTCTCCCCATAAGCCATGGTAGACATTTAGCATCCCCTTTACTACCATCTGACTGCTCACCCACATCTCTGTCTTCACTACTCTACTTGATATTCCCTTGTGGCATGTATCATGGGTGCCACTATATAAGACTTTAATCATGTTTATTTTCTATAATTCACACTAGAAGGAAGGGCTCATAGAGCATAACCTAGCTCGTTTCGTTGACCATGCTTCTCCATGCCTACAAGTACAGCCAGTGCTCAGGCAATAGACACCTGGAAATGGATTAACACTTTCATGAAAGTAGAGAAACTTTCCCTAACCTTTGTACCTGTGAGAAAACATTCCTTATTTCTGCCTCAATTTTTTATCTAAATCTACACAATTCTACCATACAATAATTATAGTTTAAAGTAGAATAAGGCTAAAAGCAATGATACTTAGTAAAAGCTTTCAAAGAATCAAAACAGCAAAAACTATATGTATGACTCCTTACTAGAACCCTCACTCAACGCATCCATGGATAAAATGAATTCAAATTTTCAGAAGGGAATATTTTTAAAATGTATCTATCCTATTTTATTTTTTCACAAAAATTTGGTATGCTCCAATATTCAGAAACATTTGGTGCTTATGGAATCCTTCATTTTTTCCTAAATAAATTTGATCATGCAGAGACAATGACTAGGACCCTTCTTACTAATATCTTTGCATTTTGAAAAATGAATTTTTCTAAAATTGGCTATAGCAGTAAATCACCAACAAAACACTTATTCTTTTTTCTCCTTTTTTCCTTTCCCATCAAACACTAGGGGGGAAAAGTCCAATTTGTCTTGTGAAAGACCATGGATTTGCAAGAAAAGCAGTTCCAACTTGTACATTACAGAAGTCTCAGGCTCAACACTCTAACCCTTCCTTGGGCTGGTACAGTGGGATTTAACCTGTGAGGCTCCATTGGCATTAATGTTTTTTGTACACACATCAACCTCTAGGCTGTGATGGAGCAGACCTAATAGCACATACCTGTTAAACAGCTGAGAGAACTGTAGCCATTTTGTCCTCCCCTGTGAGACTGATATCCTCTTCATTGTCCCCACACTTGTGGCAAGAAAGTCAGTGACCGGAATAGTTTTAGTGCCACAGAGAAAGCGGTGGGATCTTAGCCCACGTGTCCTCCCAAGACGCATCCAAAACATTTGACAAAGCTCTGTAAATACTTCTACAAATAATATGTTCTCAAATTGTGTCAGCATTCAGCTCCTTGGAGGTTAGTAATGGATTTTCTCTAAGGCCAAGGCTTTATTCTTGATATCCTCTTGTTTTAAAAAATGTTAACTATTTATATTGCAGATCTTATTTCAGTTATTTTTTTTTCCAATGAAATAAGGGGAAAAAAAAGTGCTACCTGCCATTCAGGAGAGCTACACTATGTGAAGGTGCTATATAGAAAAAAACTAATTCCTATTTTCAACAGCTATTAACAAAAGGAAAACAAAATACAGCCTTAAAATTATGTCTCTAATTTTGATATTTTGAGAGTAAGCTACAAAGAAACAAAACATGAATGTGAAGCAACGAGGCCAACTCTAGAAAACATATACTAGAGAAGAAGGTTGAGATCAGACATATCTTCTTTAGAAAGAAATCCAGATTTTAATGAACAAGCTCTACATCAGGTCTGTCAGAAAAAAAAAAAAAAACTTCTTCATTAGAGAAATGTTTAGCCTCCAAATTTTGAGCATATGTACATGTAATATTCATTTTGTAGCACATATTGAAACATGTTTCAAGCATTTTCATAGAGTATATATTCAACAAGAGAATGTAGTTGGCAGAATTAAAAGGCATAAGACATAAGTTTAGAAATCTTCTGACCTTAGGAAATACTCTAACGTCTCTGTGTCAGCTTTCTCACTTATAAAATGAAGATATGGTATTATCAAAAATTCGTTTCAATGTTTGTCACAGAAGATTGGATGGAAGAGGTTTCAGCATTCATTGTTTAGTGTCCATTAAAGGAATTACAGATACAGTTGAAGAGTTTTACACATACACTCACAAATGTGTGTGTGTGTGTGGGTGTGTGTCTGCTCGCACATGCGCACATGTTTATGTACACATATGGGCATGTAGCATGAGAAACCCATTTTTAAAATCTTTTCCACTTTCATTGTATGATAGAACTTGGAGTATTGAATAAGAAAAAATCAACAGCTATTAACAATAACTAAAAAATAAGAAAAAATCTCAGTTGCTCTTTCAAAAACTAAAAAGCCAAAATATTGAAAATTTTAAAAATGTTTTTGCAACAATTAGAAATATTCATTCCACAGCTACAAAAAACCCTAGGGAGTCATTAAATACATATTTTTATCCATATTTCTTTCCTTCCAACCATTCTGGGAGACCTCAAAATTGCTTTTCAGCAGTAAGTTTCAAGAGGAAAAGTTTACACTAAAACACCATGCCAAGTAATTTCTCACATTGTAAGTCAGCTGTTGAGCTCTATTCTTTGTCCTAAAACTATTTTTCCTTCTCCATCTGCATCCTGGTAAGCATTGCATTAAAAACAAATGTGCTCCCAGCTACACTGATATCTCAGGGACCAGTCACAGAAAACTCATGAATCCCCAATGTGACTTGAACACTGAGCACCAAAGTGCAAAATAGGCTCCTGAACTTCATCCTCCTGACAGAAGCCTGCAATCTTAACACTGGTACTGGCCACCCTTCTGTAATTAACTCAGTGTTCGTTGATTTCCTGTGTTTGTCTTTCAACAGAAGGGATATAATGCAATAGCTTGAAAAATGAAAGGCCTTCTCATTTACACATGAAAAACTATCTTCTGTGGTAGCTCCACAGGGCTGTCTGCAGAGCTCTGTGTCTACATTGCATTTAAGGGCTTAGATCTCTCTGCACCTGCTGTGTCACTACAGACCCCTACTAGTTTGAAGCCTGTTAGAGCAGGAGACTTTTCAGGCTATGTCTACAGGACGCCAATACAGCTGGTCAATTCAATTCATTTCATGAGGTGGGGGGGAAAGAGTCACTCCAGTAGGGGGAAAATTCATCAAGCTATTTATTTGTTGTGTAGATAAATAAACTGGTTACCATCATTTTCCATTTTGCCACCTGTTCTGTGGGGTTGTATAGACCCAGCTCCAGGCTCATCATTTGTTTTAATCACTCCAAATGCAGCACTGAATCAAGTTTCCAATCAGAAAGCTGCCATCTGCTCAACTCCGGAGAAGAGATTTAGAAGATGCTACCCAGTTGCTACCCAGGGGCCTCAGGCAGTTTTTCCATGAAAAATGTAGTGCTAGTTACTGTTTCTGTGAGAATGCCCTTAAGAGACAAAGTATTTTGTGCATTACTATATAAAGAGATTTATGTCACTGACCAGTTGTTTATAATGGGAATGTAGTGTAACTGAGCTGATAAAAGGACAGTAACCATTATCCAGTTAATAGAGTTATTAACTAGAGCTAAATTGGTTCAATAATCTGAAGGCAACAGGGAGTAGCTTAGAAATTCTTTGACCACCCACACCCTGCCAAGGACTTTAAGGGTAATCCCCTAAGTGGTCTATAGAAAGCAGAAAGCATCAATAATACAGCATATAGTCTATTTACATTTTATGTGTTGCCTGCTCGTGATTCACTTGGAGCATACAGCTCTTGGAAGGGTTCTCAGTAGCCTCCGTACTGGTACCAGCTCCTGGGAACAGGGAACTCATCCCCAGAGAATAGCACATGAATAAAAGGGTGATATTATTTAATACAAAGGTACATGTGTATTACTACCTGTGCCTCATACAATCTTGTACTACACAGAGCAATGTAAAATTTACATAAAGAAAGTATTTTACTATATCTAAACTTTATATTAATCATATCTTCTATGAGAACCCATGTTCAAGATGTAACCATTTTGCTTTCAGTAAACTAGATTTTACCTATATAAGCTATGGTATATATATATATATATATATATATATATATGAGGAAAGAAGTTAATATCAAATATCATTAAGTTTTTAAAACAGTATTAAATTTATAGTTTGGTTAGAGAGATAATAAAGTAGTTCTATGGTCCTAGCAATGAGCCCAAATAGGAATTGCCAGGAAAGCAGTGCATTACAAGAGGGTAGGAGACTAAATTAGTAAGAGTGCCAAGGGTAGGTAAATGGCCAAACTCTCTTCATGTGTTCAAGATGCAAAGGAACATTATGGGGCAGAATTTCCACATCAGAAGACTACAATTTTCAAAAGCCATAAGCAGCCTCAAATTAGCCTTAAAACTATATAATCTTCTTTATTGTATTTTAATGACTCCATACCATGTTAAGACAAAATTTTGTTTTTGCCCTCAATGTGAAGCAAAGACAAAAGAGAAGAGAGAGAGAGAGATAAAGCAGGAAGAGAGAAAAAGAGCTGCACAAGGATTCTTCATGCACTGTTATGGCCAGCTGGTATCCCTAACAAAGCACCAAAAAGGAAAAAAATAAACGGACTTAAATAGCAATTTGAGAGATTTAACTGAGACATAAAGAAGAAATTCTTTAGCTGTGGGGAATTGTTAAGTGTTAGAATGGGTCACATAGGGAAGAATGAATTTTCTTGTAAAAAGCAGACTTTAATTTGTGTAGAACATTTAAGTGTAATCCTGCCAGCGGTAAGTAAGAGGCTGAATTCTCAGGGTCTTGCTGGCTAATTAAAACTTTACATTAGCAAAACTGGCAAATATAGCTCAGTGCTAAAAACACCTAGTATTTATTAAATATGAGATATCCTAGATATTTGGGATAGAGACAAAGTCCCTGCTCTCAATTGCATGTGTTCTTTCAAATACAGGGGACAAGATGATGTTCTAGTGCCAGTGTTCTGGGATATTCTAAAGCAAACAATTGCTTAACAAAATGAGTGAATGCTCTATGCAATGAAATGAAAACTTTCCAAAAATTTGGTAGGTGCCAAGATTGGGGCTAAATGCTAAATAGAGATGAAATCTGCAAAGTAAAGAACTAAAGGATGATAACCAAATACAGGAAATCGAGACTTTAACACTGACCTGAGTCATACAGGTTGATTCCAATTGATTCCTACAATTGCAGCACAGAAATGAAGGGAGGAAGTAAGACTGAGGAATGTTACTAAATATCAGCCTTCACTTTTTCTGAATGCTTATTAATCTTTTCCAACTCCTTTAGTAGAACTGGACATCCCTCTATAATATTATACTTCAAGGGATAAATTCCTTGATCAGTTCTTTTGTTTTTGCCTCCGTGCTCCTTCCCAAACCCCCTCTTCAGTGGTCTGAACTGAATCCTCTCTCTGAGCTTTCCTGTCCCCTTTCTCTTGTGTGTGCTGTGTAACTCCCATTTTAACTGTCTAATCTACTGTTCTTATTTACTCCCCATTTGTGATAGAGCTTATCCATAGCAGCTAAGGGAATGTAAAAAGTATTTTTTTTCCTTATTAGTTAAGTCTAGAAATATTCTTATCTGATCCTCAGATTTATTGAAAGTTTGATTCATGGAACATATTTTATTCCAAACTTTGAAGATCTTTCAGTTTCCAGTATTGCCACAGAGAAGTTCTATGCCAGGTCCTTTTTAATTTTGACATAAGGTCATGGTATATTTCCTAGATGAAGAGCTTTTCTCTGCCATTTTGCTGAGTGTTTTGTGGGCCCTTCTATCGTAAGAACCCATAATTCTACCTTTCTGAAAAATCTTCTCATTTTTTTGATATTGCAATCACCTTATCCTGCCCCCACCCTTTTGAAACTCTTATTGGAAGGTACTTAATTTCATCTCTTTGTCATTTTGTTCTGTACTCCATATTATACTTTTTCTTTTCTTTTTTTATGCTTTTTCTTTTAATTTTTCAATTTTTTTCACTATTACATTTTTAATTTCAAAGAAATATTCCTCACTTCCTGAACTTGTCTTTGATTAATAGTATACTGTTTCAGTTTGATTAAGAGCAACATTTTCTCTTATGTGAGAATATTAATTATAGTTTTATGATGCTTTCTCCCATTTTATGGCATAGTCTATATGTTTTCCCTGAGTTTCTTTTTGGTTTTCTCTTATTCTTTCATGTTGACATTGTTAATCAAATTTCTAGTGATCCTTGACTTTTCACTCATATTAAAGAGTGAGGAATTTAAACTCTAAGGTAGAACTGTGTGCATGGTCTGAGTTCATAAATTCAGGGGCTGCTCTATAATAAGCTAATGGTGCTCCAAGTTATGTTTTCATAGGGAGACAAAAAAAATGTCAGAACGGAGCAATGAAATTCTGCCATGATGGGAGTCAAAGTAAAAGGATGGACATTCTCATCTTTAGATGTGCTATCATGTAAGAACTCTACCTTCAGAAAGGAAGGTTATTCCACCTCTGATTTGCCTGAATCCCTGATTCAAAATCCCTTCCAGATTAGCCTTCTTGGAAAATAGACTTAAATTTTCCTTCAGGCTGGTAAATTAGCTGCTTTGCTGTGAGAGGTGGGAGAGGGCTTCTAAAGTTTGCAACTTCATCTTTTACAAAAATAAACTCATCTTCCTTATCTCTTTTTCCTCCCCTAAATTTTGACTTTCACAAAAACTGATACCTCTAAACTAATCCTTTGGAGCCTGAGGGACTTTCCAAGACCCAGTGGGGACAAAGTGACCTTCTTTCTGGTCTCCTTCTCTGTAGGCACACAGGGTTCCACTTCTGCTCTGCCAACTCATTCATTACACACCCATCTGCCTTCCACCTGAAGTTTTGTGTCATCTCTCTGCTGCTCTTGTCTTCAATACTGTTTGTCCCTGTAGACTTTTATCTTATTCCCTTTCTGTTATTGTAGTTGGGTTTCAAGAGGAAGGGCATACTTTGAATGTACCCAATTTAACCAGAAACTTCAACTATGTTTCTTCAACTGTGAAAACAAGAGGAATAATATGTAAGAGACTTTCAGATGCCAAAGTCTAAATCTCAGAGATAAGAGAAACTTATATGTAAGAAAAACTTGGGTAGTGTTTAAAGGCGGGGGCACACAGGAGAAAATCTATAGAAATGATCACTGTTGTTCCACCTTAAAGAAAGGAGCAGCCAAAGTCAAAGAAGTTTGACCTCCAGGAATGTAAACTACTCAGACTGAGGCAGAGTGCCAGCAGGGAGAAAGCAAGGGGAAAAATCAAGGAAAGCCAGGGAGACAACTCTGAATGCATTAGCATTTACAGTGTTCTCTTTAGCCCAGGTTCAAGGACAAGGGAAGATCCAGGTGCAGAGGAAGCATATGATCTGACTAAAGAAGATTATAAAAAATAATAGAAATGAAGGGGTCAGGAGCAGAAATAGTTTACAGAAATACTTGTGGCAAGGGGACTGGAACTTTAGGGAAAAAAGAAAACAAATAAAACTAAAGACAACATTAATAAAGATTAGGAAAAATCATTTCTGTATTAAAGTCCAAAGGTTATAGAGGTATTCATTCAATTTTTGAGAAATGTCAAAATATATTTTTTATACTAGAACCTAAATAGTTAGTAAGATGAAGATTTGACAGCACATCAAAGTTCTGCATTTGGAAGGGAGCCACATGCTTATTTTAATGATATTTTCTCTTCTTTCCCATTACCGAGGATGTTCAATTTTAAAAACTCTAACAGGAAACATAAAACGTTTTATCCAGTCCATTTCTTTCGCAAAATATGTGCAATAATTAATAAAGCTTTAGAGAGGTGAAATTGTTTTCTAAAAGGTAGTTTTGCTACAAATGAAGAATATTTTATTTGTTAGTTCATTTATTCTATCACACAGCAAATATTTTTGAGTATCTATTACATATGCTAGGCTATGTTATATATTCAAATCCAATTGAAACATTAAAAAATAATTTAAAAGAACTCACCATTATTTTGACAAGATGAGGGAAAAAAAGCACAAAATTAAGACACTCTATAAAATAAGTAGTTCTCTTCAGGGAAATATGTAACTTGGAATATAACATTTCTTGTACCTCAAAAATCAGGTACTGCTATAAAAATCTCATATAACAGCTGCAGCTGGCAGTTTGTAAAGGGGTATTTTGCTGGGAATTCTTTGTAAACATTTTCAAAATGCATACTGAAAAAATTTTGCATATGAAAAGAGCCATGTGGACACAAGTTTATACAACAGCAAATTGAAAGAGAAATAGCCAAAGAAAAGCAAACTCAGGACATGCAACTGTTTATGACAGATCAGAAAGCTCTGAGCTTCAAAAATGGAAAATTTTGCAATTGCAAATAGAGTGTCTGTCTATAATTAGTACACTATCTCTGATACAAAAAAAAATTGCTAACACCTAATCCATTGAAAGAATTGATCAAGTACTTATAAGGTGAATGAATGGATTAAATAACATTTCAGTAGGGATTTGTGTAGACCAGTGGGGGTGAAAAACTATATTAAGGAATTATGCAAATCCAGAAAATAATACAGTGTCACCATATTCAGTGTTCTGTAAGTTGTCACCAACCTAGTGGCTGACATTAAATTCACGTTATTTGTGGTTCCTGCAGGCACACTTATTCTTCACTAGCACCTAACAATCTATTTGTAGCATAGTGAGGGATCCTTTCTTTTTAATAAATACTCTTGTCATCTTTATTAATGTCCAACTTAAAATAAAATACTCTTTCAGTTATTAAAGGGATTTCTGAATGATTTGGTTTGTAGACATTGGCAGTCAGGATCAAGTAGACTAGCTTTTTGATCCAGTGGGACAGAAGGGATAGGAGAATTTGCCCAGCTCCCAAGCAAGAAAGGCTAAGGATTTTGAAAACACTGCCTAAGAGCAGAGACAAATCATTAAGGTTTTAAGAATGAATTGAATTTAAACATTTGGTCATACTAGTATGCAGACTCAATTGGTAAATATAGCAAATATTATTTAGTAGAATCAAACTGCTATGCTGAGGAATCACAGGGGCATTCAATCTTAACTACAGGATCATCCTTAACATACATCATCATCCCATCTAATACATAATACTATCATAATACTACCCCTGTCTATTTAGATGATGAAGTCTGAGGCAGAGAAAGGAAGTAAAACATTTCAGAATATAATATTTGATACCAGTGTACTCTTGCAGGCTTGAGTTCCAATTTTGACCTTCCAAGCAATATAATCTCATTTTTTCTCATCTGTAAAAAGGCAGTGTGAATTTTAAGTTAGATATATAATATTTATCAGAATGTGAATACCAGGTGAGCTAAAAGTTATTTTCACCATCTAATACGTACTATAATTGAGAATAGTAATAAGGTTTCATGTATAAGCTAGTGTGAAAGTTAATTTAAGAAGAACAACCACCTGTAAATTTCTGTTTATAAAAAGGCAGCAAACACCATATGATATAAGGGAAATGGGTTTTCCTAAATGCAAAATACTAAAAGGAGAAATTAGTATTAACTGCAGAAAAGAAGATTAGGTTTCTCAATGAATACTAAGCATTGTTTTGTAATAAATAAAAACAACATTGGAGGCTGGAGGTGTAGCTCAGTACTAGAGCCCTTGCCCTTGCACTGGATTCAAATCCCAGTGCTGCAAAACAAAAACAAAACAAACAAAAACCAATGTTGAGATAGTCAGTGTCAAGATCCTTTAAGTCTCACTTCAGAAATTTCTCAGGGTGTACACCAATTTAAAAAAAAAAATCTAATACGAGCTTATCAAAAATCCTGAGCTTAATTAGAGAATGATAGCTCACTGCCCACCTCATTTTTGCAAATACATCAGGCTTTGTTCATTCGTTGTTTTTTCTTTTTCCTCAAAATATGAAATACATATAGTTTCGAAATCTTCTGTTATTATCTAGGGATACAATGGAAACAGACATCTCTAAATTCATTGGAGTTTAATTCTAGGAAGTGTATATACAAATGATTACCCAAATATTGCAAACAATAAGTAGAAATGTAAGTATCTAGGATGGTGAGACAGTAAGAGGTGGACTAGAGACTACACAGAACCATAGTCCCTTTCTCAAGGTACTTCTTGAGAAAATTCTGCTTTTGAACTAAGACCTTAATGAGAACAACTTGTCAAACACATCAGAACCAGGACAATAGAGCATTCCAGGACAAGGTTTACAGGACAGAAAAAGACAAGGAAAAAAGAAAAGAAAAACACTGGCCACAGAGGTAAAGGGAAGGGGCCATGAGATGTGACTGGGGAGAAAGGTCGAACCTTGAGGTCCTTATAAACAATTTGCATTTTTTTTCTGAAAGTACAGGGAGCCATCAAGCAATATTGAAGTGTGTGTTGTGTGGTAGGGGTGGCTATGATATGATCGACCTTTTGGAATAATATCTAACTGCTATCCGTGAATGAACAAAAGCCAGGCACTAGTCAAAGCAGAGAGACAAGATAGAAAACACTTGAAATAGCTATGAGAGGGTTTTTAAACTAAAGTAGAAGAACAGAGATTGCTGTAAGTATGAAAATTCAAGATATACATTGGAGAGATAACCAATAATATTTAAATAGTATAGGGAGGGTTGGGAAAAAGAAGTAGAAATAATCAATGATACTGTTAGTTGGATTAATTGAATAAATTGTGATGACATCAGTAACATGGAAAAGAATGAGAGGAACAGTTTAGAGGAGGGCTAAGAAACAAGCACAATTTTGGACCCACAAAATTTTAAGTTATAGTTAATAGGGGATGTACAATTTAAAGTTGGATAAATGGATCTGGACTTCAGGGGGAAGCTTTGGGCTAGAGATATACAATTGGTCATCACTGTATAGATAAGATTCAAAAATCTTGTGAAAAACTGAGATTTACTGGTCAGGAATAGTAGACACACAGAAATGAGGATCTGAGATTGAGGTCTTTACAGGCTATCTTGCCAAAGAAGTGCAGAGAAGTTACCAGGCCACCAAGGAGAAGGAGTAGTCAGCACAGGCAGAAAGCCAGGTCAGATTAGCATTCATTTGGTAACCAAGAATCCTTCCCAAGACTTTCCACAGCTTTGCTGCTATAACATAGACTTTAAAATTCATCCTTTTCATTCCTCAGAATCCTAAGCATAGACTAACCTGCTTTCTTATTGCTGCACTTGGAAGTCTAATGAAGCTCTCTAAACACCAGTTCTTCCTCTGTAAAGTGGAGAAGGAAAAATCAGATGATTGTGAGGATTCATACATGAAAAGCATAAAACACAGTGAGTAGAAAATAATAGGCACTTGGGCTAGGGTTGTGGCTCAGCGGTAGAGCACTTGACTAGCATATGTAAGGATCTGGGTTTGATCCTTAGCACCACATAAAAATAAATTTAAAAAATAAAGGTATTGTGTTCAACTACAACTAAAAAATAAATATTAAAAAGAAAATAATAGGTATCAATAAATTATAGATATTATTTCCATTTGAATTATACCTAAATCCTCTTTGTACCAATTAGTTCAAACTTTACCACTGTCACCAAAAAAAAAAATGCTAATATGATAATATTAATTAATTAAGTCAAAGGACTAAGAAGCACAAATGGGAATGGTGATGCATAAAAGTTACCTAAAAAATTTGGAGGAACAATTACTTATGGATTATGCATAAATCTACTGGAATGTTCCAAAACAAAAGAAAGAGAGGGAGAAAGGGGGAAAAGGAGCACAAGGAGGAATTTTTTTCCATCAATTATTCAGAGAAAACAGGCCTCTGTCTCAAAAAAAATATATAAAGGAGACCCCCATCATTATACAAAAATACATGTATGAAGATGTGAATTTGGTGTCAACATACCTTATATATAATCAGAGATATGATAAATTATGGTATAATGGTGTATTAAAAATTGTAATGCAAAAATAAATAAATAAAAAATTAAAATAAATAAATATATATTTAAACAAACCCTTTCTTCTGATTTGTTGGGGAAGAAAAGGAAGCAGATAAATGATAATTTTTCAAAGACATAGAAATTCTACCTTGAGATTCTACACAAAATGTTTTTGAAAGATGTGATATAAGTGACAATATAATACACAAGAAAAATAGCAAAGAATGTGACTATTACTAGCACAAAAAGTTTATAAACAGATTTTTAGGTTTTAATGGAAGACTTGGGCAACAGTTATCAATGCCATTCTATTAAAAAAAAGATGACTTTATGACACAAGGCCTATTAATTATTGTGTTTAAGAAAGAGCAGTGCAAGACTTCAAAAATTGAAAGCTCTTAAAACTATTGAATTCAAACCATAAAATATTTGTGGAGATTTTATTGCAAAGACAAATTGTTATATCCACTGGAATGAAATGTGGAATCCAAATGTGTAGAATAATAGGAAAGATGTTAACTTCTTAATCTTCTCCACAGAATTAGTAGAACACATAAAAACAGTAGGATGGTTTAGTTGCCTACTAAGTGTACATTAGGAAAATGCATTTCACTGCAAATAGCTTTCTATACATTCAATGATGATGTACATATAGGAGGATCCATTTAAATGTGTAAGGTGCATGAGAATAATAAATATCAATGTGGTTAGCAATTGATAAGACAGGAGATATATAGCATGCATATAACAGATCCAGATGCATGTATGTAAGCTTCTAATGTACACATTGACAATAGGTGAAAACAGAAGACAATCCTTAAATGATTATAACATGCTAATGATGAAGAAATCCAAGAAAAATATTTGATGGCCACTACCGTCTTTGAATTGTAGAAAGTCTCCATAACTTCAATTTCGTACCCAAAGGTATTCATAATCAATTCCAGAATTTTCATATAATCAAAAGGATCCTGGAAATTAATATCTTCTCTATATAGTTGAATTTCAAACAGAGGTTTTGAAAGAGGATGTACATATCTCGGGTCACTTCTAATTCAAATCTATAAGGAGCCCCAGATCTAATTTCCAGAGTGGAACACAACTGAACATTACTATGCTGCAGGTTTCTAAACCATAATTAAACCCAGAGAAGAAAACTTAGGAAGGACAAACTATCTCAGCCAAATTCTCTTCAACTCTAATTAGAGTCCATTGAACAAATGATTGTTAATCATTTACCTAAGTCACACGTTTTGCTAGAAACTCAAAACATATGGTGGAAAAGACAGATATTATTCATAGATTAATTCTACTCTTGTAAAGGAAACAGACACCCAAATAGGAAATATCAATACAACATGAAATGTCCCATGATATAGGTGATTATAGAGTGTTGGAAGTGCATGCAGGAAGAGTTTGGTTTTTTTTTTTGATACTGGGTACTGAACTCAGGGGCACTCTACCAACCACTTAGCTGCATCCTCATCCCTATTTTGTATTTTATTTAGAGACAAGGTCTCACTGAGTTGATTAGCACCTCACAGTTGCTGAGACTGGTTTTGAACTCACAATCTTCCTGCTTCAGCCTCCCGATCCACTGAGATTACAGTCCTGCACCATTGTGTCCAGATACAGGAAGAGGTCTAAGTTCAGTTTTGATAGCTAGAGAAGGCATTGTTCCTTTAAAAATTATGAAATTAGAAGAGAAATCATTTAGGAATGAATCAGACAAAACAATTCAAGCAATTCAAGCAGAGGAAGGAATGTTCTAGAGAGATAATATGCAAAATTTGAAAGTGAGAAAGAAAAAGGCATACAGAGAGATTGGTGTTGAGCATATCCTCAGAGGAGAACTATAGTAATGTGAGGATTATGAGGAGCCATAAATGCAAGTAAGAGATGATGATGGATTCTATTATATTCATTATATAATATATGTGTGTGTATATATATATTCACACATATATATACACACACACATATTCCCTTAAAATAAATTTCCCTTTGCCTGTCTTTCCAAATATCTATCTCATCACAATATTTAGAGATTGTTATATAGATTCAGAATATAATGACCAAGAAGCATGATATCAGGTCCGTCAGACTCACAGAAGAAAATACTTTCAAATTAAACTCACTAAGCAAGACCTAAGACTCTTTCTTCTATTTATTTATTTAGTACTCAGGGGTGAATCCAGGGCACTTAAACACTGAACCACATCCTCAGCCATTTTTTATTTTATTTTATTTAGAGACAAGGTCTCAATGAGTTTCTTAGGGCTGAGCTAAGTTGCTGAGGCTGGCTTTGAACACTCGATCCTCCTGCCTCAACTTCCCAAACTGCTGGAATTACAGGTGTGTGCCACTTGTGGAGATTTTATTGCAAAGACAGGGATTACTGTCCAACTATTAAGTTCTATAGTATTTTTTGAGGCTTTGTATGGTTCACCAATAATTTATTGACACTTTAATATGGCTGGTTGTATTGTGGGATAAGAATACCTACAAAAAGAGGAAGTTTGAATTGTTATACTTGTTCTTCACAGAGTAGGGAGTCTAAAGCCTTGGAAGTTGTCAAAATTAGAGTCATATCTGTTAAAAAATAGGAAGAGAGCTTGTGAGCTAAAAATTTGCAAAGGAGAGATGCAATGAGCACACCATGAATATTCAAAAGAGAGAACCAAATACAGTTCATGAAAGGCGAGCATTAGAAATGAATTAAAGGAAGGTAGATGCTACAGTTTTAGAAGTAACAGAACTTGTAGGGTGACCAACAGTTCAGTTTGCCCAGGATTCTGCGGTTTCTCAGGATGCAGAATTCTCATTAATAATGCCAGAAAGACTCCTGGGAAAACTAAAATGCTTGGTCACCCTAGGTAGATGGAGAAGCGTAAGCATAGTGATAAAGATAAAAAGTTATGTACAGTGTATGACAAGAGAGATTAACAGTCAATATATTTGCAAAGTAAAGGACCTGTTTTCCATGTAAAATCTTACATAGAACCATCTATATATTTCAGAGGAAGCAGAGCTCAAGGTGCTAATCCCACCCACTCAATTCTTATTGCAAATCTTAGTATTTCAGTGGAAGCCCTAACTCTCCATAGACCACAGGCAGGAAAAAAAAACCAAAAACTTTCTTAAGTTAGATAAATGATGTTATTTTAAGAGTTTCATGGCCAAAATAGGATGGGAAATTCTGGACTATACAAGGCAAAACAATGTTCTTTCTATATATCATCTTTCATTTTTCTGGGTTTTTTTTTCTTTTTTTTTTTTGTTTTCATTCATTCAAAGTCACTAATCTATTAATATATGCCATGAAGTTCAATGTGTAAATACAGTCTGCTGTGGTAACAAAACCATGGATACGTGGTATCAGGAGGCTAGAATGTGCTAAATTTTCTCTGAAAGCTTGCTTCTGAAACTTTAGTTTGCAGACAAAGAACAATTGCATCTTGGGTGCTTTTCAGAAGTTCAGAATGCAAGGTCTTACCCATCGCATACTAAATTGTTATATTTTCAAAAGCGCTGGTCGAGAGCACAGCCTTTTTGCCAATAAATATCAATAAAAACAGGTGGCAGCAGAAATTTAGCCACCAACTTCTGGATTAAAGCATAGGTTGTGCATAGAGAGAGATAATAAGAAGAGCCATAAATGAGATGTTTATGAGTAATTCATTAAAGTGGTAACAAAAAGAAACTTTGAAGGAAGTATGACTAGTATATCTCAGTTCAGTGATGCAGGAGCTAGGATGAAGAGATAGAGATCAGCTTGAAAGCTAATGTGGTAATGTGTGCCCAAACATCATAGGTCTGACATAGACGGATATCACTGAGACCTAATGATGGGAATCCAGGAAGAATCCCGCAGGTGGAGAATCTCATTCAGCCTAGGGTTAAGTAAAGGTTACTGGGTATAGGAAAGCACCCTTATTTTTCAGCACCTAGGAGAATAAGAATACCATTGTCAAGGACTGGATTATCAAAATAAAATTGCTGGTACTGATAGAAAATATGCTACCTTATTTGTTGAGTATAATTTGGCAATTTACATCTAGAGGGAAGTTTGAAAACTGGGTCAAGGGCCGTATGTCAAAGAGAACTGGAAATTATCCAGTTGGGAAGAAGAAGAGAACAAGCATGAAACAACCTTGAGCAGGGCCTTACATATAGGACATGATAAAGAAGGCAGAGTTAAGATATTCAGTAGTACATAAGCCAAGAGAAAAGATAGATAAAAGAGGAAAGGGTAAAATGAGTATAGTGGATAATTTGTGAGTCGGAGATGCTTGCAGACATGTAAAATGCTTTAAAATAAATGTTGTAAAGGTTTTCATGCATACTGTCATAAGAGAAGCACTCTAACACTACATCCATCCCAAGGTCACCTGAAGCAGAAACAGGCAGCCTGGATTTTTTTTTTTCTGGAAAAATTAAAAGCCATTACTTTAATTCACTCACAATTCACAAAAGTGACCTGAAGAGAAAGAGAAAGAAACTTGTATCACTAGTTGTCCTTGCATCATATAGACTCAGTTCAAAATATCTGAAGGGGAAAAGATGAGCCTGGGTCAAAGATAGTATGACAGACAATGACAGGAACAGCTTTGGTTAGTTTAGATATAAGCTTGAGAATAAACACTATGAACCACTTCCTGTCTCTAGGATCAGTGGGCTCACCTTCTACAGTGGGTTCTTGGAAGTATAAAAAGAATTAGAATCAAGATGGTCTTTTCTGTATGGAATTTTCTGTTTTGAGTTTTATTGAACATGTAAATTTTCATCAGTTGAGGGAACAAACATCGATTTACAAATGACACAGCCAAAATTTTTTCACTGAACACTTTATTTTTCTAAAAAGCATAATGGATTGTACATATCAACCAGTAGGCTGCAACTAATCAATACTAAGTTGCCAAGATTAGAACACGCTTTTTCTTGCTTGGGATTTCAATCAGATATGATAAATAGCTGAGTTTGCTTTTCCTTTGTTTTTTGCATGTAGATATAATGTCACTCTCTAGTTGACAATGATACCATAGTTTCACTATTAAAACTATAAATGGGATAGTAATAATAATAGCTAACATTAATTAAGAGATTATTATTTGGCAGAATCTCTTAAAATTCTGCATGTGTTAACTTATTTAAACCTTATTAATTTTGCAGATAGCAATTATTATCGAGAAGTCTTAAAGATCATCAATTCCCTGACTGCCTTGATTATTCTTTTCCATGCTATATTGGCTGTGTTCAGCGAATGCAGTCCAACCAGTTTGAAAGCAGAATCCTGACATTTTCTCAACAGGTCTGTCCAGCAATGTGAATGTTATCGTGCTTATATATTGATCAACTCCAGTCCATGGAACACACATGTAATTGGTCAGATCAGCTTAATAAGTCATCAGGTTCCCTTTCCCAGTCGGGCTTGACATAGGGATAATATCTGCACTTTCTTGAGCTATGGAAAGATGTTCCAAAGTAGCAGAGTAGCAAATAAATGAAGCAAAAGCATAGACATTAGTTTTATTCTTACTTATTTCAAGTTAACAGTATTAAGTGAGTGCTGTCAAGCTTTAGAAATCTCTGTAATGGAAAGTTACTCTGAGAAAGTTAAGACCAACACACCTAATGCTGGTGATAGGTTGAGTCATAGAACTATTAGCTGAGCATCCATTGTGACTTTAAAACAGTTTAAAAGATTCATTGTATTTGTATTTATGTTTGTAACTAATCCCTAATATTACCGTTCATGCTCTTTTTTCCTGCAAAGATCAGAGAGTGAGCTTTATTCCTGAATTCCTCAAGCAGATAGAACACAAACCACAAACACTTGCTTCATTTCCATCTGGATGCATATACATCAAAACTGCAGATGACAGAATCAGACTTCTGAAAACCACTCCTGATCCTAAAATAAAGTGCAGGTGATTTCTGCCCCTATCTGACCCCTTACATCTGTGATCTATCATTTCCCAGGTGCCAGTGACTGACTAAAAAAATAGAAATAACAGCATTTAAATAATGTCTTTTCAGACTCAATTAATTCATTTTGGCAAGTAAAAATTGTATGGTTAAAAGATCACATTCCACTTAGATGGAACTTTGCTGTTCTATCATATTAATGATCAACAAAAACAAATGGGCTGTGTATAAGAAATGCAATTTTGATCCTCCTAGATTCTAAACTTTAAGGGAAATTCAATTTGCTTCATAAATTATGACACAGTATATAAATACTTATAATTTCTGGTTTTCTTGAAAGATTCAAAGAGAAACTAGCATTGAAAGACTGGGTGCCACCCTAGGGTATTTACATATATTAACTTGCATAATGCTTGCATAAAATTTAGAAGGTTGGCATCATAATGCCCATTTACAAATGAGAAGGGTGAGCTTCAAAGATGTGAAATAACAGTCAGAACAAAAGTTGGAAGGTGGCATAGGCAGAATTTGAACCTAAATGTTCTGGCTGTATCATTCCATTTTGCCATTCTTCCTGCAGGAAACAACTCTCATAGTGCTGTACTTGTGATGTATAGAAACAATGAAGAGGAATGGCAGAGAGTTAAACAGAGACAGGGAAAAAAGACATAGGAATGGTGACCTTGAACAAACAATATATTCATTTTCCATTTTCTGCACTATTTAAGTACAAACTAATCTCACTGGTGTCCTGGGCAAAATTCAGTTTGGATGATTACAAAAATGTTTCTGTAGGGACCTAGTGGGACAGCTGCTTTAATTCTAAACTGTTTTCTACTATTTCTATTTGGTGGCAGATATTAGAAAAGTTACGTATACAGCAGTCAGTGACTTCAAATTAAGTGGTAATGAATGCAGATTTCCATGAAGATTCCACGAGTTAGTAATTACAGTTTTATTGCAATTCGAAATGGTGAAATAAACTCAGTCTCCACTGTCCCATACATGTAATTGATGAGTTAATTTATCTTCAGCACTCTCGCTGTTCTAATATTTCTCCATCGGTGCCATGAAAATTAATAGGATGCAAAATGTATAAAATTATACCCACTAAAAAAACCACTGTACAGTACCAGGGAGGCATATTTATTTCATCTGTGGATGGTACAGGGTCACCATCTTTTTTTTCCCCTTTCCCAGTGACATTTTCAGATTTGACATTCTGTGACATTTTCAGTTTAATATTGCTAATACCCTGGCTGCAGAATTAAAAGTACACCCCAAGGAAGGGTTGAATGCAGACACATCAGAAGAGTATAACTGTTTTCTTTCCTTCTAACAAATGTTTATATGTAAACAATAGACACATTAAGAAGCAGGGGTAAACTCTTTTTATCCCTGTTTTTATTTTTGCTGGTAGATGCTAGAGAGATCAATTCTAAGTTCCCAGGGGGTGACTCTTGATTAGAATCTTGATGTGCAAAGAACCAACATGAGATACTACCAGCATGTTACTCAGGGGCCATATAGTAAATGTCTAAAGTAAAGATTGAGTGAAGGGTGCTTGACATACTTCAGGTGAGACATACTTTACCTGGTTAAAGACTACCTAAAAAAAGGTGTCTACAAAATGATTCAAGAACCACAGGAGTTCCTACACTATATATCCCTAACTGATGAATGAGCCACGATATTAATTGAATGTTGATGCTCACTGACATTTATGTAGGGTTCTGTTTGATGAATGAAAGGTTACATTCATTTTTTTTTAAATGCGGTTGTTAAGCTGCTCCATCTGACTGTCCCTTTGGACAATACCTGTGGACTGACTCCTCTTGCAGTACAAGGATGCCACTCATCTCCTTAGTCTTTCTGTGAATGATGCAGTTTTTCACTGGGAAGAGGACACCTTTATAAGATTCAGTCATTACTATTAAATACAAGAAATATAGGCAGTATCTGAATTATGAAATTTGGACCTGTTTATAATTGATTAAATTCAATTAAAATAATCACTCAATTCATTCTGTTTCCCACTATTACTATCCCATGTTTTACTTGAAGATTCAGGCCCATCTGCAAACTCCAAATAATTGATATTTGAATTTGAGATGGAGACAAAGGACCTGAGGTGAACCCAAACAGGAAAATTGGAATATACCAAACCAAGGGAAAAGTGAGACAGTGTTTAAAAATAAGAGTTAGTATAGAATCCACTAAGTTTTAGCTCTAGGGATCCTTGGCTTGCATGAGCATTCTCTTTTAGGGTCCCAAATTTTTACATTGGTGCAGACACAAAGTCCTCTCAGGCAAAGTCAACATACATCAAAAGCTAAACACTATCTCCCAGAATTTCAAGAGGCAAACAATATCACAGAAAGCTGGTTCTGGAGGGCCTCAAGCCTGCTGTGGGATTCATTCTGTTGAAATTTCAGATAATGAAACTCATATAAACAAAGCAGTGACCTTTCAGTCTGCAGGATTCTGTGCCCTATTGGTCATAATGTTGCACCAAAAGATTTATGGAGAAAGGCTGTGAGGGTGCAGATGAGAATGTGCAGCCATTTGCCTCTGTTGTAAGCTTGAGTTTACCATCACTAATGTTCCTTTATAAATAATATTGGGCATGAAGCTCACTGTTTGTTTCTAATGATAAAGCCATGTGCTTTGCAAAAGAGTTGGTTTGAGAAGTTCCCATTTTCTTAGTGTGATTGAACTAATCATCAGATTGTAAAACAAAACAGTACTGTTCTCCGTTTTCTGTTTTCCTTATTGCTTATGTGTGGTTAATAGAATCCAACAGCACATACTTCCACCAATTTTCATTATTTGGCAATTATTTTTCTTTTAATCCTATGTAAGATGTACTCAAGGTTAAGTTGTATAGAAAATATAGACTTTTTATAAGAAAATATAGACTTCATAAGAATATATAAGAATTAGGAGTGACCCTCTAGACCATAATATACTTTTCCCTTCTCCTCACACTGTAGCACAAAGATGATAGCTATGATAATTTGTCCCAATTCACATTACAGTGATATATTATCATACTATGTCTGTGGGCTTTTAAGAAAAAAAAACTACATATTTATTTAAATGCAAACACAATATGATCATTGCTGTAGTGGATATTGGAATTAACATTTACATAATCCAGAGAAGGATGCTCTATCAGATTAGAAAAGCAGTGAAATTTTTCATAACCTGCTAAAAAAAAAAAAACTTGTGTGTTTTTTGTTTACAGAACAAAGAAACATTGCAAGAAGAGAATAACATTGTCTGAAATGGATTAACTAGCTTGGCATCTGGGTACATAGATATTGGGAAGATCATTGAAGAGAACAGTTACTGAGTGCTTTTGCATATAGCAAAGTACTGTATTTAATTCTGTAACATAAGTATTTTTCAGAAATGAAATGTTTATTTTCTTCTCCTTAAGTAGCTTGATATACTGAAGACAATGATTTATTTGCAACAGACAAATGTGGAAGAAGGAATAGTACTGAAAGCCTAAACAGGTGAAATAGAAATTTGTGACTTTTAATAATACATATGTGAATACATAAAAAGATAGGTATTTCATAAATATACTCAATGCATGGGGAGAGGTCTTACACATTAAAAGTAATCAAGTTTACCTAGACATCTGGATTTCTAGCTCCTATACTTTCAACGTTTTTTTCTTTCTCTTACTCTGCTTTCTGACACTAGTTGAGCATTTTATATGCTCACAAAACATTCACTATTATGAGACACTGGGGAATAAAAGATGTTTAAAATATGACTCTTTGCCTCCAGAAACTTATAATATAGAGTAAATATCCAAAATAAAACAACATCCAGAGTGCAGAAAGAGGCACAGACACAGAGATAAGGAGGGGACAATTCAGATTAGAGGATGTGTATAATCTATAAGTGAGAAATAAGATTCCTTAGGTAAAAGGGAAAAAAAAGACAAGAGCACAGAGAATTTCCAGCGTTTATAGCTTGATAAGGTAACTGCTTTCTACTACCTTCAAATTATTTTTGATCACATGGATTAAAACAAAGGAATAAAATGTAAGAAATGACCACCAAATTAAGTTAGCCATGGTCATAGGAAACCAAAGAGTATTAAAGTTTTCTTTATGCAAGAATAAATATTTGTGAAGTAGAAAGGAACTGCTAAAGGTAGAAGGTAGAAGCTACAGAGTAAAAGAAGGCAAAATAGAATGTGCTGGATAACAGAGTTTTTAATATCTTTATATTCTCTCCTTTTCTCGTCCCTTAGTAATAACTGAACTTCCAAATTTTGTCATATCAGCAAAATTCTGTGATTAAAAATATTTCCCCAAAAAGAGAAATAAAGACCAACAAATTAGTGAACTAATGGAAGTGAACAGATCAGTAAATCTAAGGAATCCAAAGAAATTGCCAAAGATAAAAATTCTCCCTAGGGATTTCAAGAAGAAATCATGAAAGTTAGGAAATATTCTTTAAATTATTAAAGACTTCACAGTCAAACACTGGCTTACCTATTTGCTTGTTTGAAATAAAGAACTAATAAAATTGGTAAAGCATGGTAAGACTGATAAAGAAAATAGAAACAAATGTCAAAAATAACAAAGGGGTAATCATAGGTCACACAGATGTTCAGATAATTCTAAGAGGACAGTCTTTACTAAATATTTGAAGATTTAGGTAAAATGCACAAAATCCAAGGAAAGTATACTTAATAAAATAAATTTAATATGAAACAGAAAACCTCAAGGGTCTTATATTCTTAAAATGTATTTAATCTAACATTAAGAATTACCTCACAAAAGAAAAGAAAGTCTCTGCCCAAATAGCTCCTCAGCACAAAACATTTAAGAAAGAATTTTTTTTAATCTTCTACAAATTCTCCCAGAGAGTAGAAAATGATGCTAACTTGTCCAAGTTATTTTATGCACAATTGAAACAAACAAACAAAAAAAACAATTAGAAAGAAAAACTGATAAAAAAAAAATCTCTTTTGTGAGCATAAGTGGAAAAACTTTAAGCAAAGCAGAGAAATTCAAGCCAATAATATTCAAGAAGGCTAAAATGTCATGAACTAGTTCTGGACATGTAACATGGAGTAATTTTTAAAAATCAGTGTAATTCACCACATAAAAACAAAAGAGGAAAAAAACCAGCCTCTGATCAGCACATTAAATGTTATAAGGCCTCTGATAAAATTCAATGTCATTGCTTAATTTTTTTTTAAGAGAGCTTACGTGGCAAAGTTGTGAAGAAATTTGAATCCTCAAGCAATGCTGGTGAGAAAACAAAATGGTGTAGCTACTATAGAAAACAGTATGGCAGTTACTCAAAAAAATAAAGAATTAATATGTGATCTAGCAGCTCCACTTCTGGGTGTTTTTTAAAAATAATAGGAAATGAATAAGAATTTCTGCATTCATGTTCATAGTAGCATCATTCATAATAAAAGTTGGAAGAAATCCAAATGTTTATCAGTGGATGAATGGATAACCAATATCTGGGATATATCGACAATGGAATGTTATTCAGCCTTAAAAGGAAAAGAAATTTGGATATATATTGTGATATGAATGCAACTTGATGACATTATGCTAAGTGAAATAAATTAGACCCAAGAAAAACACTGTATGGCTACACTTACATGAATTACCTAGATAGTCAAATTCATAGCCACAGAAATAGAGCGGTAGCTGCCATGGGTAGGGACATAGAAAAGAGAATTAGTTTGGTGGGTACAAAGTCTGAGTCTGTCAGATAAAGATGGTGATGATCATTGCAAAACACGAACATATTTAATACCCCAAATCTGGGCACTTAAAATTTTTTGAGATAGTAAATTTATATGTTTTATCATGATTTTAAAATTTTAAGTAAATAATCTTAGCAAATTGAGAATAAATGTTATAAACAGGGCTGGGGATGTGGCTCAAGCGGTATCGCGCTCGCCTGGCATGCACTGCGCTGGGTTGGATCCTCAACACCACATACAAATAAAGATGTTGTGTCCGCTGAAAACTAAAAAATAAATATTAAAAAATTCCCTCTCTCTAAAAAAAATAAAAATAAAATAGATAAACATATAATTTAATGATGAAGTGCTGAAAGTCTCACAAAGTTGTAAAAATTAGAAAAAGTAATCTTATTCATGCAAGTTAACTGTATTTAAAGAAAATCCTAAAGATTCTATAACCACTTTACTGGTATAAATTGCTATTTAATAAAATTGCTTGATATAATATCAATATACAAGAATTTATTACATTTATATGTATCAGCCAATATTCAGAAATAAAACATAAAAGGAAGCAATTTATAATATCATAAAAATATCAAATAACTGGGAAGGAATTAATCTATCAAAAGGTATGTAAAATCTTAAACAGAGAATTATGAAACACTGAGAAAGCCTAATAAACAGAATGATAAACTATTGATAGAAGATTTAATGTTGTAAAGATATAAATTCACAGGCTTGTCTATGGATTCAATCCCAATAAAAATCTCAATATCTGTGTTTAAATACTGACAAATAGATTCTGAAATGTATTTGGGAACACCAAGTAAAGGACTAGCTGAGACACTCTTTAAGAAGTTGAAAGGTATTATGGTACTCAGTATTGCAAGTTATTTTAAAGCTACGTGCTTAAGAAATGTGGCATTTGAGAAGAGATTAATAAAACAGAATAGAAGGACCAGACAGGCTCATGAAAATATGAACAATGGCTTGCTGATGGGAATGAAAATTGATATAATTAGTTTGGAAAAGTGTTTCAAGCTCATCTACTAAAGTTGAAGATATGTTTATACTCTATCAACCAACAATTAATTACCTGATTATACATCCAACAGAAATCTGTGCTATTGTGCATCACAAGACATAAACAACAATATTCATCACGGCCCTGTTCTTATAGGTGAACATGAAAGAAACAGTACAAATACTCATCAATGGAATAAATTATTTTTAAAGCATAGTATAATCATCCAAAGGAATAGTATACATCCACAACAATAATCAAACAGTTAAGTGGGACAGTATCTCACAAAGACAGCATACAGTAAATTAGGCTAGACATAAAGGAATACATACCATATGATTCTATTTAAGTTTAAAATAGGTAAAACTAACCTCTCTAACCTCTAGTGTTCAGCAGTGCAGACTAAAGTGATGAAATCATAAAGTAAGAATGTTATCAGTAACAGAGACATATTAATGACTGGTAAAGACATGACGGGGCTTTGTGCTATCTTGGTAGTGTTTTATTATTTGATGTTGCTGGTGATAAAGTGATGACTTTGCAACAAATACAGAGCTGTATATTTTGTTTAATTAGTTTTTAATATTTCACAAAATGTTTAAAAATTACTTGTAGAAAGTGTGAGCTCATTGAGCTTAATCAACATAAAGAGAATGACAGTGTTTAAATAGTCTGAGGGAATGTTGGCTTCCTTTACTAAAAACCTCTGTTATATTTTATTTCTGGTCCTCCTGGCTATTAGAGGAAATGAGAGACACTAGCAGGGATTTATTGATACCTGAAAAACACCAAAGTCTTAAAATGCCATCAATTTTTTGCTCCAGGAATGGAGTTAGATTTCACAGTAAATGACTAGGGAGGAAGATTTAAATGTCTTTTCTTCTGCTGCTGCTGCCTTTGAATTTCTTAATTGTGAACAAATATTCCCATTTCAAGGTCCAAAAAGATGATTTTGAAACTTTCCTGAAATATGATATGTCAAGAGCTTTGTAATGTTTTGAACAACCAATAAAAAAAAGAAAGAAACTTTCCGATTTCTCTTCAGTAGGATATAACTTTCATCCCCAGTGACGAGAGTGGGTGACTCCTGTTCTCAGGTATAGAAGAGTCTATAGACTATAAGGTGTGCAGCAAAGGCAACTTGGTTTACATGTGAGCATAACTCTTCAAGCTCAATACACAATTGACAGAGATGATAAAAGCCACAAACAGTGGAAATACAGTCAGAGAAATGAAGCCCAAGCATTTTGCTATCACTCAATAAATTCACTTTAGCAGATACTCCTCCCCTGCCAATGTGAAAAGTATTTGTATGGCAGTTCAAGATATTCTACCCCTTTGTTGTTTCATAGGCCTCATCTGACAGACTGCTTGTAAGGTTCATAACCTGTTCAGGACAAGTCATCAAGCTCTACTCATCCCTCACTTCCTAGGGTCTGCTCCAGTGGATGCTCAGATGTCATCATACTTGCTGCTCAGATGAAGACTGGCCAAAGCTATTCGTACACCACTAGGTTGCCTCCAATGCAGAAAAATTCATTAATACCCTCCTAAGCTAGGAAGAGAAACAAGGGTGGACAAGCCCAGCTTTTCATTAACAATGCATTTATGAAAATGAGAGAAATGCATTTATGTGTGCACATTCTATGTGATGTGATGGACGTGTAGCGTGGAGTAGGAAGAAGCACAAAAACAGAAGTTGATCACAGGCATCCAATCACACAGAAGTTGATGGGTTATAACAACAGAAATCATTTTAGACAAAGTAGAATGATGCGTGACTTAAATTTACAAACCCCCAGGTCCGCACTGTATTCTGAAACAATAGGAGGGTAAAGTCAAGTTAAGAATGCCTTCATTTGTTTAACAACCAGAAATATGTTCCTTTCTTCGGGGCAAACCTATGGAGGGTTAAGCTGATCTGCTGTGCTGAGCAAACAGAGGGCTGCTCACCAACAGCATCTGCTGGGGATTTGGGAAAGCTGTTTTCTCTTAATAGATACCATTTTCCACTTTTATTTCTTATGGTGTGTAAACTCTTAAAGAAATGATGCATTGCATGGAAATTCATCCACAGCTGAGAGTGCAAATAAGGGAAGAAAAACAAAATCATAAAAAGACATTAAAAGGTACATTTCGGAAAGCAAGTTTACTCAGTTTCTTAGGCAATGAAGCATTCATGTTTCCAATTTTAACAGAGAGGCAGAAAATATGAAAACAAAGTGATTCCTAGGGGAAAGATTCACTTAATGTGGCTGAGAAAAGGTGGTTATTTTTAAACTTCTCCCCTCAAGAAAAAGGGAGATGGGGTAGCTGTGGGTTTTAGATGCCTCCTGAGAGTCGGCATTCCTGCAGTTTGTGTGTAGGAGGCAAACATTTGCCACGCTATTTAGGAATTGCATATAGGATAGGGCAACAGGAACCATGATGGCATTTAGCATCCCATAGCCAAGAGGTCATTGTTCTACTGCACAAGTTCCAAAGCAAGGCCCTGGCCAATCCTGGAGAGCTATAATTTGAGAACCAAGTGGGTATGGTTCAAAAGTAATTTTCTGAAAATCAGGATGTGTTGCTGAAAATGCACACCTTTTTAATGTTTACATATATTTAGATGCCTGATGTGTAATTATAGCATGTTGGTCTTGAGAACACTCATCTAAGCAATTCCTTTTTTGCCCGAGGAATGAGGTTGATGAAATTTTCAGACATTAAAGCATTTTCTCTGCACCTACTAACTGATGCATAATGATTTGGAATTCATTGATCTCAGCAAAACTTAAACATAAAATAAAGAATGGTAAAATATCTCCTTCAGTCTTGGCTTGCCATCTTTCAAATACATAGGTGATTTTTTTTCAACTAAAAGCACTTTAAACACACATTTATGACATAAAGTGCTAACTGGAAGTCATTGATTTTCAAATTGGTTTTACTTTTGAAAAAGATCTGAATATCTAGAAACATATGCCCATGCAAACATTCCCTTTTGAGCTTTTAGAAATTATTTTTTCTAGATGAATGAGTACCCTATTCCAACTAAGTGTATTAGTTTACAAAAGTAATTAGTAATATCTTACTTAAGTGTATTGTTGGATATACTTTATGCACTTGGGTCAATTAGGTTAATCTAATGTTTTGTTTGTTCCACTTGAGAGCAAAGTGTATTCAAGTAACAATAATTCTTGATAAATAACAGCTGATGTTTCTTGAAAGCTTATTATGTGACATATTTTACTATAAGTTTTCTTTGCAATATCTCAACAAATTTGCACATGAACTTAATAAGATTGTCATTCCCTCTTAAAAGTTTAATTTTGCCAGGTAAGCATCTAGGTGTTAGTAGAGCTGCAATTTGAACATAGATTGGTTTCATTATAGAGGTTGTTTCACAGACTACACTCTCTATGGACACCTAAGTTAAGAGACTAGAACTCTTATCAGGGTAAAGAGTTTCCCTGTCATAGAAAGAGACTGAACTGAGGACAAAGACACTAAAGCCAGTGTCTTTTTTTTTTTATGTCATTTAGACAGCCACAATTCACTGGAGGTACCCTCTGCTTTAGAAGAAGGAGTCAGGGACATTTATAATGTGGATGTACATCTGTCGTAATCATCACATATTTATTTGAAAAAGAAAAGAGGATTTTGCGGGAGAGGTTGGGGGAGGAGGGTCAAGCCTCTAGGTTAAGTGCCAAAGATCATTCTCAAGAGATTTGATGAGTGGTCTCCAAAATGTCTTGTCTTGGTACAGATGGTAAACTATCCACAGCTTCAACAATATTCTAACTTCTCACATGACACATGCAAAATCTTAACAAAAGTCAAATCCAATTTACTAGAGTGACTTGATTTCTCTTCTACTCGAGAAAAAGAAGATGGCAGAGAATCAAGTGCAGACTGAGGACTCTAGTTTCATACTCTGAACCTCCTACAACTTTTGTCTCAAATCTTCAAAATAGTACCATCTTACTTCTTTGTTTTCTACTTATGGGTAAGAAAGTACAATTTCTCTCTTCCAAGAAATAACAAAATTAATTATAAGAGTTGCACAGTTTTTTCTTACAGCAGTTAGTGTTATTAATCCTTTTTAAAATAAAGGACATTTAGTCAATTAGAACACTTCTCTTTCCACAAATAATGGTTATTACATGAAACGTGTGAGAGACACTGAGGATTGGATACAGAGACACTACTACTCAGATATATCCCCAGAACTTTCATTGTATTTTATTTGGGGACAGAGTCTCGCTAAGTCACACAGGCTGGTCTAGAGCTTGCTATCCTCCCCTATCCTGCTTTCAAAGCCTCCTGAGTAGCTGGAATCATTGGCATGTGCCAATGCACCTAGCTGCATTTATTTTTTTATTGATCAAGGAATACTCACTAATGAATATTTGCATGTAATAAGCACACAGGTCAAGAAACAATACACCAGTGAAATCCTGGAATCACTTTCTACACAAGCATGATTTTTGACTACTAACTCAGATAAGTTTGGCTTTTTAAAAAAATTTATGCTAATGAACTCATAAAATGCACTTATTGGCTACATCTGACTCCTTGGTCTTAATTGTGTGATGATTCAAAATAGAGCTCCATGTTATTCATTCATTTTTGTCACCACATGCCAGTTCACTTCCATGAATATATAAATTTTTTGTCTACAGTGGCACTTATTGCAAATTTGAAAATTCTGAGTGGTTTCCAACTTAGATGTATTAGAAATAATGCTGATCTAAATGTTATTCAACATGTTTTTGGTATAAACTTGCTAGGCCATGGAATAATTGTTTCTTCATCTTGGGTAGATAATGCCAAATATTTTTTCAATATGCTTGTATCAGGTTGGGAATATAACTCAGTGGTAGAGCACTTGCCTAGGATGTGTGAGGCCCTGAATTTCATCTCTAACAAAACACACACACACACACACACACACACACACACACAATGCTTGTATCACAATCTACAAATTTGTGAAAATTCTAGTTGCTTCATATTCTCACTTAGAATTCTTGTCCTTTTTAATGTAGTTTAAAGTGTATGCTGTGTGAATTTGAATGATTATAAGTTAAAAGATAAATTTAGGATTAACATTTTAGCATATTTATTTATAGGAATAATTCTAATACAAACATTTACACTAAGAAGTAAAGATTTGAGGGTTCAATACCATTTGACACCAACATTGCAGTTTATGTTCTTTGTGGTAATCAGCATACATCTTTGCCTTTTTAAGACTCGGTTCCTATATATTAAAAATGGGGGAAATGGCTAAGTAGATTATTGTAGATTAAAATTATCAATGCATATGAAGTTATTATCATTACCCAAGAGTAGACTGATTGAAACCATCATTACTGGTTGAAACCATCATTCATCAAAGAGAATCCAAAACTTATTCTTCTAAGTATTCTGGAAACCTAATTTAGAAGAGGGAATTTTAATCCTTTCCTCATGCTCAGAAGTAAAAATTGTTAGCCATAGGTTTAAAAACATGTCCATAAAAATACTATGATACTGTGTACAGGTTAAGAGCAAAGATTCTATAGCCAAATTGCCCAGGCTGAACCCTAATATCACCACTTATGAACTGCATGAATGTAAACTGGTATTTGGCTTTTCTTTGCCTCTCATTCTCATCTGTAGCATGGGACTAAAAACAGAACTTCTTTGATAGCAGCTTTGTGGATTATGTAATATCGACACTATATTTAATTATTAAAAATTATATTTATAAAGCATATTATTTAATACCCCATAAATACATCCAATTATGCATACCAATCTGTACTTAGATCAGTAAAACACTTAGAATCTAAACCAAAATAATCTAAAGCATCATGAGCATTCAGTAATAGATAGCTAGAGGTAATTCTATACTTCCAGTTGCTTGCTCATTTTTTACCACCAAGTGCAGATTGTGAAGGAGAGTCAATGGAATTGATTCAATAAGAGCTGACACCAGTATTCTGAAAGCTCTCTTACACTTCTTAGGTGTCAAGGTAAAATTCTGCATTGTGTCAATATGATTTTCATAGATTATGGTTTAGGAGATCGGATAAGCCTTATAATGGTATTGATATGGTATGGTGTGCAATAAAATTCCCTTCAAGAATAGTTAAAAATTAGCATTATGAGTGAACGCTTCAAGCTTCTTGGCCCAATGGATATAGATTGAGAAAGTAGCATCTCTCAGAAAAGTCTCATGAAATTTCTTCCTTTTGCACCCTGTGCTTTGTGATTTAAAAGCAAACTTGAAATATAAAATTCTTTTGTCTTACTTTTCTATGGTTTACAAATCAGAGACATTGAATCTAAACAGACTCTAGTTCTCTGGCCCATTTTCTTGCCTTCAAGTAGACAAAAGTCTCTAACACTTAAGACAGCTTTTCTCAATTTTCTTCACAATGTTATCTATAAATATACCTATTTCCTCCACTAGACTATAATTTGCTTGTTGATATATCTCCCCTCACACAACAGACTTTAAAAAAAATCATTCACATAATAAGCAATCAACAATGGTTAATTGAATTGCATCCATTTATTCATATCACAACACCACAAGCCCCAAAATATACCCGCCACAACAGAGACGTGGTACTTTGAAGCACAGGCAAATATGGAATTCTCTTTAAATGCCAATGAAAAATAAAGTTGTAACAACAGTGATCAAAATAACAACATTTAAGAACCACTAGACTGCTGAGTCTTTTACAAGTCTCTCGTAGTTTTCTAAATTTCTTTATTTTCCTAAAAGCTAGGAAATTGTGTTTTGCCTAAGATAAGCCAACATATTTGGTTCTGTTTCATAATTCTGCACACATGAATTCTAAGCAGCTCAAAACTGGCAGAACATATCCTTCTGTCTGATGCATCTCTCCTGCTCAACAAACTAAGATCCAAACAATCAATGAAGGGATCTGTGCTTTGCATAAAAGCAGGACCAGGAGGAAATGAACCAACACCAAGAGGTGCCTTTTTCTTTTCTTTCAGTTTTATTTTGTCTATGTGCAATGAATGTTTTTATATAACTATTACTTTTTGCATTCAAGAAGTATTTATCTAGATACCTCTGTTCTAGAAATAGTAAGTCATAATAAGTACTGTGAGGATGGATCAAATGAGTCAATCCATAAAAATTTAAAAATAAAAAAAAACCACTTGAGATTCTAGAGGGTGGGTAGATAAGGTGTGCATTCACAGTCTACTACAAGAAATATTATATATGGTGAAGAATTTCACATAAGCTCCTATGACAGAGGAGAGGTAGAGGGAGGTTGGTCACTGGGTACAAAGTGTACAAAGTTACAATTAGGAGTGATAAGTTCTGGTATTTCATACATAGTCAGGTGACTAAAGCTAATAATAATATAAAGTTTGATCATCCTTAACTTGAAATCCAAAATGCACCCAAATCTGACATTTTTGAGGGCTTCACATGATGCCCCAAGTGGAAAATTTCACACCATGAAAGTGTTTCATGCACAATGTTTTTTTAAAAAATATTACATAAAAGTTATCTGCAGGCCATGTGTGCAAGTAGTAAACAAAAAACTAAATGTGGTATTTAAATTTAGCTCTATCACTAAGAGATCTCCTTATGTATATGTAAATATCCTTAAATCTGAAATCTAATATACATCTACTCCCAAACATCTCAGAAGGGAGACACTCAACCTGTATTTAAAAATAGAAGAGAGGATATTGGCTGTTTCTACATAGAGAACAAGAGATGTTTGAGGTAATGCCATTTAAACTAATTTGATCACTACACAAGGTATATCTATATTGAAGCATCAAAATATATCCCACAAGTTATGGGGTATAAATTATGCAATTATGTGTCAATTAAAATATGTAAAATAAAGCTTATAAATGTGTGTATTCTACATGTAGTATTCAGGGAAATTCTTTTTTTATTCAATGTTATGTTTCTAAGGATTTTTAATATTGTTTGTAATTGAAGATAGCACATTATACAGCATAAATATGAATTATCATTTATATGCTGTAATTAATCCACTTTAGTTTTCTGGTGTTGTAAACCATCTTTAAAGGAAAGAAAAAGAGGAAGGTGATGATGATATTGACAAATGAGAGAGATCACTGTTCACTAAGAGGACCAGGAAATCTTATTTGGAGCAGAAAACATTCAGCTCATGCTAAGAAATACAGAGAAAAGCTTTTGCTCTACAATGTACAATACTCCAGGCTTTCTCATCCAAGTAAATTAGTCATCATTTTGATTCTCTCACAATGATCATAAATGATGCTCTGATTTGGGTAGAAGCTTTGTGTGACTCTGATGTTTACTTTTCTAGGAGAAGTTTTTATATTTCACTTGGTAACTGGGCTGGTATTTCGTTAATCTGGTCACGCACTATAAATGGACAAACGATTGTATGGAACAAGAGTATACTTGTGGAAAAAATTACTTACTTAGCAATTAATGAGCCTATTTTCATTGATGCCTGAGGCACCTGAAAAAATGATGGGAACAAATTGAGGCAATTTATTTAGAAAATGCAAAATTTTTCACATGGATGGTACTTGTTACCTACTACCTTTTCAATAAAACCCTTAATGTACTTCAAAAACTACAGTGAAGTATGCAAAATCTGTAGAAGAAAACATCAGAATTATGAAAAAAAAATTGTCCTAAGTTCAAACCGAGAAGCTGTAATGTGATCAATATTTAAAAGAAAAGAGTTCTACATGTGATGATACAATGAAGGAGGGACTTAGGAGAAGTGGAAGAAGTTAGAAATGTTTTCCCTACATAAATTAAAATGTATAATAGCATACAGGGAATAAGAATAAATATAAATAAATGACAACTCATATGCTTGATAACAGCTTTGAAATATAGATAGATATTGATTGACAGGATGGATAAAATGAATATTGAGATAATGGAACTGAGTCTCTTGCTTTGAAAATTCCCTAATATCTTTTTTCATGCATTAAAAAATACAAATGATTTTAATATCTCCTCTTAAATCTAGTTCATATTTTTTCCTCTTCAGGAAAATACAGTCCATAGAAGCCAGGAACAGGTGTTTAAGGATGCTTCTCAGGAGTGAGTCATGTCTTTTCATGGCTTCATGCATTTGTTTTGATGTTTTTAGAAATGAGGTAGAAAAAGTTTTGACATATTACTCAATCCAGGGGTTAGAGTCTCCTTACCAAACTCATGGTATTGACAAACCTGTTGACTGCCACAACAGAGGAGGAATGAGTCTATTGCCAAATATTAGCTAAATATTTTGAAGAATCCATGTCAAAGCAGTATTTGGCCTCTTACTCTCTTATACAGCCTTAATTTCCTGCACTGCATAGACTCAGCTCTAAGAAATCTGAAGAGAAATAATTAAAGCTCCAAATACAGAGGAGATAAAAATTTCAAATTTGACATACTAAGAAGAGTATTTTCAAATTTTCCTGGTACTGATTCAAAAAAGTGATTGTTCCAACATGGATTACCAAAAAAGTATGGATAAGTTTAAAACATAGAAGAGATCAACTAGCTTTACACTACAATACTAAATGCAGAGAATTGAGATAAGAATATTGAACTAATACACTGACAGATACATTTCTGTTTTTTACTTCTATATAAGAGTTCTACCAATTCCTAAGATATATGGTAAAATAATATCAGTAGCACACTGTTAAAAAATATTCATATAAGAGGACTTGAGGTATGACTCAGTGGTAGAACAGTTACCTAGCATGTGCAAGAAGCTGGGTTACATCCCTAGAGTTATGAACTATCTCTCTCTTGATACATACATACAAATATTAGGGATGTATGAGGCTTGTGTGTTCACATTCATGTAGGAATTTTAATTTATCATTCATACATACAAATATTAAGATATATCCAGGAGGCAGTGATTTACAAAACAATTTAAGTTTATTGGCAAGACTCTCCAACAGGAAGTCACTCTAGGTCTATCAGGTAGGAAACATGATCCATAGTCTTTGATTTACTCCAAGAACATTGCAAGGATAAGGAAAGGGTTTTCTTCCTAGATGGGCAAATACCTTTTCAACTTAGTCCCATTTGGTTAATGCTAAAATCGTCAATATTATGTAATTACTAAGGGGTGCACTACTGTGTATGAACTGTTGAACCTGAAGATCTAAGATTCCTAGAAACCTCTCCTTTCTCTAGGCACAATAACAAATATAACACTCTCATCAATACAAAAGTGAGTTAAGTAGTGAACAAAACTAGACAAGTAATTAATATTACCAGGAATAAAGACAACCTCAAAAAATTTTACTTATATTTCATTGTAATATTCAGGAGTTATATTTCATGGTGATCTTTACAGAATTATGCATTTACAAATAATTAAAGGCCATATTATTCCAAAATGTCAAGCATGGTGAGAGTTATATGAAGGTTATAAATGTATGAAATTCAAAATTGTACTTGTAGTCAAGATTCTGGTGGCCAAACCTGACCAGCTAGATGAATGTGAACCTTTAAAAGGATATGGTTAAACCAGGCTTATTTTTACAAATTCCTCTCTGTGTTTAACTCAGGTTCTGAATTAGCCTGGAATTATATAGAACCCAACAATCCAGGAGTGAAAACAAAGATTATATAACAATTCTATCCCTACCATGGTTTGTGCCTACAAATCTGGCACAGATAATTTATCCTGAGTTATGAAATCACACTCCCTGCAAGAATAACTTGCTCATGGAAATAGCTATAGACTGATATGGAATAACACTATAATGTAGTGATACTACAGCTGAAAGTCTTCTTGTCTATTCAATATCAAAAATTTGGATTTTTATATCCAGAGACAAGTGATTTAGTAGAAGCACTAGGGCAAATGTTTGCTTTTCAACAGCTACAGAATTTGATGCCACATTTGAATTTTCCCCATAAGGTTTCATCCATGCTTTTTATTATGAGGTTGAACAAAACTACATGCATTTTGCTACAACTATGCCAAAAAGACAAAATCATTTAGCTAACTTCCATTCAATTTAAAAGGATTGGTTTTAAAATGTGAGTTATAATTAATGTGGGTTCTGGGGCATTCCTTGATTTTTCTTCTATAGCTCTTTATTTCTTTCACCAACTCAACGTGTTAGGGAAAAGAGAATCCTGAGGGTTTGTGTATATGAACTTGTGTGTTCTCCTGCATGAGGACTGCTCCTGTACTATTCAGTGGTCATATAAGTGGGTCTTGGCAGGGACACTCAGGGGCTAGCTTATTTGGACCAGTTTCTCTACACTAATGATGACTGGAACCATAGTTGGCAAACAATGGGTTTCCATTCAACTCGGCCAATTTGACTTTGTGGAAATTGTCCATTGGCTGTTAGAGTATTTCAGTTTGGTAATGTGTCTACTGAGGCTCTGTGGTTAGACTCTCTGCTAGGCAATATCTAGTATGAAGCAAAACAGGTCCCTGGAAAGTAAAAGACTCATTTCTAATTCCACAAAACTGCTTGTTGACTTCTAGTTATGAATGCAGACTGACTCAGACACACTCAAATATATTTGCCTTATTTTTCCTTCCTGCTATAACTAGAACATCTGTTCTCTAATAAATTCTTTACTTTTTCAGGAGCATTTGATCTTGGAGTTAACATCAAGGAATTCCTCCCCAGCTTACATCCTAACTGTCAAATCAGCCAGAAAACTTGATATCTGGGTACATTTGAACAGCTGAAACAGAGAGCATCTGGTTTATGGCTCAGCTTTCCTCTTATAACACCTAAACTAGAGCTCTGCTAGATATAGTTTAAATGAACCATCACAATAGAAAGTTTTAACTAGTTAGTCTTCATATATCTCCATTAAGATGAAAAAAGGATAAAATACAAACTTTCAGTTGTTTATCTATTGTATTTCAATATTTATCAGTATCTCAAAATTAAAAATCAAAATCTGTCTTTATCTAGCTAAACTCAGAAAATAATTATACACACTTACCTATGAAAAATACCTATAACCTTCCTATAACTCTCACCATGAATCACATTTTGGAACAACATGGCCTTTAATTATTTGTAAATTCATAAATTTTATAGATAATTGTGTATAATTACACACTTCTAATTCTAATTTTCATTTACACATGTGGAAATTTTCTAACAAAAAGAAGACATGATAAAATTGACTTTTGTATACAAAACAGTTTTATCATGTTCAATAAAAGAATGTTGCCATATTTAAGATGTTATCTAAGTCGAAGTAAAATTATAGGAAATTCTATCTTAGTCTATTACCTAGGTCGTTTAACATTTTATAAGATATGACAAAGTCATAATTGTCTATATTCAAAATCCTCTATTAGTTTACTTTATAAGAAATTAGAACAGAGTTAAATAACTTGTCAATGATTATGGCATTTCTATGTAACATGTATTAAGTACCTTCATTATTTACTTTCTGACAAAGATATTTCATAAATACATAAACAAAAATGTTCCCATGTACTATGGTTGAAGATAAGTTTTCCCTTATGTACAATTACAAGGTATGGTGAAAAAATAAAATCCAGTAATGTTCAGGAAATATGGCAGACTAGATCTGTAAAGAAACTGCCTTGCTCAGTACCTAAGAAATCATTCTGGATAAAATAGGGAAAACATTTTTCTAAAGCATGGCTATAATGGAGATAAAGAAAGGAAAAATTTAAAGCCAGAAATTATGAAGATTGATTCTATATGAATAAGCAGTCTCTGAAGATAGCATTTATCCTAAGGAAATAAACTCCTTTTGTCTTAGCTTGACTTTGAATAGCCACAAGCATACAGAAATAGGAGACAAGCACGCAGGAGTAAGAGACAAGGCACAAATGCAAGTCCAGATACAGCAGGTAAACAAAAGGGAAAAAGTACTTTCTCAGCTTTGTCTCTACCTAGACTGACAAAAATAAAAATAGTTCTCCATAAGAATTCCTAATCCACTTGTGCACATCAATAAGAATTTGAGGATCTCAATTTATACTTCTTAATTTGATTGAAAATCTCTAAGCTGAAATATTAAATTATTCCTAGGTTGGTACTACAAACCATTGCCTGTTGGAATGAAACATACCTTCTTGGCATAAGACAATACTTTTAAACACAGGCCTAAGAATCCATATAGATACAGTTCCAAACAAGGAAACATTTTTTTTTAATTGCTAGGAGTCCTCTGTAAACAACAACTAGCAGAAATGGTATACTGTGAAATCAGACCAACAAAAATAATACTGAAAATATTGGATATATAGAATATAAAATAGATACTTAAAAATTCTTCCAATTATTATGGAAGAATAAATTTCAATAAAAATTGACCAAGAAGATTGGGAAAAGTAACTCAATTGCAGTGTTATAAGTAGGATAGGAAGTGTCCCAAAAGCTCCTGTGTTAATGAAGGATGTTAAATTAAATTATAAGAATCATACCTAATCACTGAATTAGTCCATTTGAATGGGTTACTGGGTGGTATGTAGGCAGGTGGGGCATGACTAGAGGAAGTAGGTCACCGGGTACTGGCTCTGGGGTTATATATCTTATTCCCCCTTGTTCTCTTCACTTTTCTCTCCCCTTCCCAGCCTCCAGAAGGTAGGTAGCTTTCTTATGCCAGGCCCTTTTGCCATGATATTCTTGCCTCACCTCTGCCCAAAGCAATGTAGTCAGCCAACCATGATCAGATACCTCTGAAAACTATGAACCAAAATAAATTATTTTCTCCTCTAAGTTGTTCTTATACTTATTCTGGTCAGAGAAAAACATCTAAGTAAACCAAAAAAAAAAAAAAAAACCATAATAACTAAAAATGAAATCTTAAACTATGAGTTAAATGGAAGTTCAAAAAAATTGTAAAGAGGAGAGAGAACATGGCGGCGAGAGGGGAGGCAGCGCTTTCAGTACCTCCTCAACAACGGGGTCAGAGAGACGCATGGATACGCTTAGATACGACCTGCTGAGAAACTCCTAGCAAAATTCCACTAAAGAGAGATCGGCCGGGAATCGGTAGGATTTTTGGAGG
>NW_026000101.1:26340968-26373194 GCF_001458135.2 Marmota marmota marmota
GAGGGGAGGGGAGGGGGGATAGTAGAGGATAGGAAAGGCAGCAGAATACAACAGACACTAGTATGGCAATATGTAAATCAATGGATGTGTAATTGATGTGATTCTGCAATCTGTATATGGGCTAAAAATGGGAGTTCATAACCCACTTGAAGCAAAGTGTGAAAGATGATATATCAAGAACTATGTAATGTTTTGAACAACCAACAATAAAAAAAAAGTAAAAAAAAAATTGTAAAGAGAATTAGTGACCTAAAATTTCTGAAACAGTTACCAAAAATGGAGAATGAGTTCACAGAGACCAAAAAAGAAGAAGAGAGAAGGAGAGAGAAAAGAAAGAAAAACAAAGGAATATATGAAAGAGTGGTTAGGACATGAAGATAGAGTGAGGAGGTGTTCAACCTACCTGTATCTGGAGTTTCAAAACATTCAAGAATATTCAAGGGCCTGGGATGTGGCTCACGTGGTAACGCGCTCGCCCGGCATGCGTGGGGCACTGGGTTTGATCCTCAGCACCACATAAAAATAAAATAAAGATGTTGTGTCCACCGAAAACTAAAAAATAAATATTAAAAAATTCTCTCTCTCTCTCTCTCTCTCTCTCTCACTCTCTCTCAAAAAAAAAATATTCAATAGCTGAGAAATTTAGAAAATTGTTGAAGGAGACCAATCTTCTGAATCAGGAAGTCCAATCAATTTATACAAAGATAAAATTTTAAAATAAATATTAATCATATCACAAGTGACTGAAAAACACATGTGAAAATAAAAATCATAAAGTAGTCAGAGGGAAAAAAGGGAACTATGTAGTACCAAGGAATGATAACTTGACAAATGCTGACTTCTCTGCAACAGAAATGGAATTGATGGCAATTAAATGCCTTTAAAACACCGAGGAAAAATTCTTTATTCAGTGATACTGTTTTCTAATGCCATGAATAATGATAACTTCTAAATAATGCAAAAGCCTAATCATTTTAAGACTCTACCAAAGAAGAAATAAGTGAGTTACATTGTTCTACTAGATACCAAAGTTATGAGTAAGCTAAATTACTAAAGAGGGAAGTACTAGCATCACTATAGAACAAGAAATGGGGTGCAACTGACACCTCAGAAACAGACCTTCATGGAATTCAAGTACAATTCATTGTACTGAAATTATTCATAATTCTTTTAGGAGAAAATAAAATTTGATTCCCATCTCACACAAAATGTAATGTCATTGTCAGTTGAATACAAGACTTAACCATAGTGGGAAAACACTTAAATATTAAAAACAAAATATAGGAGGATATATTTAAACCTAGGGTAGAGAAGTAATCTTTTAAAAGACATATAAATCACTAACTATAAAGGAGAATATTTTAAGTGTTCAAATATATTTAAATTAAGGACTTCTGTTCTTCAAAAGACTCCATGAATATTGATTGAATTCAAGTCAGAGAGGGGGAAATACTTGCAACTTATATAACAAAAAAAAAGTTTTTCATCTCCATTTTTTGGAGAACTCCTTCAAGTCAATTAAAGGCAGATAATGCAGTTGAACAATGGATTCCCAGAAGAGGAATGACAAAGGCCTATAAGCGTATTGAAAATGCTTATTCAACCTATATGGGAAATAAGGGCATTCCAATTTAAAAACAAAAAAAAATGTTCACCACTATTTTACTTAAGAGTAAGAAGTCTTAAAGAACCATCATTTGGAAAGGTTACAGAACAAAAGGAACCCTTTATACATTGCTGGTGAAAATGCCAATGGGTTCAATCCCAGTTTGGCATTATTAAATGGGTTTTAATCTAGACCTAGCCATTGTACTTCTAGATGTATTCTTAAAGAATGTTTTTACATGTATATTTGAAAATGTACCAAAATATTCAAAGAAGCACTGGTCATAATCACGACATGTAAAAACAAGCTAAATATCCTACCACATCCACCAGGGTGTATTTATAAAATGAAATACTGTACAAACCATGAAAATGAACACTCTAGCTAAAGTTTCCATATGGAAAAATTCTAATCATATTATGCTGAGAGAAGTAAATTCTTTTGAAAAACTTTAAAAACAGATAAAATGAAACAATATGTTGCTCAAGGATATATGCTAATACAGTCAATTACAAATAAAATCAATTAAAACATTATCATAAAATTAAAGAATTTATTATTTCCAGTAGGAAAGTTAGGAAATAGGATTAGGAAGTTTCCAAGGAATATCCAATTTTCTCTCATTATTTTACATTTTAAACTATGTAGGAGGTATATAGATGTTGGTTTTATTATAAATTGAACTATGAATGTATTATAAAGTTTATATGTTATTATTATTCATAAATAATTCTTCAAGGAATTTAATCTTTGATTTGAGTTATCCATGTATTTTCTATTCTTTCTGTACTTTGAGATTCCAAAGAGATAAAATCTAAAAAATACATATATTTTATGTTACTTCTTAAGTATATTGGTATTATCCATTTCTACTTACTATCAAGAGTCAGTATCTTATGAAGCTTTGAAAGTAAATACTATTTGAAATTTTGCTGTATCACAAACTACACTGCATTATTAATAATGAAATTTTCTCTGAAACATGTAGTTCTATATTTCTAGTTGTAAAACATTGTCCATTGTATATATTCTTTTCTAATGCAAAAATCTCTACATGGTTTTGTGGCTGAAGTTAAACATCAGGATTTCTTTGTAAAATTATTAAAAATTATATATATGCTAGGACATACCTAATAAAATTACCAACCCTTTCTTCCTCCATAATCTGGACATGCCTGTTTCTCTTACCCATCATTCTACAAGAATTACAATTTCACCTTCCCTGGGTGGTAACAACTAGAGAACTGTATCCACAAAGATGATTTTAATAACACCAGAGGATCCCCTCACCAACAGTCTGGATTTACCTATTTACATTTCTGTTCATGGAATCGTCATAAAAGCAACATTTGTATGTGAATGTTTGTTCACACACGTGTGTCTATGTGTATGTATACTTTATGCTAATCTATAAGGAATTTGATCAGGCTTGACTTTTTCTATAAAAAATCAGAAGGTCAATATTTCATGCTTTGGAGCTATGCATAATTTTCATTGCTACTCCACTCTGCTGTTGTAGCACAGAAGCAGCTATAGATAATACATGAATAAATATAGTTGGATCCTAATAAAACTTTATTTACAAAACCAGGAACTGAGCTAGATTTGACCTACACTCTAATCTAGATAAACTTCCCTGTTTTCTAGAAACATAAGTACATTACATGTGTATTATGCATTGATTGACTGCTAAATAATTTCAATTAAACTTTCTTTTGTTAACTGTACCCATCAGTCATTCTACTCCAAAAATGATAATCTTTTTTAAATATTTCAAACAGAGAGGTCTTTTCTAAATCCAGCTGTTATTTATAGACACTAACTGCTCTTTCTAATGAAATATACTTCCCTAACTTTTTATCTAATTAACTTTAGATTTCTTATAATTTTAATTTTAATTTGATCTATTTAGGGGGAACTTCCTTATACTCAGTTTTTATATGTATGCATGAGATATTTATTATCTAATCTTTTTCCACTGCCAAATTATAAGCTTCAATGAGGGCAGAAACCATTATTATCTTCTTGACCACTGTGTGCTTAGTGCCTAAGATAATGCCAGGGAGAAATGAAATAGTAGATATGTGTGAAATAAAAAAATAACCTGTTTTCAAAGGACTTATTCTACAACTATATCATCACTTTCTTCACTTAACATTATCTACTACTTGGAATTTATTATACAATAATGAAAAAAATTTTACTGTATCAAAGATAAATAGTCCCTGACCTCTCTTCTAGCCTCATTCTTTGCTCCAACACAGCCCCTCACTTCCATCCTTAACCCTATTCTCTGTAGCAAGGTACAAACACAGAGCCCCAGTCTCCAAATGTTCAAATATTTACTTTTTGGCCTTATGTCTCCACTCTGTAAGGTATTTACACCACTTCCTTCCATTCCCTAAACTTTCCTTCTATCCTCTGAATGAAACAGTTTTCTGTCAATATTTAAATCCAAGAAGAGTTCTTTCACATCGTTGACCACCTACCCAAAACCCTCTACACAATTTCCCCTCTCTCCTTCAGAATGACTAATGGAAACAGCACAAATTGTCCTGTACTGAATTCACATAAATGCTTTTCTGTTAGTTCAAACCATACTCTAAGTCCTTCAGGGGACTCAAACTTTGCTTGACTCATCTGTTTAGGTCTAACACATAGCATAGTGTCTACAAGAAAAACTGTCCCAAACCTCTGTCAGGAAGAAATTAACATTCCTGATTTAAAAAAAAAAAACTTGAGCAATTTTATGATGAGCTTTAATGAAATTGTAAAAATAGTTTTGAGAGATTAATTACATACCCCACCCAGTCAGCTGTGACTACAAGTCTAATATCTTTCACCAAATATGCTGCATTTTTTGTATTTAAATTAAATATTGCTGTAGTTATTCTATATTCTTAGAAAATGCTTGCACGGAGAATGAGTTTTTGAATTAGCCTTCTGTAGGCCTTTACCACAGCAGCAAAACTGTAGTGGTATGATTTTAACGTGCATTCCTTAAGTGTTCTAAGCAATGAGGCCAGAGTATGGGGTTTAAGCTTAAGTTGGTGATTGTTGAAAGACAAGAACTGCTCACTCTATGCTCAAGATATATGGTAAGAGACCTCTCCTAACCATATTTATTGCTCAAAACAAACAGCAGGATAACATGGAACCATGGAACAAGTTCAGGCATATCTGACCAGGACTTCTTGTCCAAAAGTAAAAGGAACCCTCATTTAAATTCATTTACATATTAAAAGATACTCCCAACAGAAATACCTAATGTGATTTTAGGTACATATTTGACCATGTACACATTGGCACAGGCATGAAAAACTGCTATGTAGAATATGAATATGTTAATCTTTGATTCAAAATACATATATGCTATCCACCCCTTAACTTCCTTACTATTATGCCTGTAGAGTAGACAACCTTGCTATGTGGATCGATGCAATAAATAATTCTTACTAACCCTGTCTTTGTTAGCTGTGTTTGATTTCTATCCTGCATGAGCTAAAAGACCCACTGAGCCAATAACAGCAGGGACTTTTGGTAGGATCTCAAGAAATATCTGTTGAACAAATGAATAGCATCCTTAAATAGAACTATTCTGAATTTACAAATATTCCTCACAAAAACCTAAGAAATACATACGACATCACAAAACTTTTGCTAACCCTGCAGAGCCATGTCCTGCATCCCCTATTGAAATGCTGAGATATTCTTCTTCATTATAGGCAGAAGTGCTAGTTTACAAATGACCCATGTTCAACAGTGCAAAACGTTGTGCCAATGCTTTTAAACAAAGCTAGATGTTCAACCTAAATGCAAAAAGTACACCAACTCTAATTCCCCTATTAACTTCCTCACCCTGTGAAATTATCCTTATCAATATTTTAATTTCACTGAGTCTGAATGAGAAAGGAATGTGACTGCTTAAGCAGATGGCTGTCACAGGCTGCATACTACAATTAAGAATTAGTATACAAATGGAAGCATCCTAATACAACATAAACAGTTTTTGAATGCCAATGCCACCTAAGTTTACTAAGAAAATACAAGATTAGTTGGGGAAATAATAGGTAAGTCATTTTCAATGGCCACCTGAAAGCCTTGTCTGAGTAAATCAATGTTTCGATTCCAGGTAAGGGGAAAAATGTTTGCTTTCTTTGATTCAAGTTTTACCCATCTGTGCTGCCTGTGCTGTCGCTGGCTGTATAACAGTGTGGGGCCCCCAAGGGTTGCCAAATGTTCCAGCATATGCAGCACTTGGTATATCCAAGGAAGGGCATTCCATTGACACAGCATGGGCTCCAATCAACACAGACAAGTTGTCCACAGCACACTCCTGAGCTAAAAATGTTATCTAAGTACAGTCCATTTTCCACATCACCTAAGTCACTGTTCTTCACTCTTTAGACTTCGCTTAAAGTGTAAAGCAGCCAGCATAGCCATCTCTGTCTTCAATTAACATGATAACAAGAAGAGATCTGAAGTCAGAACTTTGCAGAAAACTCAGGCAGTGGTGTCTCCATCAGAGGCCTTGGCTTTTAAGCCTTTTCTCTCAGAAGGAATGCAAGAAAAGTCCTTCATGAACATATGGCATGACTTTTACAGATATAAAAAAAGATTTCTGATAACCCTGAAATCATATCATTCTATATAAACTGGTTAGAATAAATTCTAAATTTTACTCAAGAATTTGTTAAGATTGAAGCAAATCAATTTGCATGAGCTCCACTTTTCTTTAGAAAGAGATTCACAAACATCTTCAAATAACTGTATTACATGATGAAACAAGTATATTTACATTAGGAGACTTCAACTCAAGTCCCTTTTTTGGCTACAAAAGAAATTAAAGACTTTGAACAAGTAATTGTCTTCCTGGGATATCTATTTATTCACCTATAAAATAAGAAGAAAAAAACACCCATTCTAATTATCCCATAGAGTTGTGTGGTAATGCTCAAACACAGATAATTCATGGAAGCAGATTTTGAAATGGATAAATTGTTATCTCTGTGTGAAATACAATCACCCTGGTCTTTAAGGAGGAAGCAAAAATTTACATTTAAAATTAAGTAGTCATTATCTGTTCTAAACTCCATCTTCCTGCAAATTGTGGTTTCCTTTAAAACTCAACTAAAGAGTTTTTTTTTTTTTCCTTGCTTTTTTTCTAGTGAGATCCACGTTTGGGGGGAAAGGTACATTTTTCTTGCTGTGACCTTATGCCATTACATTCACATCAGAGTACAGCAACATACCATTAGTAACAGCTCAAGAAAGTGAGAGGTGGTAGCAGTCTTTTGGCCCTGAACAAAACACTTGCCTCTGTGTCACAGAGGTGGCCATTAGAGGTTCTTCCTTCTGGCTGAACCATTTTTAACCCTGTTAAGGATCTGAGCAAGTGAGGTGGGTTTAGGTGACAGAAAGGAGGGGAAAAAGTTTACTAAGGACATACATTCCATTCCCTAGAAATGGAAAGATTGAAAGAAAAGGAGATCTTGAGATTACAAATGCCACAAATTGAGAACCTTCAGACATGGACTGGGTTTGGGTCCTTCCAATGCAAATTACAATGGGGCCCAATGTCTAAATTTAGAACCCTTGAAAGATAATAACAAAGAATCAGAAGACTTGACAGAAAGGATTCTTACAGGCATGTTGTTTACTTTAGCTGCTAGACAGTCTGATTCGGCATTTAATTTCCAAAAACTTTAATAGTATGTCGGGGGAAGGGCTAGAGTCTGGGAGGAGATAATCTTACTGTTATAGAACTAGAGTCCCACAGTCCAGGTAATCATCTGCTAAAGCCTCTCTCTGCAGGAGATGCTATTCACGGAGCTGCCTAGCTCTCCTATCTAAATACTCGCTCTGATAGACAGCATTACCATCATTATTTAGCATATATATTGCTCTTTATACTCATATATTGTCTAATCTCAGCAACACATCCCTAGTGAGCATTATCATCTCTATTTGCAGATGAAAAGAATACAACACACAAAGGTTAAGTGACTTACCCATCAAGAAACAGCCATTCAGTGCTGCGCAAGAAAAGGAGTTGTGGCCTAGACCATAAAACAACAGGCACCCCATCTACCAAATTGTAAACAGAGGGCTCACATCTCAAACATATGAGGAAAGGGCTCAAGTTCACTTTTTTATAATGCCTTGCCTCAAAGGGAGAATTAAATCATTAAATCTTGGCTTATCCTTTCCACTTTTTCAAGATATCTTTTTTTTTATCTCTTTTTATCCTGAGGAGGAGTGCAGTAGTAATGCTTTCAAATCTGCCACATATAGTCCCCTGCAGGTTTAGACCAGACCTATTGCTAATGGGAAAGTGTCTCTCCATCTCCGGCAAAACCCATCACTCATGTCCTCCCTGCAACACACAGTATTCTTCTTTGTCCTTACTCCATTAAGTTGTAACTGATTAATACCAACCATCCCAAACTGCTTGAGAAATCAAACACCCTTGTAATGAGAATTCCCATGAATATCCGTGTGTGTGTGTGTGTGTGTGTGTGTGTATGTGTATGGGGGCGGGGTTGTGAGGGAGAGACAGGGAAGGAGGGGGGGGGGCTTCTGGAACAGAGGGATAAAGAGAGGAGTCCATTTACTATTCTTTCTTCCATAAAACTCTATAATTAGAAAAGGTAAGAGTTATATTTCTAATTCATATTGAACTTTTATGTTTTTGAAAAGGCAGACTATGAATACATAAATGAGTAAAACTTTCCAATTTCTATTTAAGTTATTCTTAGAATTTAGTTTAGTATGTCCCATTCAATAATCCTTAATGATGTCACTGACCAAAAGATAAATTCAAACACAGTAATTTAAGTCACCACATATGATGGTTTTACATTGGCCAGATACATTGGAAAAGTTCAAATTTCTAGTTGTTTAACTTTGGAAAAGTGATTCTCCAGAATCATGATATTAAAAGGAAATTCAGAGGTCATTTAGTCCATCTGACTTGATTAGGCAATATAAGGACTGAATGTTTGCCTTTAGTTTATCTCTGAGCTAGCATAAATTTTAATCTGACAGCAGATAGCCTCCAATCTCCCTAATTTTCTCTGTGAAAAGAAGTAGTTCTCTGAGTATGTCTAGACAGTATGTATATCAATATATTTCACAATATACATTTGTGGTTTACATTTTTAAAATTCAACCAACAGATTTCATGATATATTTTGTTACCCTTTTAGGAGGCTTTTCACAAAGATATTGCTTTGTGATTTTCCATCAAACACCATTGATACTAGTATACTTTTGGCAGAAAGCCGTATTCCAAATCTCAGACTCCAAACACAGGCTTTTAAGTGGTCCCATTAGATGGGTAAGTATTATTTCCCATGAGAAATAGCTGTTTCAATATCTGTCTATCACTGGGTTTCAGGTAAAGGAAGATAATGCTAAAGTGGAAAAAGATACATTGCTCCCCCCCCCCCATCAAGTGAGAGGCTCTTGAATTTTCAATAGCAATTGTGCAATACTATCCCTCTGATAATATCAAGGAAACGATTTTAGTTTCTATCTATTGATGGATTCAAGAATCAAGAGAAGAGCAAAATAAACATTTTAGGACCTACCATTAATATAACAAGACTACAAGGTATACTCCAGGGTGATAAAACCTCTAGCATGACACACATATAATTCTGTATCTTTCTGCCTTAGTCCAATAGTATTAACAAGCACCGATTTACCCGATTGTAACATGTCAATTGCATCTTGATGAACTTTGAAAGTAGTTTTGTGAAGGTGCCTTTTCTTCAGGAAAATTATAGATATGCACAAACAGAGACCAGCCAGCAGACGGATGTGATCTGTTGAGTCTTGCTGGCAATGCATTCCCCGCTCCTTAATTTCATAAAGGTCAGAGACACTACTTTAAACAGGGGCCTATTAAAATTCTGCAGGATACAGCCTGTTCATCTCCAATGTCTACGTAGTGGGTGAGGGAGGGGAAAAGAAGAAAAAAGATCCCACCACTTTGTACAAGGTTAGATTAGACCCTGTGTACATATAGCTATTTGTGGGGAGGATCAAGCCCTAAAGATTTTAATTTCAGTGAAGTCATACAGAGCTAATGGAGCCACTGGCGATCAATAGCTCCCACTCTCCTGTGAGGAGGAGAGATTTATTGAGCTCTCCCCACTGATCCTGCATCATGTACAGCCAGCAATGCTGATTGCTGAGCCCCTAATTCCTGCAGTGTGCAAACGACTGACTCCATTCCTAGTTGCAGCTCAGCTTTCATAGCCAGGATAGAGTTCCTTGATAATCTCTTAATATGTCCATTGGAAAGATATCTTTGCAACATTTAGGCTGAGGAAAAAGGGAACCAATGAAACACTTACTTCTTTCCATCCAAGTTCAGACCCAATTCAGGGAAATATCAGGAATGAGGATTGTGGCAATCGAAAGAGCCATTTTATTGCTAGTTACCTGTACCTGTGATTTCAGTTAGGTGCTCTCTCCTTATCATGTCCTTTGGATCTCAGTGATGGTAAAACTTGGCCCATAGCACATTTGCCCAACCCATTGCTTACTGCTCAAACATTAAGTGTGGCACAACGGCTGTTAGACCCTTAATGACCAATCAAATAAATCATTTTTTTCCAAGTAAGGGTAGGAAGAAAAGTCAGACATGTTTCTCAAATACTGCCTCCTCTAATAGCAGGAGTTTTCTATAGAAAAGAGCTCTCCCAACTGCAGAAAATAAACATGTATGTTTATGGATAGACACTTTTAATGAATTTTTATTTGTAATTATTCACCTACTAAATGATAGTTAATCATAAGCACTAGGGAAAGAAAATAGTAAGGCTAGTTCCTTACCAGATTATTCAATGGTGATTATTTCTGCTGGTAATATGTACAACTGTTGCTCTATGTGGTGGTTTCCAAAATAAGGAATACCTTACTGCCTTCCATAGAGATACACAGTACATGAAGAGAGATATTCACATGGTGGTTAGCAAATGTTACACATACTTCATAAAAACCCTGCATCATTTACTGCTCTTTGCACATAAGGGTAGCTTGGGTGTTTGCCATTGAAATTAAATCAGTTAACAGTTTTCAAGAGTGAAGCAGAATTTGACAGTCCTGACTTAAAACACTATTGCAACTACTGTTCACTGAGCTGCCAGAGAAGGGCCATGGAAGTGTCAGTCAGCAACCAGATGGCTTCTAGGTCCAAACACATTTGCTCTCCTTTTCTTTATAGGTACCATTGCCACTGCTTCTCAAATAATACCCTCAACACTATGCAATTAATTAAATCAGAATTTCTAAATAACATCTATTTATTAACAAATCCTACTCCAGCTTTTATGCATCTAGAGTGCTTGGACTTGAATTTACAGGTAAGCTTACTAAGAAGGGTGTCTGTAATTTTTTAAGAATCAAAGATCTATGAAACAAATGAAATAAGCAAGTTTTTTGTGTTTTATTCAAAATGAAAACTGTTTTTTACATTTTTTAAATTTGCAAATTCAAACTGATATTTTTAAAGATCAAAGAACAAGTTGTCACCTTGCTCTGTTCTCAGCAATTGAAAACACTAGATTGATACAGAATCTATTGCTGAAATGAAATCTTCTGATCAAGGGCCAATTCACTAAACAGAGAGTCCCTATATCCTAAGCAGGATGGTCTACAAAGTCCCATAATCATGCATAGGAAGAGTATCTTTTTTATGGTTTCAGCTTCAGAAAAATACATGATACATAGACATGAATTTGCTGGTAAAGCAGAAAGATAACAGACTGAATTCACAACACTTGAATAAAATATCTTCGATACCATTTTTCCTCAAGTTTTTCTGATTCTAGAAACAATTAGAAAAGTGTCATGATTTTGGATCTCATTTTTATATTTTTGAGCATAGATGAGAAAAAACACTCTAAAAAGATGAGCTTGTTAATTTAAAAAAATTAAAAACTCCTTTTAATGTAGCTCACAGCTCAAACTGGGGCAAAAGTATTTTCTCTCTGGCTAATAAGAGCCTTCCTTTCATTATTAAAAGTATGTTGGGTCATTATCTGAAAGGCAAAAGTCGAAACTTCTGATTAAAAACCAATATTATTTAATGAGAGATTTTTTGTGTATAGACATTGAGATAGGTATTATAATTCTTACAATTCCTAGTTCAAAGATTATGAAACTGAAATCCAAACAAATCACACAAGTAGTCATAGCAAGTGATGCAGTCAAGGTTTAACTCTATAGCCTTTGATTCCAAAGCAAAGGTTATGCTGACCATTATACCAGAGTAGCCATTATCAAGTCAAGGTACACCTCATGAAGTCAGATTATCAGTTTAAATTATTCCAAAGGAGCCACAATAAGACACTCACAGAAGTAGTTTAAACATCTTGAGCTTTAAAACATATTTAAAATATTTTAAAAGAGAGTTCTATGCTTAGTGAAATAAGCACTTATGTGTTTTATTTAGTTTTCAAATAGAAAAAGAGCCTATAGATGGAGATTACTTCACTAGTCAGTTTTTCATTATAGTGACCAAAATTACCAAACACAAACAACTTAAAGGAAGAAAGGATTATTTTAGCTCATAGTTTCAGAAGTTTCTGTCCATAGTTGGCTGACTCCATTGTTTTGGGTCTGAGGTGAGATCATCATGGTGGAAGAGCATGGTGGAAGAAATTTGCTCAATTTATAGAGGCCAACCTGGATGGAAAACTGGGTGGATCCATTATCATCAAGAGCCAGCTTCCTAAAATACACATGAGGATGTATTTGTGCTGGGAGATGGCAAAACCTGCAATCTGTTCCATGGTGGTATCCAATAACTTCATCAAGAAGGAATGTGAGAGCCAAGTCAATTTGAAGCCGTGCTCACACAAAAATTTGTTCCTAGTGGAGATGACAGAACTAACTGAAAGTGATGGTGGAGTTTATGCCCATGGAGAAATCCACCCAGCAGAGACAGAAGGAGGGGGAGATGCCAAGGACAAGATACATTACCCAAGAGCATGCCCCAAGTGACTTACTTCTTCCAACCATGCTCAATCTGCCTACTCCAATTACCCAAGAGTTCATTCAAATTATTGATCAATGAAAAGGATTAATCCACCAATGAGCTTGGAGCCCACGTGACCCAATCATTTTCTGAAACCCCTATATCTGGTTTTTGCTGTACTGCCTTCAGCACATATGTTTTGGAGGAACATTTCAGATCCAATCCATAACATTTACTAGTTATGGAGGACCCACTATGAACCAAGACCATAAGGTCCATTATCTTATTTAATCCTCATATAAATTTTTGATACAAAGCATTATAATCCCTAATAAAGGAAAATTGAGACTTCTAATTATTAAATTATTTGGCTGATATAACACAGTGAGTGGGATGAATGGTATTCAGATTAAGGTTTGTTGACTCCAATGTAAGTTTTCTTCACTTCAAAATAGCAACGCATTAAGTATCAACATAAACATACATAATCATAGGTGTGTTTATTACCTTACCAGTAGCATAAAGGTTACAAAATTTGTGGCAAACAGTCAGTATACCAATTTGCTATAACAACTGAAATAAGATTTGTTTTACTGAGTGATTTTTAATGATATACATAAGATAAAAAACCTGCAATATTCCTTCTATGTCATTTCAAAGAGAAGAAATAAGATAACAATTACATCTCATTTCAAAAATGTGAGTAGTTGCCAAGGCAATATAACAAAGCCAGACAGAATATGATTAACCATTAATATATGGTATGAACCTGCATTTTCCAAAGTATGATAGATAATACATGTTGGCCATAAAAATTACTTTAAGAGGGACAAATGTAAATGAAGTTTTTTGTACACATTGTACATTAACTATACAATTTTCTAATTATGGTAACTAGTATTAATTTTACTTTTATGGTGGTGCATACGTTTCCTTTTAAATAAATTTTTTTCTTGATTGACCATTTTGGAATACTATTTAACAGTGTCTATTAAATCAGAATTTATGTGTGACTTTTATGATCTAGGAATTCTATTCAAGATAGGTATACAAATGTGCAGCAGAAGATATACATAAGCATATTACAAAACTGAAATCCAAACAGAGATATACATAAGAATATTTTCACTGCAGCATATACTCAATAACCCCAACCCAGAAACTAACCAGCTAGCAACATTTAAATGCATAGGTAAATTCATATATACCCATACAATGAAACATAGTCAAACAATGAAAATGATGACACAAAACCGAGTTGAATCTCACAAATATTGAGAACAGGAAGCCAGACATAAAATAATGCATAACACGTCATTCTAAAAATACGAAGAGGTAAATTAATCAATGCTATGGAAATTGGAGAGAGTGACAGGAGCATAATGCCTATAAGGAGGCAAAAATAAATCTTCCAGGTGCAAGAATGTTTGCTTCTGAATGTACATGTGTTTATTATAAAAATTCATCAAGCTATATACTTAGGAGTTTTATATTTTGGGTATTTTGATAAAACTTTAAGACTAAAATATAATTGAGTTTATACAAAGAAAATATTCAAAAAGAGCATAGCTCATGGGTTCAAGAATGTGAAAAAAACTTTAAAACAGTGATAGATAAAAGGCAAGCATTTGAGAATCATTCAGAAGGCTGTCATTCACAAAGGAAACAATGTAGTGCAGTGGTAAGAACAAAGGCTGTGACAACCAGGAGGCCTGAGCTTCCATCCCAACTCCTCAATTTATGAATTGTGACCTTCAGCAAGTTATTTCAACTCAGGGCCTTTTTTATTTTTATTTTCATTATCTGAAAACTGGAAAAAAAAATACCTTATAAAATGTAAAACTACTAGAAAACAGTAAATATCCAATGCATGTGTGGTTGGTCTTTTGTGTAGCATTTTTAGTAGTATTGTTGTTGTTATTCATTCCCTCAGCATTCATAGACATACCCTTCCTTTACTTAGAAGCAACATGATAATATCCTATGAGCACACACTAAACTCGCATTATGGAAGCATATTGCTGTGTCAATCATTAATGGCTTTATATCAAACATTGTACTGAGTGGAATGAAGACATTGAGCATATATTCTTCTATGATCTTTGCAAAATATCTCATCAGACTGGTAATAGAGACAGGAATTTCCCTTTCTCTATTGTTCCTTTTCTACATGCCCTACATTGAAGAGGTGAAAATTCAAGGAACAAATGGAAATTATGAAAGATAAAACAGTTAAGCCCAAAATAACCAGAGGAGGAAAATAATAAACTGACCTATAGTAGAGAAAATTTACAAAAACAAACATTGGTTCTTGGAAAGATTAATAAGCTTGACTAACTTATAAAGAAGGCAAGTTAAGAAGAGAAGGAAATGCAAATGATCAAATCAGAAATGTTAGAGAGCCTAAAATTATAAAACCCATAGATACTTAAAATACTAAAGCAATATTATAAACAGATTTATTCAAAACTTTCAAAAACTTAAAAATTTGTCCAAAAATGGACAAATTCCATGACAATCATCACTAACAAAATTGAAAAAGGAAATTTAAAATTTGTTTAGTCCCTTTATCCATTAAAAAAATGATTATCAAAATATTTTATAAGCCACATCCCAAATATCTGTTTCTTCTGATGAAATCAATCAAAACTTTGAGAAATAACACAAATTATATACAAATCCCTAAAGTTAAAATGGAAGTACTTTCAAACCAATTTTCTAAAATCAGAGAAACTGAAAAAAAAATAATGTTTCATAGAAAAAGAAAATTACTGAGCTTTCATATGCAGACACAATGAGACTTAGCAAATTAAATCCAGTAATGTATAAAATATATAGCACATCATCAAGTAGTATTTATTCCAGAATGCAAGGTAAGTTTAACATCTAAAATATACTGTATACATATAATCCACCATAGTTACAGAATCAAGTAAAAAATCCATATGATCATTTTAATTTAAAAAACAAGATAAAATTGAACTCCCATTCATAATAAAAATTATCAGAAAGTAGGAATAGAAGATTTCCATAATTTAACATACAACAATTATTAAAAACAGTGAAAGACTAGGTGCATTCTACCTAATATTGGGGAATAATTCAAAGACATTACTTTCATTCAGTGACAGATTATTCCTATTTAGTACATTAAGCCAAATAAAATAAATAAAACATAATTTTTGGAAAGAAAGAAGTTGCTATTTTATACAGACAATATAATAGTTTACATATAACATCCTAAAGACTAAATAAAACAATTACTAGAATTAAAAGAAATGAAGAAATGAAGAACATGAGATATAAGGCAAATATATAAAAACAAATTGAATTTTAATATGTAACAAAGAGCTGGAAAATAAAGACTTTAATATGTCATTTATAATAGTGTATGTTAACTGTTCTTAAAAATAATAAGTTAAAAATTCCAAAAGATTTTAACAGTAGAAAACATCACAAAATTAGTAAAATCAATTAAAGAATACCTAAGTAAATGAAGAAATGCATCATGTTTATGGATTAGAAAATTCCACACTATGTCAGTTCTCTCCAAAATTAATCTATAGTTATACAACAACTATATTGTTGTAACAATCAAAATCAACAGACTTTCTTATAGAAACTGACAAGTTGATTCTGAATTGCATAGAGATGGTAAGAACCTATTAGCACAAATAAAATTGTTCAAAAAAGAATAATGTTGCCAGATTCACAGCTTTATTGCAGTATTTACAATAAACATAGTAAACAAGATAAAGTGTTATTGTCATAGAAATAGAAACTTAGATAAATGAAATAGAATCTAGAGAAAAACTTGCAAAAATATTCAACTAAAATTGTTAATACATATTTTGTGGCTTACTCAGAGGGAAAAAAATCTATTTTTAAGGGAGTAACTCAATAAATACTTAGAAGAAAAAAATAATCCTTGACACCTACCTCAGATCACATGTAACTATTAATTCAAGATGGATAGATAGAAAATAAAATTATAAAATTTTTTAAAAAATAGGAGATAATTTTTGACTTGTGTGAAGTTTGGAGATAGCTTAAGAAGATATTAGAAAACCTAGTAAGCATGAAAAATAATATGGTTAAGATGGATGCCTTCAAAATTAAAACTTTGTCTCCAAAAGACTTCCTTAAAAAAAAAGTAAATGCAATTTACGCATTTTGGAAAAATTCACAATAAATATTTGTAATAAAGGATTTGAATCCAGGAGCTGTATATTCCTACAAATCAATCTTATAAATACATACATCCCCTCCCCCTTGTTTTTTCCCCTTTCCCCTCACTTCCTCTTATATGTAATTTTGTATAACAATGAGGGTCTCCTTCCTTTACCATGCAATTTCCCTTCTCTCTCCCTTTCCCTCCCCCCTCTTGTCCCTGTTTAATGGTGATCTTCTTCTCATACTCTTCCTCCCTGCTCTGTTCTTAGTTGCCCTCCTTATATCAAAGAAGACATTTGGCATTTGTTTTTTAGGGATTGGCTAGCTTCACTTAGCATAATCTGCTCTAATGCCATCCATTTCCCTGCAGATGCCATGATTTTGTCATTTTCTAGTGCTGAGTAATACTCCATTGTGTATAAATGCCACATTTTTTTTATCCATTCATCTATTGAAGGGCATCTAGGTTGGTTCCACAGTCTAGCTATTGTGAATTGTGCTGCTATGAACATCGATGTAGCAGTATCCCTATAGTATGCTCTTTTAAGGTTTTCAGGGAATAGTCCAAGAAGGGGAATAGCTGGGTCAAATGGTGGTTCCATTCCCAGCTTTCCCAGGAATCTCCATACTGCTTTCCAAATTGGCTGCACCAATTTGCAGTCCACCAGCAATGTACAAGTGTACCCTTTTCCCCACATCCTCACCAGCACTTGTTGTTGTTTGACTTCATAATGGCTGCCAATCTTACTGGAGTGAGATGGTATCTTAGGGTGGTTTTGATTTGCATTTCTCTGACTGCTAGAGATGGTGAGCATTTTTTCATGTACTTGTTGATTGATTGTATGTCCTCCTCTGAGAAGTGTCTGTTCAGGTCCTTGGCCCATTTGTTGATTGGGTTATTTGTTTCCATATTGTTTAATTTTTGGAGTTCTTTGTATACTCTGGATATTAGGGCTCTATCTGAAGTGTGAGGAGTAAAGATTTGTTCCCAGGATGTAGGCTCCCTATTTACCTCTCTTATTGTTTCTCTTGCTGAGAAAAAAACTTTTTAGTTTGAGTAAGTCCCATTTGTTGATTCTTGTTATTAACTCTTGTGCTATGGGTGTCCTATTAAGGAATTTGGAGCCCGACCCCACAATATGTAGATTGGAGCCAACTTTTTCTTCTATCAGATGCAGAGTCTCTGTTTGGATAGGAAAGGCAGCAGAACACATCAGACACTAGTATGGCAGTATGTAAAAAAGTGGATGTGTAAAAGATGTGATTCTGCAATCTGTATATGGGGTAAAAATGGGAGTTCATAATCCGCTTGAATCAAATGTATGAAATATGATATATCAAGAGCTTTGTAATGTTTTGAACAACTAATAATAAAAAAATTAAAAAGTTAAATACATACATCCCCCCAAAAGATTTGAACGGACATTTTACCAAAGAATTGGGCAATAAACTTAGAAAGACATCCAATGTAATGTTTACAGGAGAAAATCCCATTTAAAATCACAAAATGATACTTTTTCTATTCATAAGAACGGTTTTAATTAACAAAACAGACATTACCACATGTTGGCAAAAGGTACAATCACCTACAATTTTAATTGCTAATGAGGTTTGAAATTGTTCAACTGTTTTTAGAATTATTTGGTAGTTTTTTTATATAGTTGTTTGGATGTGAGGTGTCCCCCAAAAGCTCATTTATAAGACAACACAGTGAATTGATATTTGATGGGATTAACTGAGTGGTAACTAGAGACAGGTGGGGTGTGGCTGAAAGAAGTTGCTCCTTGAGCATGTAGCTATGGGGTATATAATTTGTATCTGGAAAGTGGAGTCTTTCTCTTCCTCTGCTTCCTGATCACCATGTGAGTTGCTTCCCTCTACCACACTCTTCCACCATGATGTTCTGACTCACCAAGCCCAGAGAAATACCTCTAAAACTGTGAGTCTTCAAATTTGAAACAACCTCAAAGTCCATCAACGGTGAAATGAAAAATCACATTGCAGTATAATCAGGCAATGGATCATTATTCTGGGAGAAAAAAAATGCTCTATTGATCCATTGACTAACACAGGTGAATCTGAAGAATATTATGTTGAGTTAAAGAGCATCATTGCATTTATATGAAAATTCAAGAATAACAAAAATGAACCCGTGGTGGTATAAATCATAACATCAGTTTTCTATGGTGGATAATAATTGAAAAAGGCCTAAGAAAACTTTGAAGTGATATGTAAGTGGCATACTTTAATTGGAGTTGTGGTTATATGAATGTATACATGTACTAGATGCTTTGAATTGTGCAATCCACATCTGTGAATTTTCCTCAATACATATTAATTTATTGAAGAAAATATCAAACTGATTCTGAGATATTACTGAAGGAACCAAAAAGTGGTAAAAGGATTCTAAAATATCATTTGTCAGTCACTATTGAAACTATGTGCATTCATATGATAAGATCTAGCAATTTAATTGACAGATGTGTAACATAAGAATGTACAAATGCTCAAATACATGTGCAAAAGTTTTCACAACATCATCATTCACGATATCCAAGGTTAGAAGAAATTCTTATTTAGTCCACCAAGTGGATTGGATTAACTATGGTAAATTTACTGGTGGTATTCTAGACATCACTGCAAATAAATTACTGTGGATGGATTCCACAAACAATGTTGAATGAAAGAAGCCAAACAGAAAAGAGTATGAGTTGCTTGATTCCATTTCAAAACCAGTGCCTAGTGTTAGGACTCACAATAGCAGTTATCTTTGAGATTAGGAAGACCATAAGGGAGCTTCTTAAAGCAGGTATTATTCTATTTCTTCATTTGGGTTCTGGTTATGTCGCTATGTTTTACTCGTGAAAATTCACTGAGCCATAGATGGGTACTTCACGCATTTTATATATGCTGTCCATCAATAAAAAAAAAGTTTATTTATAAAGAAAAAACATGTGCAGTAAAGCAGAGAAACACATTCCATGATTTGCTCATGAGATGTCATTCACAGCTCTCATCAAACAAGGTGGCATGAATGCATCTGCCTAATGGTAAATAGAGGTTATAGGAGAGAGGTGTGGTTTTTAAAATCTTGTTTGTCTTGTACTTTAGAAGTAAGTTTATTTTTATTTGAGCATCTGGCCATTTCAGGTGCCCCTGGGGCAAGACCAAAATTTATAGTTCTGTGGTTATATAGGCCACTTGTTTATATAGAGAATTTTATGGCTTAGTTCCCCAAGCTTATGTCAGTAATGCTGTCGGAGTTTTCTCTGTTAATTATCCTCCGGGACATCAGTGTGCACACAGATGTCAATTCAGATGGGCCAGCGTGTATCTTTCTGGAAGCAATGGACTCTGAGTTTTAACCAGATGGTTGAGGCAAGTTCCCTTAAGGCCAAGCTCATTCTAAACTTTGTCTATGGATTTAATTTGTGAAGAGGATTCCATTTTCAATGTCTAATTTGATTTAACAAGTCATTAGCTCTTTAAATTCCTTCCTTATAATATTTCTTTTTAATTTCATGATAAGTGCCTAGATATGACTTAACTATTTTAAAGGAATTTACTATGTGTCAAGTGCTGTCCTAAATCTTTTACATGTACTTAATTAATCATTATAACTAATCTATGCAATAGAAATTTTTAAAAGTGTTCCCATTTAAGATATAGGAAACATATAGGTATAGGACATAAAAATCTTGGCCAGAGACACACGGAAATCAAGGATTTGATTCTAGATAGGTGGGTTCCAGAATCTACACTCTACACTATTAGTCTACATTGTTCTCAAGACAAAGGATAGACATTTGTGATTGTGCAGAAAATATTCTAAGTTATCAACATCCATTGCTGCATTTTATCTTGATCAACTTAGTTTTTACCTATAAGTCTCAGATTCCTTATAGATAGTGTGGATAATAACAACATCTCAATAATAAGAACAGTTTAAAGATAAAAGGATACATGAAAAGCATATAAAGCACTTCGAATAGACCTGGCACATTTTAAGAACTTAATAAATACTAATTGGGATTATTAGTATTATACTCACTCATGGCATTAAATTATTGTTCTGGGAACTTAAACTTTGCAATGCTATTTACAAAAAAATTAACAACATAAAAAAAGATGCAGCTGGAAAATAAATTTTGTATTGAGCTCCAAGAAAATTCCCTGAGTCATTAAACATCATAAACATAAGGGTTGAGCCTGTTATTTTAAACTTCACCCATTGCCAGAGCAAGGGTTTCCAACAGGACTTCTGGGACCATTATTTTTGAAAACTCCAGTTCCTCCAATCATGAACAACCAACATTATCACTGTGCATATGTGTTAAACACACTGGAAAATCTCAGGGACAGGGATATTTCCCAGAGTTCACACCTTTTAACATTATTTTTGTATTCTGTATTAGTTTTCAACATCAACAGAAATTAAAACCAAAGAAAAAATTTTTTTTCAAAACTTAAATTTCACTTTTTTGGGAAAAGTAATTCAACATGTAAACTTGTATATGAAGATCATATAATCTTCTCTTCTATTACCTCCTACTTCATTGGAACATAAACACATGCAACTTTTTCTTTGGATTTAAGTTGGTGACATTGTGGACTCACTTTTACTAACTGTGAATGATGTGCTCTGGGAAAATTTGCTGCCAACTTCACAAGTCAATAAAATTGGGAGTGTCAATAACTCCAGAGTGTTTCTAGACAGAACATAGAATCTACCTTGATCAAGAGTCTACAGAGTAGGGTTCAGCCCACCCAGCCATGGTGGGTGCTACACCTGGGGTGGACTGCGACTTTCCAGAGAGTTGGAGGAAAAACAGGGTGAGGAGTGAAGGAAGCCTAAATGCATAGCACTTGAAGCACCATTAAAAATGCAATCTTGGAAAGAAAAAAAAAAGAGTCTCCTGAACTTGAAACATACGTCCAGGTATCAGAATATAATGAGAGTGATATGGATGATTAACACTTTTTTTTTCTTGCTGTCTTTTCCTTCTTACCATCTTAAGTTTCACTGAAAAATTGAGTATGCAAATATATATATATATATATATATATATATATATATCACATATATATATATATATAAATGTATGTATATGTGTGTGTTTGCAGAGAGAGTTCATGTGCATTTGTGTTTGTAAATACCTTTTTTTCAAATAGTTTCTTGATGATTGTAAATTCATATCCCTTATTCTCCATCAGAGGGCTGGTGATCAAAGAAGTACCTCAATGTTATTGCTGTTGTGATTCTTATTAAAGCCAGTTGTTAAGTATATTAAATATTTCAGAAACTGTGTACTGGGTCTACATTTTACAGTTGTCAAATATGTTCATAATAATATTAATCGGCTACTGTCATTAAATATCAGGAAAAAAATCTATGATTTTATCAGATTATACAGTAACTGGAAGAGATGACACAGGAACCTAGATCTGCCTGGTTTCAAAGACAGTGTTTGCTTTATTACCAGCACTACTTAAATTCCTAAACTGAAGTTTGGGTGAATAATGGTATTGCTTGTATTTAAATAAGGGACTTCTAGTTTTGACTAATATCAAATTTGATTGTATTTTAGACAGCAATAACTACCTTCCTCATTCCATTTTGTTTTCAAACTTAGTGTTATGATTTGGATATGGAATGTCACCCCAAAGCACATGAGCTAAGGATTGGTCCCTGTTATACCAGTGTTCAGCAGTGGGGTTTCAGAAGTGATTATATCATGAGGGCTTGACCTCATTAGTGGATTAATCTACTGATAGGTAGTATGGTTTGGATATGAGGAATCCCTGAAAAGTTCCTGTGTTAATGCAGGACTATTCAGAAATGAAATGATTAATTATTAAAGCTCAACCCTAATCAGTCCATCCTAGTTTGAATGGGCTAACTGGAGGAAGATGGGGTGTGACTGTAGAAGATAGATCAATGGAGGTGTTTCCTGAAGAAATTCATCTTCCCTATGACCCTCCCACCCCCAACCTGCTTCTCTCTGCTTCCCTGCTCACGTGAGCAGAGCTGCTCTCCTCTGCCATGATGTTTCACCTTACCTGGAACCCAAAGCAATGGAGACTGCCAACCATAAACAAATTCTCTGAAACGCTAAGACAAAATAGAACTTTCCTTCTCTAAGTTATTCTCATTGGATATTTTGGCCACAGTAATGAAAATGTTAATACAATAGCTGAATGGACTATTGGGAGGTAGTGGAAAAAATGACAGAAGAATGGTGGAAGAAAGTTGCTCCACACCTACTGGCAAATAAGCAGAGAGAATAAAGGGAAGGGGCTTCAGGGAAATTAACTCCTCCAAGGAATGCCCCCAGTGGTCCACCTCCTCTAGTTGTGCCTCTAGTCAGGAGCAATGGAACCAGTTGATCATGAACTGAAACCATGAGCCAAAGTAAATCTTTCCTCTTCTAAATTGTTCCTATCAGGTATTTTGGTCATAGAGATGAAACATTAACTAACACACTTAACATGGTGAGTACTTTTGGATACTTGAAAACATGTCAGTTAACTGAGTTGACCAAAAAACAGTTGCTTTTGATGCAAAACTAAAGCAGATGTGAGAGGAGTCTCTTGGGAACAACCAGTGGATGTGAAAGATAAAGCCAAGGTACAAAAAGATTGGATGTACTAATGTTGTATATATTTAACTCTGATACCATAAAATAAGATTGAAAATTCAGATCAAGTATGATAAGAGAAAAATAGTAGGATAGTGAGTTCCTATATGGATATGCTGATTTTTAGATGCCTTTGGGATATTGTTGAGGGTGAAGGTTATCCAGGAGCTTAGGATGCAAGTCAAGTATGAAGAAGTGAAGTGGTAGACATTATCTGTTAAGATGCTTTTGGAAACCAGGGGAGTAAATATGGATCCCAGGGAGAGAAGATAAAGGAAAAAAAAAATCTGAGGAGCAGCAAAGATACAGCTAAACTCTAGACTCTTTGTCTGCTGTTACATTACGCTTTCCAGCAAGCCCTTCAAAGGGAACCTTTGTCCATGAATGAGTTCAAAGAGTAAGTAAGTATGAAATCATTAATGGTGGAATTGTGGACATCAGCAAATAGCCAACCAGTCTTCAAAACACCCTTCTCCTCCCCACTATGTAGTCCACTGAATTACAGGCCCACTAAGTATCTTTTCTTCCATTTCATCCTCCATAATACTCAGCACTATCCGATGAGATATATCTTACTTGTTATTTTTGTACATTTCCTCATTAAAATCACATCATAAGAGAAGGGAATTTTGCCACCGTTGTTTACTGCTTAGAATAGTACATGAAACATTGTAACTGCTCATCAGATATTTGTTTTAAAAAGAAAATCAAAGGGAAAACAGAATAAAAAATTTCTGCCTACCCTTGGGTAGCTTGCAGTACTGGAGTGTTATATAAAATTTAGCAAAAGTAGTTTGTCCTGTCTCATTTCAACTAAAGTGTTAGGGGAGAGAGAGAGAAACTTGTAGAAGCAGTTAAACCACTTCTTATTAACATTGAAACATACAGTCAAAAGTCATTCTATTACACAGTTTCTTTATTCTAATAGAGAAGCTATCAGAACATAGATAACGAGAATTAGCTGGCTTGTAATTAGACTTCTGGGACACTAAAGGATAACTGTTTCAGTTTGAACAGCCTATACTGAATGCATTAAATATACTGTATTACATAGACAAAATGAAAGAAAGTGGCATTAGCATGCACTTAAGCAGTACATGTTTGTTGAGAATTTCCCTGTTCACTGGTGGTACAAGCTGTTTACAAAGTACTTGTACAAAATATCCCATCATAATGCATAGCACGGATGGGAGACATTCCTTGAAGAAATTGGCCTTCTAGAAGCAATGTTTCTAATTGGTGATTATCCATGGTATTGACCCATGAGTTGAAATGGTTAGAAAGTGTTTCAGGTAATTCTAATACACTGATTTGTAGTTGATGATGTTGTCTTTTAGTTCAATATGCTTTTCTCTAAAAAGGGCTTGATGTTGGATGATCAGACTGCACTCCCTGACACTGCATTACTCCCCAGCTTTCCTTCTCTAACCTTTCCTCCAACCTCAGAAATGCAGGGCCATTATTCTAGAAGTTTGAGCCACAAAACTAATGTCATTTGCAGATAGAGAACCTCTTTTTGAATATTCACAAAGCACTCAGAAGACCCAATTCTTCTCAGCTGGCTGAGAAAGTGTTGGCTTTAGTTCAGGGGGGGCTACATTTTTATCACTTCCATGGTGACAGCCTAATCCAAGCCTGTAGCACCTGCTTCATGGGCCCATGTTCTCTAGGTTTCCATTTTTTTTTCTTTTTTTTTATTAGTTGCTCAAGACAATACAATGATTTTGACATATCGTACATTTGATTCAAATAGGGTATGAATTCTCATTTTTCCATGTGTACAGATTGCAGGATCACATTGGTTATACATCTATGTGTATACATACAGCAATCCTAGTGTCAGTTGTAGGTTTCCATTTTAATCCTACTCTTTTCTGCACACACGGAGAAACCAAACTTCTTACCATGATCCATAAACCGCTGTGCAATTAAGTCTGAATCTCCGTCTACCACTTGCCTTGCCTACAACTGGGTATTTTGAGCATCCTGGGCTGCATAGCTTGACCTCAAATTTAGAAAAAAAAAAAACAAAAAAAAAAACTCATTCTTGCTTCAGGTATCTCTATATTAACTTTTTATTCTCCCTGAACAAACACAATTCTCACTACCTATGATCAACAGAAAAGCTTCCATAAGTACTTTTTATCAATCACTCTCACAGGTTTTGCCTTTTATACCCCACTGCCGAATGACAGTCTCCAGGGTTCAGATCTTTCATCTGTGGGTTTCCAGGAAGGAAGATAGAGGCAGAAAGACAGAGATAGACAGATAGTGAGACAAAGGGAAAAAAAAAAGGAGAGAAGTTAGAGAGGAAAGAGTTTAAGAGTTTTAGTCAGCTTTTCTGCCTCTATGACCAAAAGACCTGATAAGAATAATTAGAGAAGAAAAAGTTTATTTGGGAGCTCAGGGTTTCAGAGTTCTCAGTCCATAGATGGCTGACTCTATTCCTTGGTGCTGAAATGAGGCAGAACTGGCTTATCATGGTGGTGGAAATGTGTAGCACAAGAAAGTAGTGGGGGACATGGTATGCCCCTCACCACAGACAAACTGTAAACCCCAAAGGCACACCCTCAATGATCTACCTCCTCCAGTCACACTTTACCACTGCCTACAGTTACCACCCTTGTAATCCATATCAGTATATTAATGCACTGGTTGCATTATAGCTCTCATAACCCAATTATTTCACCTCTAAACCTTCTTGTATTGTCTCACATATGAGCTTTTGAGGGACACTTCCTGTCTAAACCATAGCATAAAGACTCATTTCCATTCTGAAACCCAATCACTCTCTGCTATCTTTTATCCCAGTCATCCTTTCAGTTGTTTTCAAATAGTAATCTTCTCACATAGACTTGACGGTACCCTTGCACTGTTTGTTCCAGGGTCTGTGTTTTAACTCCCTTCTTAATCCCTTGACATCTGGGGGTTTTTCCTACTATGTTCTAAAAATGAAATTATCCTCCCTCCTGGGACTTAGGAAACTGCCAGGTCTTTTTTTTTTTTTTTTTTTTTTTTTTTTTTTTTTGTCTTTCTCTCTTTTGGTTCCTTTGTAATGGAGTGTCATATTAGCTTCTGATGCCACATACTAAATGACCACAAATTTAGCAGTTTAAACCAACACCCACTTATTCACAGTTCTGTACATCAGAAGTCCAGGCTGAATTCTTGAGTTTTCATTGAGGTAATGTCAGGGTGTTGTCATCATCTAGATCTTGGGGTTCTCTTCCAAACCCATTGGTTGTTGACAGAATTCCTTTTCTCATGGTTGTAGGACTGAGTTCTCCATTGTCATTCTAGCTCTCAACCAGGAGCCACTGCTCTCAAATCCTTATCACATGCCCACCTTTATCTCAGCAAAAGAGAACCTCCTTCCCTCAATCTCTCTCTGACTTCCTCTTCGACTAAAGAAAACTCTCTGGTTTCAAAGAGCTCATGATTAGGTCAGAGCTACCAGGATGGTCTCCCACTTTAATCGTCAACTGTGTCTTATAATTATTTATTTATATGAGTAAAATCCATCATAACCATAGCCCAGAAGATTATATGGGAAATCTTGGAGGACATCTTATAATTCTGCCATCAATGGAATTAAAGTCCAAAAATACTCTAGATTTTTTAAGTAAAATTTTAATCCAGATAGTCAAACTTACATATACATCTTTAATGAATCTATTTTCTGTCACTTCTTGTGTCACAGCCCACGTTAGCAAGGGTATACACATTAGCTCACAAAAGCAAGTATCACAAAAAGGGTGCATTTTTTTCTACTATTTATTCTCATAGCTTTAAGAATGCTTCTTTAATATCTTCTTTTGAATTATTTATATCAAAATAGTACAGTTTGTTTTTTAATTTGTTCTAATTACTTAAACATGACAGTAGAATGTGTTTTGAAACATCATACATAAGTGGAGTACAACTTCTCACTCTTCAGGTTATACATGATGTATAATTATACCAGTCATGTAATCATATGCATTTAGGGTAATAATGTCTGATTCATTCTACTATCCCTTCCTAGCCCCAATCCCTTTCCTTCCCTTCACTTCCCTCTGTCTAACCCCAAGTACATCTACTCTTCACTAGCACTCACTCCCTCAAAGTAAACATTTGTCCTTTATATTTTTGGAACTGGCTTATTTTGCTTAGCATAATATTCTCCAGCTCCATCCAGTTACCTGCAATGTCATAATTTCATTCTTCTTTAAGGCTGAGTAATATTCTATTATGCATGTATACTACATATTCTTTATCCAATTGTCTGTTGAAGGGCATCTAAGCTACTTCCATAGTTTAGCTATTGTGAATTGAGCTGCTATAAACATTCATGAGGCTGCATCACACTGTAGTGTATTGATTTAAATCCTTTGGGTATAAACCAAGGAGTGAGATAGCGGAGTCAAATGGTGATTCCATTACAAGTTTTCTGAGTAACCTCCATACTGCTTTCCAAAATGGTTGCACCAATTTGCAGTTCCACCAGCAATGTATGAGTGTATCTTTCTCCCCACATCCTTGCCCACATTTATTATTGCTTATATTCTTGATAATTGCCATTCTGACTAGAGAGAGATGAGATCTCAGTGTAGTTTTGATTTGCACTTCTCTAATTGCTACAGATGTTGAAATTTTTCATATATTGGTTGATGGATTGTATTTCTTCTGTGAAGTGTCTGTTCATTTCCTTAGCCCATTTATTGATTGGGTTATTATTTGTTGTTGTTTTTTTGTTTTTGTTTTTGGTGTTAAGTTTTTTGAGTTCTTTATATATCCTGGAGATTAATGTTCTATCTGAGGTATGTGTGGTAACTATTTTCTCCCATTCTGAAGGCTCTCTCTCTAGTTTTAAAAGGTCAAATATTACTACAAATCTTATAATTAAAACTTGTAATCCAGTTCTATACTATTCTGACTCTTCAATTCCATTATATACTGGGAGCAGACATCAACTCCTTTAGCTTCTATGAGTGGGTGTGGGTGGGTGTGTATATTCAAGTCTCCTCCATATTTCTTAAAAGTTAAAAAATGGCCACTCAAGGGAACACCCAATTTGAGCTCAGTAATAAAATGAGTAGACTCTCTGAATTGAATTTCTGATGTTCACACCCATGAATTAACAAATGAGTGTTGATTTAAACCAGAAGCTTTTGACAATGTGTTATATGGAATCTTAGACACTAATAACACACTATAACAACAACAAAAAGAAACAAAAGAAAGAGACATGTGGTTTCCTTGGGTACCACAGGTACCCTAACCAATATTACATATTGATTTATGCATTGAGATACTCAGGTCCAACTCTTTTACACTTCCCCCAGCACATGCCCTTCCCATCCCCCATCTTCCCCAATACACTTACACAGAAACTCTTTGAAATCAGTGTTTGGTGTTCGCATTAATAAAACTAGGTAATGAAATTTATTGATGATCCAAAATGTATCCTAGGATTATGTTTATTTTCTCACAAATATTGTTCAATTTCTTATAAAGAATATTTTCTACTTCTTTAGTTGTCTCTTTATCTCCAATATATCCTCAAATTCTTGAACAGAATACTGACTCATTTTCATTTGGTCTAACACCTGAATGTTAAAATTAGTTCTTGGAGTCCTTCCAAATCACCTGTTTTGGGAATATTCTTGGCCTCAAGCCCATAGGCCACCAAGGATTGCTGAGAAGTTGCTGAGCCAGCATTCTTGGGGAACTCACATCACTCAGTTCACCAATATGAGCCTTTGTTCCTGGCACCAGAGGGCGCCATCATCTTGGGTCCCTTGCACGGTTTTTAATAATTTTCTCCCTTATATCAACTATACTTTTCATATTTTAACATTCTAACATAGTATCTATCTATATTTATGTATATATACAGTAATACACACACACATTATATATACACACACACATTCAAATACTCTTAAGCTTTTGATGACATTTAAATTTTTAGATTCTTTTTTCTTGGGATTGCACTGTGCTGTTTTTAACTAATATACTTTATATCATTATCAGAATGCATCTAGTATCCTATTTCATGAAAATCAGCTATTCCAAAATTTTGGATACTTTTAGATAAACATCTAGAAAACCTTTTTTCAAGTCTTAAAATAAATTCCATATGGAGTTTTATTTAAAAATATTAATACCTGCTTGGGCACATCTGTAATCCCAGTGACATGGGAGGCTGAAGCAGGAAGATCAAAGTTCGAGGATAGCCTCAGAAATTTAATGAGATTCTCAGCAACTAAGCAAGATTCTGCCTCAAAATAAAAGCTAAAAAGGGCGGTGGGGGATATGGCTCAGTGATAGAGCACCAAAATATGTATGTGCATATATACATGCAAACATACATTTATACATATATACACACCCATATACATCTTAATTTATGAATATTTGGAAATTCTTAATACTCTATTTTTCTATCTAAAATATGCTGTGTAGAAATATTATTTGAAGTTTCTCATTAATAATCTTGTTTATAAATTTCCTTCATTTTAGTAATAACTCTTAAAATCTAGCTTCATGTGACTATAAAAGGGATTTATAACCTTTAAAGTGTTTTTTATAAATTTTGTTTAGTTACTTGCATTATGATTGCTTCTCATTTACTAGAAAACAAAAAACTGTGGCACATAATAGTTAAAGTCTTATTTCTATATGAACTGCTAACATTTTCAGAGTATATTTAATAAGAGATATAATGGTGGAAGTTCTTAGCTTGTTCCTGACTTGTGATCCCCCCCGAGTTGACATACTGAATTCTAACAACAAAGATGATATTATTAGGAGGTGGGACATTTTGGAAAGTGATTAGGTTGTGAAGGCAAATCCCTCATAAATGAGACTAGTGCCCTTATGAAAGAGGTCCAGAGAGCTACCTTACTTCACTCACAATGTGAGGACCCAGCTTGAAGTTACCATCTATGAACCTGAACATGAGCCCCTTGTCAGACATTGGACCTGCTTTCATCTTGGACTTTACAGCTTCCAGAACCGTAAGTAAGTTGTTATTTAAAAACCATCCAAGTTATGTATTTTGTTACAGCAGCCTGAATGACTAATAGGACTTGTCTTACCATTGTTAAAGTTTAATAGATTGATGGATTAAAGACTGTTACTGCATTTCTAACACATTCAAATGTCAATGTACCATTAAATATTATTTATAAATTATTATTTGGCAGCTCAGGCCTTTTCAATATGTAAAATTAATCCCTCTTTCATTGATATTATGTGGTTTACTTCATTGCTTTTTCTTATATGTAATAAGCTATTCAACATTATGAATTAGTTTCTGATATAAAACTTTTAGACTTATAACCTTCAAATGGTTCATCTTGCTTTTGCCTTGAATTCCTTATTGTTTATATTAACATGTTCTTGTTTGCCTGAGATTTAGCCAATACTTTCCCCACTAATATTTTTAAGATTTTGTGGACAATTGTTTTCAGTGTTCTCTCTGCCAGAGTATGTAATTTGATACAATCTAAAGGTCTTATTTTTAGTTGAAGAATACAACATTCATAATTTTTGTCAAAATATATGTTTCATCTTATTTTAAAAAATTCTTTCTTGATTCTATTTTATTTTCTATGTTATTAGATTCCCCCAAAGTACTCCTGAGTCATTTGGAAGGTGAAAGAAGAAATAAGAAAATAGACTGAGATTTGTTTGTTTGCTTAAACACACACACACACACACACACACACACACACACAATGTGTCATGTCACTGCAGGTAGCCCCTTTGTGAGTGAGCAACAGGCTCACTTTTACTTAAAATCGTCAGAAACAATGATTAGACTTCAGAATTTTTCCACTGAGGGAGTGAGAAGTTGGGAATCTTCTGAGAAACATAATGATTGGATTCATAAATTTTTTCCTGAACGTTGGAGAAGCTGGGAATTTTATCTACTATTCTCAGCCCTCATCAGATGAGAGTTGTCACTGAGAATGTTCACCAGTAGCATTCTTTGGCTACTTTCTAAACAGGCTGAAAATGTTCTGTGGTTCCAAAGCAAACCATGAGACAAAGGTGAGAAACAGGAGTCTTGGTGATGGAAAACTGTCACATATGTGGCAACCTTACACTGCAGCTATGGTGAACTCAGGTAAGCCTAGGAGAGCAGGGACATTAGCAGTATCTGCTACACGTGGCTATGGGGTGTAAGCAGAAGTTGCCCCCTCTCTCTACAATATAAACTCTGCATACCTTACATTTAATTCTAAAAATGTTTACCATTGATATTTTTACATACATGACTGTATACATTTTCTAATTGCTATTAATAATAAAAACCAACTTCAGATTAGAAAATAAGCAAAATGTCAAAAGAGTATATTTGAACTCTGTCTACCTTGTTCTGACTACTATACCTCCCATTTTTGACAATAGAAGAAAATATAAACTGGATTTTAAAGCCATTTACTATTATTTTACCTTACATAAATTATTCTTGCATAACTATTTTAATATATGCCCATGTTAAATAACTATAATTGTAGCAATTCAAAATAATTTATTATCCTTTATTTTCATTTGTTTATTTTTCAGTTGGTAATAATGTAGCTACACTTATTTTAAGCAAAGTGGCTTGTGTAGTTTGTAAATATATTTCTATACACTAACAAATAATATTTTGTATTTTTTGTTGTTGTTCACTGATCTTTTCCTTTATTTATATTTGACTTACAACCTTTTATATTTCAAAATGTTTATTAGACAAGATCTACAACTGACTTTCCTTCCTGATTGTATTCTGAATACATGAGATTTAAATATATATATATATATATATATATATATTTACTTCT
>NW_026000101.1:26373206-26558301 GCF_001458135.2 Marmota marmota marmota
ATATATATATAATGTGTGTGTGTATGATTATACACACACACACACACATTTTTTCTGGATTCAGAAATATAAAAAATTTAAGTGAAAAAGTTCAATATGTAAGGCTCTAGGAGCTATTTTCCATATGATATTGTCTATGAAAGCATAAGTTGTTTTCAAATTGATAGTTGGGGATTCTAATATATTTTTCTTTTGTTTAAATTTCTGAATTTTTCTTTTACTATATCTTTCAGTATTATTTCTCTTTTTATTTTGACAGTTTCTTCAGAAAAATAATTCATATTTTCAATCTCACCCCTTCCTCAGCCTCTTCTCTTTTTTCCTTTCTTATGAATTCTATGGAAACCTTTTAGGCTTTTCCCACAAATAAGTTGTCTAATTATCCTTTTGTTTGTTTGTTTTGTTTTTTGTTTGTTTGCTTTGGAACAGTGAAGGGATTGAACCTAGGGCCTTGTGCTTGCTAGGCATGTGTTTTACCATTGAGATGTTTTCTCAGCCCTTTCAAATTTTTTTTAGACAGTCTCACCAAGTTACCTGGCTTTACCTCAAACTTGCCATCCTCCTGCCTTAGCTTCCCATGTAGCTCGGATCACAGGTGTGCATCACTGCCTGGCGAGGCGGATTTTTCCTTCTTATGTTTCTATGTCAGCCCTCAGTTATGCTGTTTCCTTGTCTTCTATCTCCCACCCCACGTTGCTGATACTTTCCAATCATTCTGTTTGAAGCATACAAATTGCTCTCATCTGTCCTAAGTATCCTCATTCTGAGTTTGATTGATCTACATTAGTGAAGAATTTCTAACCTCTTCCTGTCCTTATGCCCTACAGCCTGTCATCAACCACAGTCTTAACATTACATATTAGGGAATGTTAACTAGTTTCTTCCATGATCATCTTTGTTTGGTTCTGATACTCCCATACTACTTTCTCTGGAAATGTTGGTAAGGGATTTCCCACTGCTTCCATGAAATACTGTCCCATCTTTGACATTTCTGGCATATGGATGTCATCCTCCATATTTTCTATCAAAAATGCTAAATTTTCCTTCTGTTTTTATATTCTTTTGTTCATTTTATGGCAAGATGGGAAAGAGAAGATTTATATACTGATGCTCAACTTGCATCTCATCCATGATTCCTGTCTAATCCATATTTTAGATGTCACCACGCAGATGTCTCCTGAAGGCTCCATCTGCGTCTCATAAAAAGTAATTTTCAAATATTTGCTTTTATTTTCTTGTCTTCAGGGAAATGTTCTTTTTCTCTTTGGTCAGCATATTTACCTCTCTACCGTTTTAAGGGTTAATTTATCTTCACCCTTTTGAATGAGAAAAATCCGTAACAGTCCAGGGTTTAACAATAACAGTGTGGGTGAAGTGCCATTTGTAAAGGGCTTTACCATTCACATAGGAGTCATTTTGACAGCTTCTCAATCTCATCTCTAACTTGAACATCAAATTGCTCTGCATTTGTAGAACAATTTATGAGTCCTATCAAAAATTTATCAACTCTCGGTTCCCAAATTAAAATGGGATTTTTTTTTCTTGCTCCAAATAGCACTTTATCTGAGTAAATAGAGAGGTAAATGCAGTTTCCCCATCTCTCAGCCATATGCAACATGCAAGACCATCCTGGCATACATAATTCCTGTGCTCTTCTGTCCTATCCCTGTATCCAAAGCTTTTAAAATATATGATTAAAGACCAACTAAGCAACAAACTTTATCTCATCCCTTCTTCTATCATTTCTGTGCTTGAGAGGATAGTCATTGAATGGATATATACAGAGAAGCTTCTAATGATAATGGAACAGAAATCTATGTTATAACTGGTTAGTGTCCAATGAATTAAAGGTTTTTCCAGTGTAACAGGTTATGGTTCCTCTGCATCTAAGGTTTTTAAACTTCAGACCATAGTAATGAAACATGGTTTCTCTATTTTTTAATGGGTATTTCAATTTATTTTAAAATGCTACTATTGTGTTCTATTTATTTATATACTTTAATGGGAATCTAGTGTTAATTGTATCAGTCACATCTAGTCTTCTTTATTGCACAAATTATTATTGAGTATTTAATAGTTTTTTGATTGGGTCATTATCTCCTAAAAACTTGACTAACATCTGCATATACTGAGTGTGCTATGTACTGGGCATATTAGGACAATTTTTGTTTGCTTATTGTCATTTCCTTTATGAGACTTAGTATAGAGGAGAGAAAGGATCTGTGTACAAATAAGCTATATGGACCCACTATGATGTTGTTCAAGTTGTGAAATTTGTTTTGTTTACCCTTGTTTTTATTTGCAATGCTGGAGATTAAGATCAGGGGCAGTCTACCACTGAACTAAATTACCAGCCCTTTCTAAATTTTGAGATAGGGTGTTGCTAAATTTCTCAGGCTGGCCTCCAACTTGCAATCCTCCTGCATAGCTGTGATTACAGAGGTAAGCCAACACACCCAGCTTCTTTGTGTGAAGTTTTTTGAAGGAAAATATGCTCACTTTTCCAAAGTAGGAGTAAGGACAATGAGGCAACACATAAGCTGATATTTAAAAGATAAATGCTAACAGACATGGTGGGTGAATGTGGGCTCAGAGTCAGAAAGGGTATTTTAAGTAGTAAGAATAATGCCAGAAAAATGCCAGATATATTGGAGGGACTGAGAGCAACTTGGCATGACTGAACTATAAAATGTAAGAAACACCCAGCCACTGTGAAGGCTGGAAAAGCAGTGGTCCATTAAAAATGTGAAACTACAAGTCCAACAGGAAGTGACTACATTCTGTGCCTAGTGTTATTAGTATTGTTTTGCACTTCCCTTCCAGAGATTAATCTGTTTATAATTGCTGACTGCATTTTAATAATCATTATCATTTAGTAAATATATGGCATAATTCATACTTGAGAAATATTCTAAATATTCCCAGTTTGTCATTTTAGTCTGAATGAATACATTTCTCTGCTTTACATTATTCTTCTCTTACCCTCCAACAAACTAGAAAAAATTAAAATAGCCTAAATGGTTTTGCTGTAGGTAAAATGTGCCATGGATATTTAACTCAAAGGTGTAGCTGTAATTTTCTAGATAGAAAACAACACAATCATAATTTTTCCATGTATTGAGAAACAAATATTATTTACTGAATGAAGTAGTGTGGCAATGCACAAATGTATGGCATATGGCCTACAGTCAAGCAAATTAAAAGAGCATACACAAAGAGTAAGTAGGTTATAATACAGGGGACATAACCAGAACCAGTATGGTTTGATTTGATTCCATAGTAGAAGTGTCAAAGAAGAGAATGACAGGAGAATGTATTTTGTATCAAAAGTATTTAGAATGCCAGAGAGAGAGAGAGAGAATTTGAAAATGAATAGTGGAAAGGTAAAGCACTTTGGCTAATTATGTAAGGAATAAAAAAAAAAAAAGAAAAGCTCTAATAGCCATCTGCAAAGGACCATGAGTATGAAAACTAGATGAGATTGAAAAGTGAACGCAACGTTGTACCCTCTAAATTGCTCCATCTCATGTTCAAAGGGGATTTCCAGTCCTCTATATTTTTGAAGGGTGATGATAATAAATAGTGACAAACAAGTAGTGCTAAAGCAATTGTAAATTATGTAGAAAACAATTTTATGACTCACAAAGCAAAATATTCTGAAAAAAATAGGCTATTATATCTCTTATATAGCAAGAAAAATAATATTAGTGCCAGTATTTTAGGCTTCTGTGGTTGAGAGTGACTTTCACAAAAATATCACAGCCACCTGTGTTGAGTGCCTGCTATGAGTCAGGCACCATCCTTGGCACTTGGTGATATGACACTTGTAACCAAAACAAACAAAGACTGTCCATACAGAACTTGATGTTCAGGTAGGATGGGCAAAAAATAATAATAATAATAATATCATGAATAAATTATATCTTGTGTTAATAGTGATAAATACTACATAAATAGAGAAAGTAGACAAACATAGTGGAGGATTTGAGTGCCAAAATGGTAGCAAGGATAGATTATTGTATGAGGTCTGTCAGAATTTATTAAGAAATTTGAATTTTAGTGAATATTTGAAAGTTTTAGCCAAGTGGATATTGGTAGAAAATTTAGTATCAGTGGAATCAAAGGCCATACAGCATCATGATCGAGAAATGGCGAGGAAGGAAGTGTTGTTGGAATACGATATAGAAGAGGAATAGAACATGAGAATAAAGAGAAAAGTGAAGAGATAGTTAGGTCTTTGAGGGCCACTAAGAATTTTAGCTTTATTTTGAGTAAAAATGGAGAGCAATCAAGTCTTGAGCAGAGGAATGCATAAACTCTTCTGTTGTTTAAGGATCAGTGGCTTCTGTCCTTGCAAAACAAAACAAAACAAGCAACTGTAAGAAGACAATTTTGAAGCCAGAAGGCTACTGACGTAACCTTAGGTGAAAGGATGGTGGTTTAGCTAAGAGTAGCTGTGGAATTTGTATTAGATTCTAGATACATGTTTTTTCCCAATACAATGTGCTCATGATTTGGCATATGAGAAGGAGATTAGGATTACTCAATTTATTATTATTTTTTTATGAACAGAAAGGTGGAGCTGCCCTCACACTAAATGAAGAAGGTTACAAATAGTGTCAACTTTGGGAGAAGGATAAAAAGGGTGTTGTAATATATTGGTCTTGAGATTGTTAAGTAGAGATGTTGAACTTGCAGTTAGATGTGCTAGTCTGGATTTTAAGATATTCTGAGTTTGGTATATAATTTTGGGTATCATCAATAAGTATACAGGAATGAGATAAGATTAGATCACTAAAACAGTGAATATCCAAAGAGATGAGGAGAAGGTCAAGGATTAAGCCTTGAGGCATTCGTTCAACAATTACGAGAGTACAGAGAAAAGACAAAACCAGTAAAGAAGACCGAGTAGTCACTAGTAGAATAAAAAAAACTGATGGGTATGGTGGCCACATATACCTGTAATCCAGTTCACGCAGGAGGCTGAGGCAGGAGAAATACAAGTTCAAGACAGGTCTCAGAAACTTAGTGAGGCCCTGTCTCAAAATAAAAAGAGCTGGGGATGTGGTTCAGTAGTTAAGCGCCCCTGGGTTCAATCCCCTGTATCAAAAAGGAAAAGAAAAAAATATATATGGACAACATTTTTGACCTTGAGTCAGTTACTTCTGTGAAAGAGATAAAAGTTCCATCACAGTGAATTCGGAGAGAAAAGATTGATAAAGCACAGACAATACTTTCAAGGAATTTTGAACCCAAAGAAAGGCAATAAACTGGGGAGGTAGTTGGCAGAGTAATTCAGAGTTTTCTCCCCCTTAGTATTAGAGGCAAATAATTATATTCTGCATTAGTCAAGATTTAGTGAGGAAAGCAAAACCACCAAGAGTATTACAGAGAAAATGATATTAGGAATAAGATATTACACATTAATGGAAGAAGCTGAGAAAGTAAGTATCCAAAAAAATGGTATCTGGAAAGTCAAATAAATATATCACTAACCAGTGTTCCTGAAGCATTGGAGTGGTCAGGCAATCACAATTTGAGAGCAAGTCTGGAAATCCAGTCATGTCCAACTGTCAGAACAGGATCATGATGAAGAGCTCATAAAGACTATGGAATTAGAAGTTTCTGCATCTGGTGTTGGGTTTGGGGTCACAGAGCTCATATCCAGAAAGAAGTATGGAGAAGGGAGAGATAGAAAAGCTGGAATAGACCTGAATCTCTGTATCTGTTTCATGCCAAAAGAAGGAACAAAGAAAATTTGGAACCTACTAATATCTCTATAACTCTTCCCACATCTATCCCAAGTGATTTTCAGAGATAATTCTGATGCTTCACTTTAATCCTCCAAACATCAAATACATTTATTGTTTTTGCCATCTCTAATCTGGAGCCATACAAAGAAGGGGTTTCTGGAAAATTTCACATCTTAGACAAATCAACCCATTGCAAAATCATGATAATCCAGTAAAGAGAAGAATTGATGTCACAGGCAAAAGAAGAAAGCAGGCCTGCAGTGAAGTCCTTGAGTGAGTAACAGCATCAAAGATAATATACATGCAAAGGAATTACATTAGACAGACTACAGGTTCTCAAGTATAAAAAATTAATTCCAAGAAGTGGCAATACTATATGCTTAACAGAGATAAACAATTATTAACATAAAACCTCAAAATCACAAGGTTAGACAAATTTTGGTATATTTTAGGAGATAATTGTCACTTAACTAAATGCAAATCTTCATAGAAGGTTAGTTGCAAATAGCAGAAATGTGATGGTGTAGCTCAATGACATGGTATATTAAAAGAAGGGACAAGATGAACAAAAACATAATTGGTTTATTTCTAAAGATTAAACAATTTCATGCATAAGCCTAACTTCAACTGCCATCTATAATCATCATGAGTTAAATTATTTTCATTTTCTTTATTGGCTATTTGACCAAACTCCACCCCTAAATTCTCAGAGGCAACTGTGATTCTACCAAATCAAATTTAAAGCATTTTTTTTGTATGTCATAACCCATCTAATTGTGGTCCTTGTTTTACTGTAATAACCAATATTTCAAGTCATAAACATGGTAGCACCTCTACATTTCTCTCTCATATTGATTCTCCATATAACTGTTCACCCTGTTTCTCTTACCTCATATACATCTCTAAAATCTGAGAACTTATTTAAATTTATATACCATCGTCATCTAGGTCATGCAACCTAAAATTTTCTCCTGGATTATTAAAATAATCTTCCTGTTGATCTATCTTTATCTTAGTCCCCTCATCCTTTCCTAGACCATTCTCCTCTCTGCATCTAATAACTTCCATTTGGTGTTTTCTTTTTTTTAATTGAATCACTTGTTCATAAGTGACACTCTTCAATGTGATTTTATTGTTCTACAATAATTACCATACTCCTTAACAAAAACTACCAGTTTATGTGCATTTGCTAAATGGGGTCTGCAAGCCTACCTCTTCATACAGGAATGAAAATAGAGGTTGCTATGTGTATAACTATTTGGTAAAAGATATAACCAAGTGGCAAGAATATACGTCTTTTTTTCTATAGCAATAGAATAGGAAAGATGATCTTTTATAATGGATATGTGAAATCATCAATTTGATGATTAAGAAAATTTTTTTGCACAGAACTCAAAATCAGTGTATTACATAATCTATAGAAGATGCTTAGGGAAGAGGAAATAAAAATAGGTTAGACAACATTAAATGAAGGTTTATAAAGTTAAATATGTTTGCTACAGATGTTTCAGATCTCATAAATGCTAATATTTGTTATAAATTTAAGAAACATACTGATTTATAGCACTTAGCAAAAGTATTGAGTAAATCATAGAACAACTCCTTCTTAGAACACACATAGGGATGCTACCTGAGACATTTAAGGAGGAAATATAAGTCTGACTATTTAACATTGAAGTAATCCAGACAGTATATAAGCAGAGCTTGAATTACCCTGGGTATTGAGGAGGGGAACTGCATGTGGATTGAATCATCAAGGAAAGTTTGTAAGACAGTGCCAAATTAGGGAACAAAGGAATGGAATCAGAAAATAATGAAGATTTGAAAATGCACAATGTCATTGTCCTATTCACAGAAGGGGGAAGAGTTATGTATCACCAAGTACCCTCCCTTAATACTTATGAAAACAAAGCAACTCCGGTTTCATTTCCTGGCTGTTTATGATTGACACTTGGTTTTATGGCTTGATCAACTGTAAAGGTTCTAGTCCTTATATCTTTTATTGTATAAATATGTTGAACAAACCCATATTCTCCAAAATGACTGAAATACTAGTATGTAAGTATGTTTATTTTTTAAATAAGTAGCAATAGAATACATTTAAAAGAGGACCAGCATTGTAAATAGCAAATTATAACACACACACACACAAAAAAAAAATTATAATAAAGAATACAAACTATAATACAGAAAAAAAAGAAACCTGCACACTTGAGAACTTTGTTTTGATAAATAAGAAAAGAAAAAGAATAACAAAAGCATTATTCTAAATAGGCAGGACATTACGAAAACATTTAAAAATATTTTGAGACTTTCGTTTTCAATTCCATGTATCTGAGACAATAAGATTGTATTTGCCACTTCTGGAGAAAAATATAAGCCTAGTAAAATTTCAGTTGTCCTTGTAGAAGAATTAGTTAGATGAGTTCTTAGAATATTTCTTTAACTCTTTCCTTAACTTTTCCAAATAGGATGGCACCACATTTTTTTAAAATTTAATTATGAAAATAATTAACTGCAAAGGACAAAGACAATTCAGAAAAAATCTTCACAGCGGCCAATTTGTGATTCAAAATCTAAACCTGAAGTTCATGTCCCATTTTTGTTTCCCATATGATTTACACAGACACACACACACACACACACACACACACTCACACTGCCTTCTGTACTACTTTTTAAGTTATCTCATGGATCATAAATTACACCTACCAACATTTTCATCAGCTTTCATCTTGTGCTACGTGGAGAGGTCACTATCGGAATATGAAAAGGAGATACAAGAATTCCCCCCATCATCAGAAAACAAAAAGGTGAATGGACTTTTTTATGACTAAAAATATTCTTTGTGTGTGTACAATAATAAAAATTCATGGCACATTTTATGCATGCTAACTGCAACAAGACAATGAAAACCAAGTTGTCATGGGGACCTCTACCAGATGAAATTAAGTTCCTTGAAGCAAAAGACAGGTCCTTTGAAGAAGGATTCCAAGAATGCCAACTCTTTTCAACTAATCTTTCCCTCGCCAAATCATCCAAAATGCAAATGGGTTCTAGAATGGTCCTACCATGAACACAGCATTTTTCAACTTGTCAAATAGAATGAACTCAGATGTACCTTGGTATTAAAGGAAGACCATATGTATAATGTGTTTTTAATTGTTTTTATGAGAAAAATATAGGAGACATGTTTTATTTCTTTGAACCACTTTTTCTGTAAGAAAATTCTAAATGTCCTAGAAAAACTGATGGTGGAGGGAACAATAAGAAGGGCAACCCACCTGCTGAGAAACAGGGCAGACTGTATGCTACCAGTTTTCACTAATGACATTTCTCACAGAACCTTTTATCAGGGCTACTAACAAGTACAAAATGATCAATCTGAATTTCACCTTCATTGCTTTTTCAAAGTGCTTTTTCCCTCCAGACACTCAAATGAGCAGTGAAATAGTGCAAAGGTAGACATCAAGGAGAGGGGAAGAGGTAATGGACTGTACAACCTCAAAACTATAGAATCAGTTCCTGGGTAATCGAGTGTTGGCGCAGTTGGCAAAAAAAAAAAAAAAAAAGAAATTTTAAATTTTAGTAAAGTCCANGGAAAAAAAAAAAAAAAAAAAGTCACTAGCTATAATTCATTCAGACTTAAAAATAAACTCTTCTTCCAATATCAAAGCATAATGAAGAACTGAGTGCAAAAAGGCATTGCCAATTTATGATTATAGCATTCAGTGATCCATCCAAGGACTAATGCTCTCCAATCATGAATATTAGAGAAGGGCATATAATGGGTACTAAGAACTCTTCTAAAGGCAAGTCTACAACCGATAGCAATTACAAGATATCATGGATTAGCACCAAAAACACTTTGATCATTTTTTTAAGTAATGATGAATCAATTCAGTAGATTCTGTCCTTTGGTAAGGCATTGTACTTTGTGGGTACAAAGATGCATTTCTGCCCTTGAGGTTTTAAAGTATACCAGGGAATATGGGCATGTACCTAATAACCTCAGTAAAGAGAACATTGGAAAGTGCATAAGAGTGAGCAATTAATTTGAAAAATTCCCATATATACTAATAATGATATCTTTCCTAAACGCCTACAAGGATAATTAGAATGTCCAAATGTCATAAGTTAAAATCCTTCTATAAAGCAAAATAGGACCACAAGAGCTCATCACAGTGATGCATGCCTATAATCCCAGTGACTCAGGAAGCACAGGCAGGAGGATCTCAAGTTCAAGACCAGCATCAGCAACTCAGTGAGGCCCTAAGCAAGTTAGTGAGACCCTCTTTCAAAATTTAAAAAATAAAAAATGGCTGAGGATGTAGCTCAGTGGTAAAGAACTTCTGGGTTCAAACCCCAGTACCAAACAAGAACAAAAAGACCATAAGAAGATGGTCTGGGGTAGTGGCTCAGAGGTAGAGCACTCACCTAATGTGTGAGATACTGGGTTTGATCCTCAGCACCACATAAAAATAAATTAAAGATTTTGTGTCCACCTATAACTAAAAAATAAAAACTATATAAAGTCCATAAGAAGAAACATCATTACTCCATTCATTTTGAAATAATTTTAGTTTGGCATGTACTATTCATCATTGATTCTGCACAGTATGGGGATACAGAATAAACAAGATATCATTTCTCACATCAAGGCAGTTATTATTAACAGAAAAATTAGACAGCTATATATTACTGCACTAATAAGATTTTAAATCCTGTAGAATAATGTTAGCTTCTTCAGTTGAAATGTCTATTTAGATTGAAAGAGACATTCTGTTTTCTATAGATTCAGAGCTAGAAATGTATAATTAATAAGTCATAAGGACTAAGTGGCCTGTGCTATGAATTCTCAGGAAACTCTCCTGGAGAGTGTCTGCAATATGCAGAAAAGAAACTATATGGCTAGTGGTGCCCAAATGTGGATGCAAATCAGATTTCTTTAGGGGACTTTTAAAATTGGCAGATACTTATCTCCTGTCATAATTGCTCTGTGAACTACTTTGAAAACCACTGACTGAATCCAGGTGGAATGTCTGTTTCATAAAGAACAGAGTCATGCTGAAAGACAGACTTGTATACAGACTAGAGAGGGTCAAGAACTGTGGAGCTAAAAAAAAAAAAGGTCATAAAAGTCATAGCCCAATACCAATTAAATTCTTTCACCCAACTTCCTACTTCCTCTAGTTGCCTATCTTTGCATTTGCTTTCTCTTCTTTTTTTCTGTGAATGATCTGAGAGCCATACTGTATCTGGAATTAACAAAACAAGATAGTCCAGATCTACACTTCTATACATTAGGAAGTCTCCCTCAAGGAAAGACACAATGAATCTTCTGTACTCTGTTTAAGAAAGACAAAAAGATTATGCCATATCAAATTTTTCTAATTTACTTAGAAAAATCATGGAATTACTAAATGGCAGAGGAAAAAGTAAGCAAATATGATCCCCAAGTTCTAGATTTTAAAATTTAATGACTCATTTCCACAGTTTTGAGCATCTTTCTATGCTGAATATTGGGTATTACAAAAATAAGATATCTCAATATTATCTCAACATAACAAAAATAAGTTATCTCAATGTGTAGTTGAATCACTATATTCAAGTTGATACTTGATTTGTTATTCTTTTATTACACAAGTAATAGGTAAGTATTGATCATACATTAAGTATTCTGCTGGCACAAAATATTCAGCATTTCAGGTTTGGTCCTTGCTCCATTATATAAACTTATTCAGTGAGGGATGGTCAAGTATGGAAACTGTAACACAGCATATAAGAAGTAGAGAATGCCATGGGGGGTCATTACAAGGCCATGCAAAGCCAACTTCATAAGAGTAAGGATGGAAGGAAAGTCAGTGAGAGATTTCTGGAATTTTGATATATAAATCATTAGCATTCATAGGAACTATGCAATAGACACAACTAGTACATGCAATATACTGAAGCATTCAGGCAACCGCAAGCAGTTCATAGCCAAGTGCAGTGTGGATACCAGGGAGAGATGCAGATTAGAAGAGCAAAATTTAAACTTGTGTTAAGTTGAATCGTATCAGAGGGAAAAGAGGCTTAAGCCTTGAAGAGAGTAAATCAGTGTTGTGCTACGGTAAATTCATTCAGCCTTCCAAGTTTGGAATAAGTTGGAAACAATCAAGAGGAACAGTAGAAATGCAACCAATTAGGAACTTAACCAAGTAATCCAGGTGAGTGAGGACGGAGGGAATGGCTTGGAGTAATGAATAGGAAGATGTAGAAAAGTAGGTAAACAGCAGTGTTCTAGAGATAACACAGAGGGGAGTTGGTGTTATTTTAAATATCCATTTGGAAGAAGATGAGGCATCGGCTTTAGGGGGAAAAAACGAGGAAGGAATTGGAGAAAATATTTTTGGATACTTTAACTCCTCAATGAACAAGCAGATATCCAGGTTAAGATGTGGAATAATCAATGGGATGTATATATCCAGCCTAAAGACAGAAGAGAGAACAAGCTGCAGACATAGGTGAGGGAACTTTAACCCAAGATAGCAGTAACAGCCAGGGGAAAGAACAGAATTGCTCAGTTTTAATTTCTGAAGAGCGTAGGGTAGAAATGAACAAAAAATCCTATAGAAGCAGAAGATCTTCAAAACCCATTAAGCAGGAATAGCCATGGAGATAGGAGGAAATGTAAAACTGCCAGAGAGAAAGGCAAGGAAAGTTACCAGGAAGGACAGAGTGCCATGCATTTACAGAAGGTCAGATGAGAGGAGTGAGTCATCACCCTTTGCTTAGCATCGCACTATTTCTTCTTTCTGATACCTTAAATTTTTTTTAATTATTTGGTTTTGCTTTGTTTTAAACTTCAAACAGATTATTATGGAAGAGGAAGCGTACAAATGGAGTCATTACTATATGCCAATTTTGCAGTTGGGATTTAGTGCTGTCTATTTCACAGTGAATTTAAAAGGGGTATTTCTGGCCATTCTGCCTAGATAGTTATTCTCAAAAAAAATTAATTTATCATCAATTAGAATTGCTAAACCATGCTGAAATCCAGATATAGACTTACAACACCAGACTATAAACTCCATACAGTCAAGAAACATAGTTACTCTACCATTGTATGTCCCAGTGCTGAACATTACAAATGGCACAAATTAGATGATCCAGACATATTTGTTTGATAAATGAAGATTCCAAAGCAACAGATAGGCTGAATAATTAAAATATCAGATAATTCTACCAAAAAAAAAGGAGATTTTTGGAGTCCAGGGGGAACAACAAATGAAATGCAAAAATATTAGTTGACTTGACAAAAAAATGAAGGAATTTTCCATATAAATTTGCAGAAATAAAAATACTTGTCTTCAACTTTTAGATTCATTTACACATATATTGTCCAACAAAAGCATTTATTTAGCTAACTGAACTTTATTAAGGATTATTAGAAATTTCAAGAGAGACAAAAATAACTGGAAAAGTGACTGGCATGAAAACAATCGGCACAGAAAGGGAAAAATTGTGCATTGTGGAAGCAACAACTGAGAATGACTCATTTGTGATCATGTTGTGAATTAACAGTAGGTCCTCAGAAATCATTATAGTCATTTCTTAAAAGCACTGGACACTAACCACTAGAGAAAGTCATCTTCTCCTCCTGGTCTCAACTGGAACCAATGAGAGATAATATTTGTGTTGTTAAGTCTGCAATCACTGAACTTTAGTTATTTGTCTTATAGTACACCATAGTCAATTAAATGTCTTGGCATCTATATATTCTGAGTGGACTGAACTACTATACCAGGCTATAAAAGGGAGTGAAACACAGAACTAAGTCACTCTCCCTAAGCAATCCTCCAATTCCACCAACCCCCAAATTTTAGAGGAATAAATGCAGGAACATTGGAAGCCTCCCTCGATTGATAATGAAATGGTACCAAGGGTGAGGGAATAGATAGAGATGAAAGCCATCACAAGAAACAAAACAACCATAGTAGATTAATAAGGAACATTATCTCCTAATCAGAGAGATTCGGTGGCCCACTACTCTGGGGATTCAGCCTTTTCAATTTTCTTTTTTGCCATCCCTTTGGAGTGCTGTCTTAAGCCCCTGCCTTATCTGCTCATGTTGCAAAATGGTGCCCACAATTTCAGAAATCTCATGCAAGTAAAATGTTTTAAGGGAAATTTTCTGTCTCCTCCTTCCTTCCTCCTTTGACTTTTGTTCTCCTTCTCCCATCTTACCCCCTTCCTTTCTCTTTGATGAGATAAGTGTTTCCCCAAATCCCTCCAGAAGATTTTAGATCAAGTTTTATTATCCAAGGGGTGGGCCACTTGCCCACTTACCAGCTGCAGTCTAGACTCAGGCTCTGCCAACAAGGGCAGGGGAGAGAAGAGGTGGCCAACAGCGGTGTCACCTCTTCTTTGGACAGACTGCACACAGCAAACACACTGGGCAACTCCTTTCCTTGGGCCCATTTCTCCCTCTCAACCTTTCTAAGCTGACTTCACTATCTTTTATATAAAACCTGAATAAAATTAGTATGTTTCTCATATTTTACATATGCCTAGCATTGAAATCTCCCTGGGTAAATATCCTATCACTTGAATTTTAAGATTTGTTATTAGTAACCTTCACATATAGTGAAATTAGGAAAGTTCAATTTCACAAGCAAGATAGTTGGAAAAAGCTATTGTATACACAGAACAGATTTCTGTTGTCGGCTAAATGGACCGTGAACATTTTCAGCAATTTTAATGACAATTTATTTACCAAATACTACAGTTTTGGTAATGAAAAATAAAAGCTTAATATGTCCAAAATGTAGAAAACAAAAAACAATGTCTCATCTAGATCCTTGATAGATTTAACTAACAACAAGATTTACTTGACATTTTTGGTACATCAGCATTGCTCTAGCTGCTAAAAGCTGAGGATCTCCTTATCTCATTTGTAAAAAGGTCACAGTCTATGAAGTGGAGAGGCTTCATTACAAAGAAGTCAGGATGCTGACAGTGCTCTATTGGCACGCAATTTCAAATCACCTCTAGGTAGTGTAAATCTTTTATTTTGTAGACAGGGAAATGGAGGCCAGGAGACAATGACTTACCCAGGATCACTTGATAACTAAGAAACAAAACAGGGATTTTAAGAAATTATCTTACTGAAATTTCTATTTTTGGGGGGCGAGGGGGGAAGAGGGTAAGGGTTGTACCAGGGATTGAATTCAGGGACACTCCACCACTGAGCCACATCCCCAGCCCTATTTTGTATTTTATTTAGAGACAGGGTCTTACCGAGTTGCTTAGCGCCTTGCCATTGCTGGTCTGGCTTTGAACTCGAGATCCTCCTGCCTCAGCCTCCCATGCTGCTGGGATTACAGGTTTGTGCTACCATACCTGGCTTAAAATTTCTAGTTTTCTACATTAGCACTGTCCCTTACAGTAATATGTAACAGGCATGCAGATTCTCAAATTGCAATCTAAAACCTAAGATGCTCATAAAGTAAGGTGTCCTATTCTGATAAGATATATAAGGATGTAAAAGATATTCCTTATTTAAAATATTAGACTGATCATTATTTGGTATTTCCTTGGGTTATTTCTATGACAGCACCTGAGATTTTCATAATGATCATTTTTATATTTTTATAATATAAACTTTTAGTGTATAAACTTAAACTGATTTTTTAAATTACTGATCACAGAACATTTCTCGGACCATCTTGATTTGAGGATTTTTAGGTTTATATGGTTACTTTGTTTCTAAAAACAGGATGTGAGTTCTGTTTGTTCAAATGTGCATATTTGTATTAAACAAGATCAAGCATAGAAAAAATATGACTCAGAATTTTTGTGTACTTTTACCTTGGTCTTTTCACGATTAAAATACCTTTCATGTGTTTATAAGAAATGACCTATTTGTGATGAATAATTTCAGGACATCAAAGATTTAGTTGTGGTTAGCTTCTAATTCTACAATCTGATGATCCAAGACCTGCATTAATAGAGGGGAATCAAGGAGCCTAAAAACTATTTGTGGAGAGGAAGAAGAGCTGAGAGAACAAGTATTCCTTTAACTCTATCTCTCAAACCTCCATGGTTAGGTCATACTCTATGGTCATACTTCTAAGAAGGGGGAAATGATTCTTGTGCATCCACACCATCATTTTCTGTAATTCTTAGTGAACCAGTTGTGGCCATAGGCTGGTAGCTTCTAGTACTACAACAGATTCAGAATTAATTGCCCTTCCCTAAATTAAGTCAGGATTGGACACAGTCAGGTTGGGTAGGATAGGAGAAAACTGAGGAGGGCAGAGCAGAATATAAGAATTTCTAAGTAAGAAATTATTCCAAGAACTATGTTCAACAAACTCAAAATACATCTTATTCCAATGTAAAATTTAATAAGCAAATGGTATTTAAAATATATCTGAAGATACTTTAAAACAGATTCCTTACTAAAGTGTTACCTTCTATTATTTTTCTGTGGGGTTTAGATGTAGATAATATTGCCTTCAAATTAAATCTTCTTGTTATTTTTGTTTAAAAATATAAATGTGTAAGATGTACATGTTCTTGACTCATTTCAGTATATTCCGAATAAATCTAGCAAAGTAAAGCTAAAGGATGGTGGTAGACTAATTTCAGAATATTCTGAATAATTCTAGCAAAGTAAAACTGATGGATGGTGGTATCTCCATCTCCTAACTACACGTGTTGTGGTATGAACTGATAAATACAATCAATAATAGTGTAAGTTATAGATTGTAGATTAGTAAAAACATACATTGTAGATATAAGATTTTGATAAGTGAGATAAGACAATTATAAAGCAAGAACTGTCATAAGCAGGCCTAAGACTCCATTTTGCTGCTTCCTATAAAAAGCTGTTTCAAGATCTGTTTCTGAGAAACAGAAATGAAAGCTATTTTCTGCTAAATTTTTTTAAAAATATATTGTCTTCTGTACTTTTTACCCCACAAAATGTACTCAACCCAGAATATGGTGGTCTTGGTGATCTATATGACTTTGAAATAGATTCTCACCCCCACTGACCACCTGCTCAATCTTGTCTAGCACCTCTTGGACACAAGATGTGGTTGACTGAATTGTTCCACTAACAGCTTTTTTTAGCTTTTGTAACTTGCTTGCTTGCTAACTGAAAAATTCCATAGGATGTGGTTTTCCTCTTTAAATGGCAGACTTCCCTCAGAAGGGGACTGCTGTTCTTTCAGAGAGTCACTTGGACTCTGTTAGACACAGCCCCTGACCAGGTATAATTGGCAAAATAGGTAAAATAAAAATCCTTCAAAATATTTCAAATTCGGACTTGGTGTGTTTTCTGAGCAGTTTCCTCACAACACAGGCAGTGTGACGGAAGACCAATGTCATCCTAGGTGACTAAATACCTACTGAGCCATGATATCATTCAAGATATCAAACATTCCACAAACTATGACTTTAATTCTGAGATAGTGGCTCAAATGAACTCAATTGGATTTTTTGATATAGAACTTCCATTAACTCTAGCTATTTTTAGGATTTTTGTTCTACTCCAAAGAAGTTCTGATTTTCCATTTCCAAAAGTATGTGCTTAGTTTGCTCCATGTATATTGTTGTAATACATATATTTTCTAACTTTATACCTATAGTTGTATGTCCCTATGAATATATGTATGTACCATATTTCCTGAGTGGTAGGACATCAATGATTATTAGCTTTTGTGAAAAATTAAATTCTCATCAATTTTAAGATAATTCTCTTCTCAGAATCTTTAAAATGCATTGTTTAAGCTCATCTTAATAAAAGGCCATATGCATGATTGTACCTCCTCATCTCACCCCCATCTTTGGAACAATTTATTTCTGGAACTATGTTGGAAGAGACTAGGGGAGTAATCTGTAAATGAGTCCAGTTTGAAAACCATAAAGTAACTTATTTCCCAAACAGGAACAATTTCTACTTTCATCACAGATATTGATACATGTCAAACTGAAGGTTGACAACAGGCTAAGTAAGACTAAATGATGATTTTTATCAACAATTTGATGATTAGAAAGTTCTGGGGCAAGCATTCTGGGCAGTTCAGGGATGGTTAGCCATCTCTGTACTTTCCCTGAATTGAAATCTAATGAGTATTTGTCTTCGATGTTCTTTTAGATCTTAGATAGGAGGCTAGAAAAATAAAAAATGCATATCTCCAGAAGCAGGGTAGTTTTATTTGCTACTGCTAATGTTTCCCAATGCTTCTTTTTACCTCAAGAGAGAACAGCTAGCTGTCATTTAATCTGATGTAAGCATCTCACTGTGTGTCAAGCAATTTCCTCAAAATTTTTCTTTGTGCTGTGCTGATCTAATAAGACAGTATGAGAGAATGTTTTAATCATCCATATGAACCATATATAATGCATCAAGTATGTAAATACTCAGAGGCTTTCTTTTTTTCTTTTTTTTTTTTTTGACCCAGAAGTTTTTTTCCTGTGGAATTCCGACTAGAATTAAATTATAGAAAATAAAAACCAAGAGGCCCAGTCCCTTCATTTTCCACAGAAACTTGGGTCCAACTAATTTAGTGGCTTTTGCAAGGCCTAATTTAATAAATTCCTGGAATCACAGCTTTTGCACCAACTCACAGTCTATCTTCAGGCATACCCATTACAGATTCTAACTGGAAGCAGCAAGCAACAGAAACCAACTTTGGCCAAACTGCATCCAGGAGAGGTTATTGGAAGAATATGACTGACAGCAACAAAGGAAGAGCTAAAGTAGGAGGTCACATAAAGGGAAGAACAAGAGTAGTTCCAGTTATCTGGACACTAGGACTAATAACTTCTTCAGATGCTTCTCTGGTGATAAACCAATAGGAGTCCTTTTAGGTCTCAAATCAGATTTATGACTCCAAGAACATATTTCCTGAAATTGACTAAAAATGGGTACATGCCTTTTGACAATTGGTATCCAACAGTGTCTCACAGGAAATTTAGTCACCTAGGCAGACATTGGTCTTCAGTCACACTCCCTGTGTCTCACAGGAAAGGTGTTGGGCCTAAAGGAAAAAACCAAGTGCTGATACCAGGAGAGGGAGGAAAGATGCTGGTTAAGCCAAAACAACATTTGCCCCAAACAAGTACAGCAGAATGTCCCCATAAAATACTGTCCTCCCAGACAGTTATCACTACCAAAGGTACAGACAAGGACACTGAGGAAAAAAAGGGTAGGAAGTTAAACAAAAATTTTTCCAACTTCCATTTTGGGCTCTCTCAAGCTTAAAATTGGTACTACCATACACAGTAACATTTGGCACAATGTTAAAGTGCAATCCGATTCTTACAATAAGATCTAGAACAATGGGGGATTTATTAATGCAATAAAGTCTCCATAAGTGAAATGTCTATTTTAGAATATTGATTTACTTATGTCACCATTAAAAGCAAATTTTGATTCAAACCGTAATAGATAACTTGATTAAAATTTGCCTCTGATGGCTAAACGAGGCCCAGAAGTCATGATTTACAAAACTAAAAGAATAATATTGCTAATAATTTTCAAAAACAACTAAAATTTAAAAGAATTATATTTGCCAGATACTACTTAGGTAGTTTATGGCACAAGAACCCATGTCACTCACAATAATTCCATGGTACAGGCTCCATCAATATCTCCATTTAGTGGATAAGAAGTTGAAATACCAAGATGTAGGCACCATTATTATCACTATTTTACAGACAAGGAAATTAATTAATCATACAATCAATAGGTAGAAAAGTACATATAATGACCTGATAATGATGATTTTCAGCATAACAAATGTTTTGAGTATCTCCATAGTCTGTCAATCAAAATCTTACTAAGACTTATTTTCTCAGCAACCTATTTCTTTGAGCAATAAGTAAAGTTCATCCAATTTATTTTGGAAATTCTTCCAAATCAAGAATCAGCAAGGTTTGAGCTAATGTAATATTACTGCATTTGCAACCCCTGCTTAAATCACCAAAAACATTGAGCAAATGTTAGAATGGGTCATAGAGAGCTATACTGTGGATTAATGTCATAAAGTGGTTCAAAGAAGAAAAAGATCTTGTCAATAATTTTTTTTCTAGTTAACATAACAGAATTTCTTTAAATACCACTGAGTCATCTCTTAAGAGAAGGTTTCATTTGAGTCATCCTCCTGGCTAATAAATCACAAAATCCTTACCAAAACTTTGAACCAAGTCTAAGGGCAATAGTATGCCTGTCTGAAAACTTGAGTGCAAGCTTAGGACTGAGATAACATCTGTGAACTATCATTTAGCAGAGTCAATAGTGTTTGCATTAGAAAAAAATTATATTATTTGGCAAAAGTTACGAAAATAAATTGCACAGAATACCTTTGCATAATGTCTGGGTTCTTTGTTGTTATCTTTGGTTTGCTTGCTTGTTTTTGAGGTAACAGTAAAAGTCATAGAACTTAAGAATCCTCAAGAATAACTCAAGAATAACTCAATAACCCTACTAAGAATAATTTCCTCCTCAGTAGGATCTTCATGGCCAGTAATTTTGTGTTTCAAACCATTAGTCAGTGAAAAGTACTGAATATCAACTACTTGTTTACCCTGCTATGGTGCTACTGGTGATGCAACAGACTTGATTTCTTTCTATAAATAGCTAGCTCATCTCACCAATCAGAAGTTTTTGAGTATGTCACATAGAAGTGCAGATTTTAAATGACTGAAGACAATGACAAAGCGTTCCCTTGTGAAATGCTCAGGACACTTCTCTCATTCAGACTTTCTTAATTCAACCTGGTTTTCTTTTTTGTATTTATGATTACTTGCCATGGATGGAAAACATCAATAAATAACAAAATGTTTGGACAATTAATTTTCTTACCCCCATTAGTCAGTCACTAAAATTTCAAAGTAGAAACTATCACATGTTGAAACATAATCTATTATTAAAAGCAATAAAAATCATTATTTCGATATCATGATAGGGTATTACTTTCTATTTCTGGAGAACTTGATAATAAAGACTTTATCTGCCAAAAGTTACTTGGTAAAAATATCTAAACTTTAAAAAACTGTTATACTTAACTAAGAATCTAATTCAGAGAGGGTAGCTGTTTCTTAACTCTCACCCACTCCAATCTCTGGAGAGTGTACTCAGTAAAAGATTATTGAATGAATTGAAGCTTCAAATGTTACTGGAATGCTTCATTAAAAAGGAAAAAGACAATATTTTGCTATTATAATGAAAATTTGCAATGCAAGATAGCCTGTTCCTTCAGGCATGGTAAACTTAAAGTATGGATAAAGAATCAGTGGAGACCACACCCATCTTTGCTTCTTTATCTGTAAATGACAGTTGGAGAATTCAGTATATAAATTTTTCATCTTCAAATAATGCTTCCTAGATCTTGGGAGGGCTGTCTCAACAAGTTAGGAGAAAATGATAAAATGTCCACATGACATATAGTTATCACCCCCTTTCCACCAAACATCAACAAGGATATCTTTCATCATAATTTATATAGTAATCTACATAACATTGTCTTTGGGGTAAAAATTTGATACTAAAAATATTAATGGTTTCTCTTTCCTTTAAGGTAGCAAAGTTAAATTACTACTTACTGATTGCAACATTGTAACCACTTCAGAAATTTTGAACATTTCTCTGAAAACCACTTTAGCCAGGGTAATCTGAGCTTTTGAGTTCTTATTCTTAAAGTTGAACCACTTATAAAATAGTTCAGACCAGTACTGTAGCCCAAGGTGACAGATTAAGCTGGATATTAGTACTGAATTTGGTTGAATATGGCCATAGAGCAATAAGATGTGCAAGTTCCTGTGTAAACAAGGGCCAGGGAGGTATGTGAAGATGGAATTGTGTCCTTCAGCGTTGCTTGTGTACTTACATAGATCAAAATCCTGAGAACAGTTTAAACATTTTCGCTATAGTTTTTATATGACCAAATTATTCTAAATCCTCTGCTGACAACATATTGGGTTGGCAGAGATCATTATTTCCTTCTCTAGAACCAAAATAATTTACCTGACCTTTGTTTCCCATCTTCTCATTATAGATTTCATTAATTCATCCTCTTTTTCAAATGGCCCTTAAAAACCACTACTTCCTGTCAATAGAATCTTTCACTTTATTATTTCTAATCAAGACTATGTCTAATGACCTTCGGATATTAAAACACAGTGAATACGCGTTGTTATAAAGGATTGCTGCCAATCCCCCAGGAATTCAACAAATTAAAGGTGATTTTTAATAACAGAAAAGTTAGTTGATGTGCTCTAAAAGCATCTAAATTATTTACCTGGATTTATGAATAATATGTATTAATAGCATCTCCCATTTTTTTAAGCCTCTACTCAATATAATGCAATAGAACTTTACATACATTGCCACATTCAGTCCCCGCAATAGGGGGATGACTCGCAATTACATTGGCCTATAAGTAATAGAAAATTTAAGTGAACCCACTTCATATTCTTTCTTCATTCAGTTCTCTACTTAAATCTTGCCTTGCAAGCCTCTTACATATATTTGCTTTGTTTTCCTTATAGGGCTTATCACCACTAATAAATCTTATATAGATTTGTCTCTCCCACCACTCCAGATTGTAAGAGCAGTCTTGTGCCTGATCCACAAGAGATCTTCAGTGATTATATGTTAAATACATGAATAGATTCATGAATGAATGGGTGGTGAATAAATGATCACATAGACAGAATACTTTCTCCTTTAATCCCAGGTGTTTTACTATTTATGGCTTCACAACTAAGAAGACAAAAAAAAAAAAAAAAAAAAAAAACCTCACTTCCACCTATTACTCTGAAACCTTTTTTTCCCAATAATTACCTGCAGGGCGTTTAACCTGAAGCTGCAGGATAACATTGAGGGCAGCAACAAGGCCCTAACGGAAAGCTGGCATTTCAGAACAAGAGTAGTGCCTGGGTAGTGAGACTTGGATGCACTTTATAGTAGGGTGTGGTCAGCATAATCCTCAAACTCACCAATACCCTGATTGTAACCCACCCAAAAGATGGCAGGTCAGGTCATCTATTATTCTCTTCATTTTCAGGAAATAAAGACAAGCTCACAAAGAAAAGTTAAGTAACATTGAGGGAGCAGAAGAACTACTTAGAAAATGGAGGAAACTACTTCTAAAGGAAGAAAATTAAAGTTAGAGACACCATAAAATTTAAGTATATATCAAATGTACAGAAGAAGGAGAATATAACATGCAGCAGGACAGTCAGGTATTTTTTAAATGGAGATAAGATGTTTGAAAAAAAAAATCCAAGAGAGTAGCTGAATTAATACACCCAAAATTACATTACTTTACTGGAAGATTAGGTCAAGGAACTCTCCCACAGGCATGTGAAAAAGATGAATGGGGGAGAAAATGAAAGGGGAAAAAAAGACAAGAATGTTGGAAAACAGAAATAGAAGTGTCAAAATCTATTTAGTTGGAAAATCAAGAGAGATAATAAGCAATATAGGCAGGAGGTAAAATAGTTGATAAAATTATAACCAAGAATTTTTCCAATACTAAGCAAAGATGTTAGGCCTCTATTTGGAAGGACTTGGAGAAGGAAACTCTGATTATATCCAATCATTTCATTGACCTTCTGTGCACACAGGAAGATGGTGCTTTCCATCCTTTCCCCTTGCATCTAGAGAGAGCTAAGCAATGAATTCTAGATCAAAGGAGACTGGTTACCTGAATGACCATGTGAACAAGTACCTGCCAAACAGTCAGCTGGACAGCAGTAAGAGTGAAAAACTGATTTTAAAGGTTTAGTTTGGGTAGGTTTTGTTTGTTTGTTTTAAGTAGCAGCTAGCTTAGTATGACTCAGAGTTCACAGTGTACTAGCAGAGATCATTTAAAAAGAAAAATTATACCTAGGCACATTTCCTAAAAGAAAACACCAAAATGAGGTCACGTATAAAGAAATAAAAAATTGTGAACATCAGTGTCTTCAATAACACTATGATAAGCAAATTCTGAAAGAAAAAAATTGAACAATTACCATGTGAACTTATATATAGATATATTTATGTTAAAAGTTCATCAATCAATATATATCAAATTTCTCAGAAATGTTATCACAAACGTATGAATTTAAGAGAAGACCAATACAAATGGGAGTGTTTTTTTCTAGTCTACATAATTTCCACAAAATACATAAAGTAATAGCACATAGATTTATGACAAAAATGGATTAAAAATTACAATTACAGATTTTATCATGCCACTCTCAAATTTTAAGAATAAACAGAAATCTTTTCAAAGGTAGAAAAGATTCAAATATTATGATCAATGTGTTTATTCCTGTGATCTTTTGTGTAAAATGCATTCATGAAAGAAGGGGAGTCACAGAAGGAAAAAAAAAAATAGGTTTTAAAAAACAGAGAGAAACCTGGACCAATAAAAACTGCTGATTTTTTTTTTCATACACACAGGAAACATTCTAAAACTATCACATAATGTGCTACAAATAATCTGCTAGTGTATCTTGAATCCACATCTCACACATCATATTCTTAAACTACAATGGGAAAACTTTGGATATATATTGCAAAAAGATAGCTTTAAAATTGCCAAATATTATAAATTTCTAAAATGCATATACCACTAATGGACTGAGAAAAAAAATCTAAGTGTTGGTTGACAATGAAAGCATTATGTTTCAAAACATGTGATATATGACTAAAAATGCAAGGGAATTTATTGTTTTAAATATATTTATCAGAAAATAGTATACCAAAATGAGGGCTGGGTTTGTAGCTCAGTGGTAGAGGGCTTACCTAGCATGTGTGAGACACTGGGTTGGATTCCCAACACTGCATATAAATAAAATTTAAAAGAAGAGTATACCAAAATGAACAAAACAATAAATCCAGGAGACTAAAGTTAAACTTGAGAAAAAATAAAAAATAGTCAATGTAAGAAATTAGAAAAACTAAAAAAGAAAAACACAGTAAGCCCCGCAAAGGTGAAAATAATATCATAATAAGGTGTCATGAGTCAATAAAGCAAAGAAGAAAACTAGATATAGTTAATCCCCTCCAAAAAAAAAAAAAGCTAGAGCTCTGGTATGAAAATAATATTGAACTCTGAAAAGATGCATCAAGACGAAAACATAGTAAAATTAGAACAAAGTACAAAATAGCAAGCATAAGGGATTCTAAAAATAACTGCACAAATAGACTTTTTGGGGAAAATCAATAAAAGAAATACTTTCTAGAAAAAAATATGAACCATCAAGATAATTCTCAGTATTTTTTTTTAGAAACTTGAAAAAAATAATTTCAGAAAATGAAATAAATCAGTATCTTCTATTTAAGCCAACATCCCATAAAGAAAAGCCTGTCCCTAATAGTTGAAAAAGTAAATTCCATAAACATTTAAGAAATAATACTACCTAATTTATATAAATTTTCCCACAAAAAACTTTTTAAATTATTTAATAATCTTAATACAAAAAATTCACACATTAACATAATATAAGTCAATTCTATTGATGAATAAATGCAAAAAAATTCTTAATGAAATAATAATTAATTGAATCCAACAATACATTATAAAACAATAAATCATGTCCAAAGAGTTTTATCCTCAAAACAATGATTTTAAAAATCTGTAGTCTATCATATTAATAGAGTATAGGAAAAGATCATCATTATTTTGGTACATAGAAAAATCATTTAACAATTTCATCTGTCTATAGCCCTTTCTCTTAGAATATTTGGTGATAAAGGAAATTTGCAAAATCTGATTAAAGCAATTCTCAAAGACATCTTATAATCATAATCAATGGAATTTTTTTTTATTTTTAAATGAACAAAAGTATCATTATGCTGAGAAACATGTTAATTGCATAAGATAAGAAAAATAACCAAAGCTAGGTGTCATGCCTTCACCTGTAATCCCAGTGACTCTGGAGGCTGAAAAAGGAGGATTACAGATTTGAGGCTAGCCTCAGCAATTTAGTGGGACCCTGTTTCAAAATGAAAGATAAAAAACTGCTAGGGATATAGCTCAGTGGTAAAATGTCCTTACTTTCAACCTCCAGTATCACTAGGTGGGAAAAATGAGATAAATTACAAAAGAGGAGACAAATTACAATATTTGTGTATGATATAATTATTCACATGGAAAATCTAAGATGGCCAAAAGAAAATTATGAAAGTTAACAATGATTTAACAAGAATGAAGAGAGCAAGATCAAAATTTCTTGAATAGCTTTTCTCAATCAGAAATTACCAATGATGAAATGTAATTTTAAACATACTTTTATAATTAAAAAAACTAACATAATTAAATGCAATGTTTTATGGAAATATTTATAGGGTGAGGGGTACTCTATTAATGAATCTTTTAAAGATCCCTCAATAAGAGAAGTTAGTATTGAGTTTTAATCCCCTAAATTAATCAATAAATGTAATACAGATCCAAAGAATATCCCAACAATATTTTTTCCTAGAACTTATGAAAGTATAAAGGCTTAATATTCAATAAGACAAAAAGTTTTAGGAACAAAAGTAGGAGACTTGCTCTTTTTTCTTTAAGGTATTTTATAATACATTAGTTAAAATACCAAGACAAGATTAAAGGGTAAAAATTGAAATTTAATAAATGATAGAGATAGCATAATGTTTTACTCAGCTTTTTCGCTGCTCTGACCAAAGGCCCTGACCAGCACAATTGTAGAGGAGGAGGAACAGTTTATTCAAGAGCTTCAGAGGTCTTAGTCAGTAGAAGGCTGGATCCATTCTTCAGGTTTCTAGGTGGTGCAGAGCATCATGGCAGAAGAGTAGGTGGAGGGAAGCTGTTCACATCATGTCAGGAAGATGAGAGATTCCACTCTCCACATATAAAATATATACCCCATACCGATGTCCCCAATTAACCACTTCCTCCAAGCCACACTCCACCTGCCTCCAGTTATCACTCAATTAATCCCACCAGGGATTAATTCACTGATTGGATTAATGGTCTTGCAATCCAATAATTTCTCCTCTGAATTTTCTTTCATTGTCTCACAGGTGAGGTTTTGGGGACACCTCACATTCCAGACCATAACACATAACAAATCAGAATAGATACTAAAAGATGTTGGGATAATTTGAACTCTTAATGATAAAAAAAATCATTTTGCACTCTTACCATGTGAAAAATAAATTCTAGATGTACAATTGTCGAAATGTTAAAAGTAAAGCTAAACAGAAGAAAATGTAAAAGAATGTTTTTTTTTTAAGAATTTCTTTAAAAGGACTAGAACTAAACATCAAAAGGGGAAAAATGTTGGTTTTACGAAATCATGATTAAAGTCTCCTCTAGTAGCAGACATTACAGAGGATGTAAATACACTGAGGAGAGGAAATTTTAGAGGAGATACCTGTCATTCGAATTACTCAGTGAAAGAACAATATTTGTAATACACAACACTTCCATAAATTAGCAATAGCAAACCAGGAAACTCAATTGAAATTTTCAAAACAAAAGAACAAAAAACAAAACCAAAGCATGAATATTTAATGCAGAGAAGGGAAAAACAACAAATGGCTAATAATTATATAAAGCGATGTTTCATCTCAGTAATAAGAAAAATGTAAATTAAACCAACATTGTATCATTTTACATCTCTAAATAGGTAGAAAATTGCATATTAAATAGCATCTGTTGGTGAATGTTTGAAATCTTGCCCTCTCTCTGTTGGTGCGACTATAAATGTGTACATATATTTTAGAGTGTAGTTTGTTAGTGTTTGGCTTGTAATTTATTACACAACACTCTAGTCTCTGGGTATAGATACCAGAGAAACACAATTGGGCAAGGAAGAAGAAAACAATGGGAAGATATTAAGCAATATGTGCTATGTGCATAAAGTAGAAAGCAGTAATCTAGGGAACTGAGCCAGATCTATATTTAGTAGCTAATACTTTAGTAATATCTTTTTGAAAGAGAAGCAATAAACAATGTTTGGAGTACATAATTTATGAAGATTAAATACACACACAAGAACCTAGGATTGAACCCAGGGCTTCACACATACTAAGCAAGTGCTATATTAAGTTTTATCCCAAACCCTGTTACACATATTTTGTGGTGATCATGACTAAGCAAATGATTTTTCTGTGCCCCAATGAAGTCATCATATGAATCCATGATATTTCATAGTGAATCCGTATGATGATTAATCTGTTATCTAAATTAAAATAAACAATTTTTTCAGTTGTCAGGCAGGATTTATAATGGCTCAAATAAAATAATTTTTTGACTGGAAGCATTTTAATAGATTACTTCTAGAAATAATATTAATTTAAAAACTAAATGCTAGTCAATTGAAAATGTAGGATGTCTTAAAACTTGATTTTTATCAGGTTTTCCTGATCTTTTCTCTGCTTACAATCCTGAATCATCATAACACTCAAAGAACAGAATTATTATTCTTTATTATACAAATTTTCAGGTATCTGAATAATAACTTTTTTATTTTTATCTTTTTTTGGTGGGGTTCTTTTTTGTCTCCTTTGGAATTGATAACTTTGTACATGACAAAATTTTATTTTTTTAATGAAATAGACATTGTGTTAGCTTTTCATTGCTGGTGTCAGAATACCTGATATAACTTAAAAGAGGAAAGATTTCCTTTGACTTAATCAAAGGTTTCAGTCCATAGTTGCTTGGTCCCATTGCTGTGGGCTTGTGATGAGACAGAACTTCATAGTAGGACAAGCATGGTAGAACAAAGCTGCTTACTACATGGTGGACAGAAGCAGAGCAAAAGGACCCAGGTCAGGGCATACCCTTCGAAGACAAGTCCCCAGTGACCCACTGTAATTTGAATGTGAGGTGTCCCCCAGATGCTCACCTGTGAGACAATGCAAGAAGGTTCGGAGAAGAAATGATTGGGTTGTGAGAGTCTTAACCCAATCAGTGAATTAACCCTCTGATAGGGATTAACTGAGTGGTAACTGAAATGGTAGGGTGTGGCTGGAGGAGGTGGGAATTGGGGCGTGGCTTTGGGATAAATATTTGTATCTGGAAAGTGGAGTCTCTCACTCTGCTTCCAGATCACTGTGATGTGAGCTGCTTTCCATTGCCACACTCTCCCGCCATGATGTTCAGACTCATCTTGAGCCCTGAGGAATGGAGCTAGCCTTCTATGGATGGAGACTTCTGAAACCTTGAGCCCTCAAATGAACCCTTCTCCACAGTTTTTCTGGTCGGATCCTTTTAGTTATGGCAGAGAGAAAAGCTGACTAAAACACCCACTTCCTCCAAAATTCTCTATACCTCCCACCAGCTAGGCTTCAATACAGGAGATTTTGGGGGACATTTCAGATCCCATCTATGAAACATGTCTAGTACAATATGTGTTGTATTAAATGGAGTGAAATGTGTGGAATTTACAATCCATTACTAATTTGTACTCTAACAGCCAGTGGGAAAGCAATAGGTCCATTTGTATGTGTGCAATAGAACTCATCCTGTGTCCCCCAGAATTTTTTTTTTAATCAGTAATGCCATGGTGATTGTGCTACCATTTATATATTCACCAGAAACTCTTCTCCTTTCCTCTTCTCTTTTACCTTCTTTCTACTTTTTTCCCCCCAGTTTTCTTCTCTCTGTTTCCTTGACTGCTGGGTCTTAGGACTCCTTTTCATCTCTGAACGTTCTCCTATAGTCTTTGGCTTTTGTTTCATGTTTGTTTTCACAGCCACCAACAGCAAAACAAATAATATGAGTGTTCCAAGAGTGATCATGGAAATATAAAAATATAAAATATGAAAGAATACTTAAGCTTTAAAAAAGATAATCAATTGAGTGTAAGTATTCTTTCATATTTAAAAGGTGACTAAAAATAACACCTGTCAAATACTTATCTCAGTGTCTATTTCATAAAATTATTAATGTTTTTAGTACTATCACCTCTAATTCTCACACATTTTTAAATGTTCTTGATAAACTAACAATTATACTGTTTTTCTGGGTTCTATAAAGTTTTAAGATTTTAAAATAGCCACAAAGATGACAAACCAATAAACTGAGAAGTTCTAGGTAACTGTTAGTTTTTAGCCCTAAACTTCAAAAAAAAAAAAAAAAATACACACAAACATACACACACATTCACTGCTATAGGAACATGGTTACTCCATTCTTCATTAACCATCTTGAGAACATTAAGAAATGTGTCTAGCAACCATCTGTCCATTGGGGGAAACTGGGAGACATTTTCATATCAGCTTCCATCCTTCATACTTCTGGGTTGCACATATGTGAATGCAAAGTAGAACTAGATAGAACAGGTTACTATTGAAGTAGTAGAAATAGGAAGTCTGGGGTATTAGTCAGCTTTTCATCTCTGAGACCAAAATACCTGACAAGAACAACTTAGAGGAAGAGAAGTTTATTTGTGCTCATGGTTTCAGAGGTCTCAGTCATGGTCACTGACTCTTCCTCTGAGCCCAAGGTGAGACAGAATATCATGTTGGATGGGTGCAGTGGAGGAAAGCTCTTCAGATCATGGCAGCCAGAAAGCACTGAGAGTGAACACAGCAGGGACAAAATATTACCACCCAGTAATCCATTGAAATTAGTAATTCGTCAAATGGATTGATCCACTGATTAGGTTAGAGCTCTCAGAATCATTTCACCTCTGAACATTTCTTCATTGTAAATGATGTGTCCCCCAGTAAGTCCATCTGATAGACAAACTAAAACATATGGCCAGAGGATTTTAGATACTGCACAGAAAGGTATCCATTAACTTTATATTTCACAGAGAAAATAGATGACTTTCCTATATAACTACTTTTTCAAGTTGTCAATTTGCCAACAGCCTTGTTGCCAGGAGCACAGTCCTAGTTTGGAGACTTCTATACCAACAGTGAAGAGCAGAATAGAGGGAGGACAAGGGCAGAGGTTAGGACCTAAATCCTTACTCTTTCAATTTCAGTATCCATGTCTTGAATGATTTTCAATGGAATTAATTTAGTTCCCTAATGTTTAATAATACAAAATGACAAGGAACTTTGTTAAAACATATTTTAGCCTAAGTTTGTTACACATGTTAATTTATTAAATGACATTGCATTTTCATTGGAACGCTCTTCCATGCTGCTAATTCAAATCAACATATTTGATATTGAGTAGTCAATGTCAATTTCATTTCTGAGCAATTCAGCAGCTTGGAGCAAAATAATAACCAACACCTACCAAGAGGAAAAATTAAATAAATAAACAGAAAAGCAAAACCAAATAGGAATCCCAAATGCCTGTTTCATAATTAATATAAACAAAAACATGTTTAATCTGCTCTCAAGTGTAAATAACACCAACAGCATATTCACAGCTCACAAGTGCAATTTGTGAATAATTTCACAACAATAAAAGAAGAAAACAAGTTTATCACAACATGTTTCACATTTCAAAAATAATAATTTGCCATAACTTTAAGAAAGGAGATCCAGAAGACTTAAGAAACAGTGGGAGAAATATAATCAGTTCAGCTTTCCATGAAAAATTGCAGCAGTGACCCCTTTTATTGTGTTTTAAGGTACCTTTAAAAAAATCTAAAAGAAATACTAATTAAACACCTCTCTATGAGTTAATATATTTCAATGAAAATAATATGCTACTACATATTAACTTGACAGAATGACAAATAGAATTTATCAATATAATTCCTGTAATTATTAGAAGTGGTTGATGGTACTACCTAGGGTAGTTTTATTGTGGTTCCACAAATAGTACCTACTTGTAAGCCCCAAGTAACTTATGGACTCAGATTTCTTGTTGTCCTATTCTGTGGGGCCACTGTGATTAGAAGCAGTCTTAAACAACCTCTGCCTACGGTACAATTGTCTCTGGTGCTCCTCCTTCAGTTTATGCTCCTTTCATCATTACATGCTTCATTCTCTCCCAGAGAGCATGCCAGACATGGCTAGGCCCTGTTTGACTGACCACCTGTCTTCTCATGCAGCTCTAAGACATTGTAATTATCCTCCTTATAGGCCATCCCCTTGGAATTTAAAGGGATAACTTAATAATAAATTAAGAGGACCCTGTCACGTATTAAAGAAAGCTATAAATTGTTTAACTCTTCTCCCATAGAAAGAGGGATCCACTTTTCTTGCACTCAGATCTAGGCAGACTTGTGAAGGCTTCTGCCAATACAGAATAGTGGAAGTGGCATATGCCAGATCTGAGCCTACATTGTAAGAAAACTGCGTTTGTGCAAGAGCCCAAGCCATCACATGAGACTAAACCACCCCATAAAACGTTCAATTCCCTTGCCCAAAAGACTATAAGGAGAATTCCTGAGACACTGTGGAGAGGAAGAGGGATTCACCTATCATCACCAGATGTCAGATACGTGAGTGAAGCCACCTGTATTCCAGATAAATCTAGTCACCAGTTAAATATCACCAAATTGTTCTAGCCAATGTCTATTGACACAGAAGAACCACCAATAGAGACCTGATTGAATTCATTACCCCTGGAGTCACAGATGAAATAAAAATTGAAAGACAGTGACTTTTGATAGTTTGTTATCCAGCAACTTAGCCACCATATGCCTTTTCTGATCTACCTCAGCATTGCTGGGGGAGAGTGTTCTTATCATTGTTATTTTTAATGTAAATTACTTGAATCATCCTTAGATACATTCATTCAATGGATCTAGAGCAGAGCTCCTAAATACATACACATCTTATATTCCAACATGAAAATCTTTTGGGGGAAGAAATCTCCTCTAAAACAAACTTGACACGTATCTATTCTTTCTTTGGACAGTCCAATGATAGGGATGTGTCTAACTCACAAGTATACCCAGTCCTTACAGAAGTGCTTTTGCTTAGGGTAGAAGAGAACAATTAATAGGTCAAGTGACTGAAAAATCCCAAGGCAGGAATTCATGAGCCAATGCTGTGCTGTTAATGTGATTCAATCACGCTGCATGTTTGATTCAACTTTGAACTGAGAACCCAAGTTCAAAATCTTAAGAGAAAGATTGAGCTTAGTTCCTCTATCTTTGGGAAGAAAACTTTTCACCAAACTTCACCAAAGACAACTGAATAGCCTGAAACCTCTTGTCCCTAAGGGAAGAGCCCATCCAGGTCTAACCTGGCCATGGAACCAGCTCACATGCCCTAGAATGTGACTATTTATGGTGATATAAAGGCAGAGAATCTCTACTAAGTAGATACAAAAAAAAAACAACTTTCCAAAATACAGTTAATATATTTTCTTTCATATTCAACCCTTTGATAATCTGAAAAGATCTACCAATTACCCATCCTTTATAATGTGGTCATCTGTGGTTGTGATCGTTAGGATCCAGTCAGAATATAAAAAACACATGAATTTGGGCTCCCCTTCCCTCACAGCCCTGGGGATTAAAACCAGAGATGCTTTGCCACTGAGCTACTTCCCCGAGCCTTTTTAATACTGAGACAGGACCTCACCAAGTTGCCAAGGCTAGCCTCAAACTTGTAATCCTTTTGCACTAGTCTCCCAAGTAGGTGTATTATAGACATGCATCACTGTCTTGTTTAAGTTATTTGAATAGATTTAAAGAAAATAATTGTTACCCAGGTGTTAGAACACTGAAAAGCCAAAAGAGAGTACAAAGATATCTCAGAGGCAGTAACTGCAGCTACTACCCAAAGCTGATAAATAAAGCAAAAGAGTGAAATTACAAAAGCTTTGAAGTTCATGAGAGGGACTCTACAGAGTTGGAACTAAGACCTCAAAGAAACAAACATAGCTTTATTGATGCTGATACCTCAGGAACTCCAAAGAGGGAATTTATGAAACCAGGACATATTCTTCTGATGAAGAGATACTCTGAGTATTGATAGATTTTTGTAGCAAACTAAATAGAAACAAAACAAACAGAACTATAACTAAATTGTTCAGTTTTTCATTACTATAACAACATACCTGAATCTAGGTAAGTTTATGAAGAAAATATGTTTATTCAGCTCCCAATTTAGAAAGCTCAAAATACAAAATCAGACAGCTGCATGGGTTAGAACCTGGCAAAAGCCTAACAGCAGGTAGCATCAATGTTGAGCATGTACTTGAAGGTGAGATAATACTCCACCAACAAGACACAAGAGTAAGAGCAATTCAGGACCTGTGCTAGCTCTTAGGAAAACTCCGCCTTTCAGGAACTAGCTCAAGATCACAGAAGAACTACCTTGATGCCTTCTGAAGACACACTGCCAGTCACCTCCCACTAGCTCCTGTCTCTCAAAGGCCCATCACCTCCCAACATAGCTTCACTGACGACAACTTCCCACCCATGAAACATGGGGTGACAAACCACATCCAAGCCATAGCAATAACTGAATATATAAACAAATCTAAGTGAAACTAAATGGACCATTATATTATTATTATCTTAGACATCACAATAACTATGCCACCCTGGAAATTTATATTGACTTCCAAGTGAACACTAGGTCTTGGGCATTTACATATATAAATTGTTTCGATGCAAGGTTTCACCCAACTTCTTCTTAGTCAACTTTTTAAGCATAGATTCTAGATTACAATTTATCTACAAAAAGTCGATGCTTAGTTTCGTTTATTTTGTTCTGCAGAGATTTTAATCTATTCTTTTTTTATTTTTGTTACCCAAAATACATATTGTTTTCCCCAACTTAGTTCAATGTAGAACAGCTTGTTGCTCATTTCCTTGGTCCTCACTTTCATGGCTCTTTAATTTCTCTCCATGTGTTAGTTGATAATAAAGAAGCAAGCTAAGTATTAGATCATTCAAATTTTACTGAAACTTGTTCATAAACTGGAACCCTTTCTTATTTCTCACTTCTGAATACGGCTTAAAAATTATTTTGTGATGTCCTACCTTGTCAAAAGTTTTTAAATAAATCATTTCTGTCTTAAATAACAGATTTCGTCTATAATAATTCCCTATTGGATAGAGGCAAAATAGAAACATTTTTGCTGTTGAAGGGACTCTACAGTATACTCTTGCTTAGTTCTTTGGTTTAATAATTGATAAGATTAATGAGTATCTGTCTTATGCACTAGATATGCAAATGACTTGATCTTAATTATTCCTCTATTTAAAAGTGCATTTGAAAAACCCTTCCCATAATTTATATATTGAATAAAAGTTATTTATAGAAAAGTTATAGACCTAGTAAATACTAATCCACTGCCTTCTATATATGTATGACAAAATAGAATTGAAATGTATTTTTCTAGTAAATGTTGTATCTTATGTTTTCATTTTTAAATCTAGAACAACAAGTCCTATAGAAGCACCACAGAAATAGATGTTATTAATTGGTCCTGGAGAATTCAGCCACAGGTGAAGCGGAGACAATGGAGATAATAGCACCTTCTCTAACTCATGCTCTCATGAGCCTGTAAAACAAAACTAATCCCCCTCCATCACTAGGGCAACCATAAGAACTTATTTTACCAGTCAATTTTTGAGTCCCATTGACATAGGTTTGCCAGAACATTTCCTTTTTCCTGATCATTGTGCCCCTGAGGATGAGAAAGACCCACTTTTATGCTGGAGGAACAACTATCCAAATTTAGGGACTGCCGCCCAAAAAAAAAACAGGTAAAAGACGAGTGAACTTCAATATACCGGATCCACATCCATTCTTGGCTTCACTGGAAATGTACTAGCAAAATATGAGCCCATTAGCTACAAACATGATGTCTAGAAATTACCCAAACAAAACCTGTACAAACTGTTTTGTAGATTTTTTAAAAATACATACTAAATATTTCCTAACTACTTGTCTTTTGGGAGGAGTTAGAACAAGATAATAAAGTAGCCAAGGTAGTGCTTCAGCATTTACTTATTCTCTAATTATTAACTCAACATTAATCCCCATCAAAACCTTGTTGGTGGGAATTTAAAATGGTAAATTCACTTTGAAATACAGTTTGGCAGTTTTTCAAAATGTTAAACATAGTTACCATAATGAATACGAAATTACCATAAGAAGCAATTTCACTACTTGTATTCTACTCAAGAGAAATGTAAACATATGTCCATATAGAAACTTACACACAAATATTCCAAGTAACAGTATTCACAACACTCAAAATGTGGAAACAATCCAAATGCTCATGAATGGAATTAACAAAATGAGACGTGTCCATACAATGGAATATTATTTAACTAAAAACAAACGAAATACTGATGCATGTTACAATGTAGATGAACTTTAAAGACATTAAATTAAATAAAAGAAGTGAGAAAAAACCCACAAATTATATTACTTATGAAATTTATGCAATAGAAAAATCTAAATAGAGGAGATTTTTGCTTATCTAGGGCTGGAGGTAGGATTCTGAGAAGAGATGGGCATGCCAATGGAGTTTCTTGCAGGTGTGTCAGGAGTGTAATGAAAATTTCTGAAATTTGATTATGGTAATCCTTGCACAAGAGTTTAAATTAAATCAAAACCCTTTTAAGATACACTGCATGGTATTAAGTTAAAAACTTAATAGTTTGATTTGAGTATAAAACTATTAAGAAAAACTTCATTGCTGTATTAGGTGCCTTTCTCATTTATGAATAAATAAAATGAAAACTAGGAATAAGTACCTTGTTCAAGTTTCAAATACTAGTTTTTAAAAATAAGGCAGGGAAAAAAAAAAATCAAAAAAAAAATTTCTAGAATTCACCAAAACAAGAATGTGTTTTAAATCTGGTTCAAGTCTAATGCCATCTCCATTTTTTTAATTTGTTCTAATTATGAAAATAGAATGCACCAAGACACATCATACATAAATGAAGTATATGTTCTCATTCTCTGGTTGTACATGATGTAGAATTACACTGGTCGTGTAGTCATATATGCACAGAGGGTAATAATGTCTGATTCATCCTACTATCCTTCTTCCCCCATATGCCCTCCCCTTCTTTCACTCCCCTCTACCTAATATAAAGTAACTATTCTTTTCTAGCTTCCCCTTATTGTGAATTAGCATTCACATATCAGAGAAAGGATTTAGACTTTGGTTTGGGGGATTGGTTTATTTCACTTAGCATGATATTCTCCAGCTCTATCCATTTACCTGGAAATGTAATGCCATGATTTCATTCTTCTTTAAGGCCGAGTTATATTCCATTGTGTATATGTACCACATTTTTTTAATCCATTCATCTGTTAAACAGCACCGAGATTGGTTCCATAGTTTGGCTATTGTGAGTTGAGCTGCTATGAACATTGATGTGGCTGCATCACTGTAATATGCCGATTTTAAATCCTTTGGGTATAAACCTAGGAGTGGGATGACTGGATCAAATGGTGGATCCATTTCAAGCTTTCTAAGGAATCTCAATACCACTTTCCAAAATGGTGCACCAATTTTCATTCCCACCAGCAATGTATGAACGTGCCTTTTTCACAACATCCTCTCTATCATTTATTGTTGTTTGTATTCTTGGTAATCAATAAATATGTGAAAAAATGATCAACATCTCTAGCAATTAGAGAAATGCTGTTTCCTCTTCATGAGAGTTTCCCTGAAGCTCAAGACAAAAAACACACTCATAGAAACTATCATGATATTGAAAGTTTGCAAGCCATTACCTTCACACAAAAATTAAGTAGTTAAAATGTAACATACAAAGATAATCATAACAACTTTAAATTATTTATAGTGGCCTTCTGTGATAGAAAAAGTAGAATTATTTGGTTTTCTTGCAAAAGATAGAACTGAAAAATCAAATGGCACCAAGTTTGGAACCATACAGGGAAGTTAAGTCAATATCATATGGATAGAAACTCTTGAAGTTTGGAATAATCAAACCAGGTTTGAAGTATATCTCCACCTAAAACTGGAAGTTACGGTTAAACTCTAATTCTTAGTGTATTCATCTGATATAACTCAATATTTTTAGATAATCAAGCTGAGATGTTCTTGGTCGTCTTTAGGAAGTGCCCAAGAAGGTGTTGGGAGTGCTAGGTGGGAGGCACCAACTATATCCTTCCACGATTTAATAGAGAATCCAGATTGGCGATACTGCCAATCCCCAATGATGAAGGTCATTTCTTTCTCCAGTTAATATGTTCACACTTCAGTCAATAAACCTTAATTAGAAAAGAGGGAAAGAAACATTAAATCTAAAAATATCTGAAAAAAAACCCATAGGAGCTACAGATTATTTAAATACATATTCCTTTTATTACATGGTTTCTGGGCGAAATTAGAAAAACACAATAATAGTGATAGGAAGAAAGAAAACAACATTCTTTAAGCATTTTTAAATCACTTTATTTTTTATGTGGTACTCTGGATCAAACTTAGTGCCTCAATATCTGCTAATTAAGTGCTCTACCACTGAGCCTCAAACCCAGCCTGAAGACATCATATTCTTGAAGAGGACCTCACCTAGTTGACAAATAGACACAATCAGATACGAACACTCTCAGATTCCCCCTCAGACAGACATAATCGGTCCCTGTGTTCTGTGTTTCTTCCTTCCATGTAGATGAGAAGGACATTCTAGGCTTATTAAAAATTAATCCTTTTATTTTGTCTCCCATTCATTTTCATATCAAAGGAATTCTTTAATTATATCATTGGTTTCTTTTATCTCCCTCTTGTCCTTCTAGCAACCTTTTTCCCTTAGCATATCAAAAAAGCCTGAAGTCTATTTTACCTAATGGGGAAAAACCCCTCACTGCTATGTCCCTTCATAATCAAGCTATTGATGATATTCTCTATTTATCTTCATTTCCTTCCTTTCATTTTTCTATCTTGCAGAATATATTCACTAAGATCACTAATAACTTCCTAATTTTAACATTTTTTTTGTTGACATTTGTTTCTCCCTTAGATTCTATAAAACTTTCTCTCCCTCTTCTTGTACATTTCTGACATGTCTTCTTTTCTGTTTTTTCCCCTTTATTATCCCAATATAATTTTCCATGAAATTAAGAAAAATATATTTTATATGAGCAAAGAAAGGCACCTGTGTAAATATTTTAAAATAAAGTTGTAGGAGACAAAAATATATACACATGTAGGTATAAGTCGTTGCACATCAACACTATAAAGTGTATCACAAGACAGATAGCAACTCCAAAAAGTCATAAGATTATTGATCCGATAGGCACTGAAACAGAAATTCCGTTACTCCTTTGGCCTTCAAGGACATGAAATAGGAGTTTGTGCCATGAAGCATTTCTGCAAATACACTATGAAATATAGTATTCCTCTAAGCAGCAAGATGCTTCAACCCAGAATCATTGTCTTAAATCATGACTAGGTCTTTCCTCCTCTCTTTTCCATCTAATACAGCATTAAAATTTGAGAAATAAGACACTGCTTCAATGGACACAATATGAAAGAGGCATTGGTTTTTACAGGAAGGCATAAGTAATGTTAAAGAAAATATAGCGTTACTACCTACAAAATCCAGCTGGTGAAAATTAGAGCCATTGTCAGCCCTGGAAATCTTTCATGTCAAATATAAAATGGTTTAAGTAGTATTTCTCATGTAGAAACTCTATCAGAGAAGAATACATCCATTGTGTAAATTGCAACTCGTGAAGCTTCAAGTCATCCAGGGAGGCCATGTTGGGAGTGATTAACAACTCAAGAAGCCAGTCCTGTTCTAAAAAATTGTATATGTACATAGCAACACTGGTTACCTTCATACCCTCACTCTCTGTCTCCCCCTCCCCCTTTTCTCTCTTTTACACATATTTACAAACCCACAGTGTACAAACAAAGGCATATATGATAATGGAGAAACCATAGATGATACAAACATATGGATTCTCATCTAGTTCCACAGTTTGCTCTAATACATGATAAATATCTTTCCCCGTTTCAGTTTTTCCCCCACTTTTAACATGAAAGCACATTAAAAAATTATGATCAGAAATAAAGATGTTTCCGGTTTCTATCCTCGTATTTCTTATATATTCATTGTTGTCATTATTATTAATAAAAAGTCATACATATAACCGAATAAAAGCAAGTATAAAAACAGGGTGGGCATGGAGTGACAGAGTTTCATGGTGATAAATAGCTGTGCTTGGCAAATGTGTGCAGGAGGAAAGCTGGGCCTTACACCCCATCCCAGCTTTATAGCAAAGCCAGCTTCTTCCTACCCTGCTTAGAGCCCTTAAGCCTTTTTCACCATCCTTTATTTATCATACTTAATTCACACCGAGATGTAAATAACTGATAAAAGGATCTTACCTGCTCTGCAGTTTTTGCATTTTATTGTGGATTACAGCCTTGGAGCCCTTCACTAACAATCCAAAGATCCTTTGTGTTGGCAGCATAAAAAGAGGCAAGGGTAAAGCAGCAAAGAGGGCATTATTATTATAACATTAAAAATACTATTGTGCTCAGTCTAACTGCAAAACCGTCACAACCCTAAGAACACAGAAACTTTATCAGGCATTCCTGAGGAAACAATGCTCTAAGCTCCAAGAGCCAATGGGAACATTACGCAAAGCCATTGACGCCCTAGACACTTCTATGACCTTTCTTGAAAAATAAGTAACAAAATAGCCACTAAGTAACCAAGGCAAGGAATAGATAACAGAGATTATGTTTAAAAAAAAGAGGAAAGGAAATTTTGATATCCAAGCTAAGTAAAAGATGAAAACAATTACAAAGAATAAAAGCCAAGAAGCATGGTAAAGTTAAATGTTACACTGCAAATAAGTCACTATTCATGTATAATCAAAAATGTTCATGATAATCCCTTAGAAGGTGCTATAATATAGAGAAACACTGTCTCTTAAATCCAAGAAAGGCAGTTTTTTTTCCTATAGCCTTGGAACAGATCAGTGATTATTTAAGCAAGTTTGAATTTGGGGCTATGTATTATAAAAACATATGTCTTTAAAACAACAGGAGAAACTACAGCTTGAGATGTTCCCAAAATGAGTCATGACAGAGGTGCTCCTTGAATGGAGAGCCATGCAGAATCAGCTATGCGATTATAATTCTTTAAGCAAATCATTCTTCTCTCTCTCTCTCTCTCTCTCTCTCTCTCTCTCTCTCTGCTATGATGCATTTGCAACTGAATTTCTATCAATTAAAGATTCTCATAAGAATCCATTACATCTGAGTCAAAAACTGGAAATAGAAAAGGTTTCAGACAATTCACAATTTATCAAACGCTCCAAGAAGTCCCAGAACACTTTGCTTGTGCCTACATTAATAGGACTTATTTTACCCTCTCTTCTATTACTATTAAAGCTTTTGCTCATTTATATAAGCATGAGAATATAATATCCTAGGAAAGGCCCTGAGAACAGTCACTTATTGAGGAAGTCCTATTGGGTGTACCTCATTTAGCCATGCTCAGGCAATTACTTTGCTTTTACATAAAAGGAAATTCAGGATCAGAGATACCATGCTCTAGGTTAAAGCAAGCAAGTATCAGAGCCCGAATCCGAATCTATATTTGCCTGACCTCCAGGTACATACTCCTCCCAGTCTCTGAACTGGTAAGGCAATGAGCCTGATTGTAACAGAGGCACATAATTGAGTAGATCATTCTTTATCCTCATCATAGATGCTTCCTTAAGACATCTCCTATTAGGAGTGCATCTAAAAAGGCATAAAAGAAGAAAACTGTGGGCCATGCGGACAACCATGCTGGGTTAGTATCATTCATTTTTGTGCCTCCTCATGTCTAGGGATACCACAAATATTTGTTGCTGAAAAAGAAAAACGAGTTTGGGAATAAAAATGGAATAGAAAACTAACAATGTGTATGAATAGAAAGGAAGTCTTTTGTTCATTTCATACACATTGGGATTTGCATGAAATGAATAAGATGAATAGACCAGCAAACTCTGGATTTTAGCAGAGGTTTGGCTATTCATAACATGATGAATATTTTAAGCTAAAGGCTCACCACTTTCACTTGGATGATACCTCCTCTTAGATCACCTCCCTTTCATGCTAAGAAATGGAAAGGTCAGAGTATTTCTAAAAACATTTTCCTCTAGGGAGACAGCATTTCTTGTAATGACAGTCAAGCAAGAATGCATAGCATCCCAAAAGTTTGATGGCACCTATAAGTCCCTTTAGAGCAACGGGTCATTTTAATTTGCTTCTTAATTATCTTTAAATTTGCTTACTGAATAAGGATAGATCTCTGAAAACTATAATTTCTTTAACCACTGGGATTAATGCCAAATATACTTGGGAGGGTGGTTCAGAGGGGAAAGATTAAGATGAAAGGTTAAAAATAGGTTGAATAGTATTTAATTAATAGTAACAATTATCAAGGCCGCCAGTAATTACCTACCATATAGTTGGTATGAAAAGCATTAATATCCACTGGTTTCAGATTCAATGTAAGATAATGCATATCCCAGAGCGGGGAATGTACAGTAAAATTTCTTGTTTCATTAAGCATTCTTTATTGAATAGTTCTAGGAAAAAATGCATACTTTAGTCTTTTTCCTTGTATTGCTTGTAATTAATTACAACCACTAGTTGTTACAATAATCATGAAAGGCTAATACATACTTTATTTACTTTTTGGTGTGTGTGGGGGGCGGATACCAGGGATTGAACGCAGGGGCACTCAACCACTGAGCCACATCCCCAGTCCTATATAGTATTTTAATTTTAGAGACAGGGAGGGTCTCACTGAGTTGCTTAGAGCTTGCTTTTGCTGAGGCTGGCTTTGAACTCCAGATCCTCCTGCATCAGCCTCCTGAGCCACTGGGATTACAGGCATGTGCCACTTCACCCAGCTTAATACATACTTTAAAGAGCTGACCTTTCCCCAAGTGAGAGGCAGGTATGGTTAGAAAGAAAAAAAAAAATCATGCCATTTTGTGACAAATGACATTTGTATTTGAACCTGTAGTAAACATTACACTGAAAACAACGAAATAAGAAAATATTCTTCTGGGTTTTGTTTTGTTTTGTTTACATCTCCAGGTATAGAGTGGAGAAAGAAGAAACAGAAAGTAAGAATTTCCTTCTGCCCACCCACTCACCCTGGGCCCTTACCCACATTAGCACCAACTACTATTGTGCTTGCTTTGCTAATAGGTGTTTCTTCCTCTATTCTAAACACTTCCCATTCCCTCCCCCCCCCAAAAATGGGGGGGTTGTCTTAGCTGTCATTTTATTTCCAACAGAGTCACTGGTTCATAATATTTTTTTTTTAATTGTCCCTAGGCCACTTATGAATGAAAAGAGCTGAATTAAAAGGACTTTCAATTCCTGGATATTCATACTGTACCTCGATCCTCAGTTCCTCTCTCATTTCAACCCACCATCATCTCCCCGAAGCTCATTTATGCTCTAGAACCTCATGAGAGAAGAAAGAAGAGTGCTATGTTTCTCTGCTGTCTGGCTACAGACAAAATAAATAAAGAGAAAGGCTAAGAGGGGCCTCTTCACTATCACCCACTCCATCAGGACTTACCTTTGACACCTCCCCTGTTAGACAGCTACAACAGAAGAGGTAAACATGTCACTAAAGTTGTTCCTCTACCCAGGATCTGGCTGAATTGTACCTCCAACTCTGCTGTTGATCTTTCTCATGCCCATATCATACACACAGAAAGCACATAATCCAAGCATTCCTTAAATTACTGCTCCATCCCATCACCACAGAATAAATTGACTCTGATAGGATACGGATTTTACTATATTGCTCCCATTTGTTGAAAAAAAAGATATTCTGTCATTAAGTTTCCTTAAAATTCAAGGCAGAGTATTTCCAGAGATCTGTTCTCACTCATGAATATTCTATATTCATTATATCACAAATACGATATTTATAATTCAGTATACAATGATATGTTTCTTTTTTGAGTGTGGGGGAATATTTGTCTTTGTAATTTCGTTGGTTATTTTACCAAATGATTAGAAAACCAAAGTAGAGGTTTATAAACAATGTCTGAAGCAATCCTGTTCTGTCATTTTTTTATGCACATGCTGACTCAATGTCATTGAATAACTGTGTTGCTTTCTGCTTTCCCTGACAGTCCAAAGAAAGAGTAATGCATACAAATCATTTTACTGTTTAAAAGTTTTGAATAAAACATGCTAACCTTGTCATACTAAGTGACAGACAGAAATGTCACCATTGTTTGCCAGGGACAAATAATCCATATACTTCATGTATAATTCATCTGATCTTTAAGAATGTTTAACAATATTGAATTTAGATAAATTTCAATGTTATGATGCATCAAACTTCCTTTATCAATTTACACATGTGCCTCATCAATTTAAGTCTTCATTTGTATTACTCTATTTTTGTATTAACTATGACAGATCTAGAGGAGATTCTTATTTCCAGGAAAAAATTTATAGGTGCATTGTCCATGTTATAGCTGTGGCTCCATGTTCCTCTATCCAGTCTTACCCTGGAAATCTTCACATAACCCAAGTTGTAAATCTGCCCAGACATCCCACTTGCCAGTTCAAGTGTCCCAAGTCTTTAGACTCAGAGCCTTTGGTTTCCAAACAAATTGGAGAATTCACCAAGGTAAGATTCTAATCCTTTCTAAAATAAGATTCCAGTGGCTTCCAAAGTCTTTCTGTCACTCAAAGGCAACCAAGGGCAGATCTGAAAATAAGTCGGCCTGGAGGTAAAATAGATGGGCAAGAATATTTTACACAGGCTTCCAAGAAAACTGGAAGTACCTATGTAGTGAATCAAAGGAAATTATTCTCCTGCAATATATGTTCTCTAGAGCAGCTGCCAGCCCATTTTGTGGCTTCCCTGACATCAAGTCTAAAAACACTTCTCTCTGACATCATGTCTAACCACACTCGAAGGAATAGAGGGAGCCATTTAGTTGATAGTGCCCTCAACACAGAAAATAAAACACAGAAATATTAAACAAATTATTTCCTGAACTTAAGAAAAAATTGAGCACCTCAAAGTTGAAGCACATTAAGATTTCCAGAAGCATTTCCTAAAAACTTATTTCCTGTCCTAGAAAGATTAATCACTTCCATACAACTTAATTTTACCAAGTACTATCCCCCTTGTGAACTTCTCATCTAGTTCAAGATATTTCCTTCCCTGTGAGCCTTGGAAAGTTCTTTCTGCCCTTGGAGATGTGTTTTTCTTTTTTTTACTTCAATTAAATTCATTTGACAAAATAAAAATTTTTATGAATCAGAGGTTAAGAACTGTGGGTCTCTTCCCCTTGGAAGGAGATAGGAGGCAAAAGCTAACATACACATATGCATTGTACTTCATAAATTAACAATTCATATGTTGAAACTATCTTCTCTTTAGATTATTATCTTCCCTAAATTAGGCTAGTTCATTTCTGAATTATACCTAGATGTGCACATGGGCATGTACAAATGTTTAATTAAATGTATATGTATTTTTTTCTTTCTTGGTATATTGAAAGAGGCAAACCATTTTCCACTAGTTGAGCATCTCCTTTGTGGCCCATTCATGGAGTAGCTGGAAATTATATGATAAATTCACTTAAGACTTCAAAGACGAAAAAATCAGTAACACAGAACTGAGTAAATGAACCTATGGGAAATTACTTAAGTTTATATGTTAGATTTAAGAAAGATCTTCCTTTTGAGAAATGCTTAATGTATTTTTAAGGGACTCTATAGAACATTTCTTTCAAAAACCCCATTTGAAACAGGGTTTTTTTGTTTTTAATCTGCTGAAGTTGTCTCTAATTTTTTATATAGCTTTTTTTTTTTCTGGGTTTAATGTCTACACTTTCTATTGAATCTTCCAGGGAATTTGTGACACAAAATATTTAGAAACCACTGTTTGGCAATGTGGGTGCTCCTATTTCTCTAGAAAGGTTTGAATTCCACCTGGAATTGCATCCACTGCAATGAATTCAAGCTTTGCTGGCCTAAAAAAGTTAACATGGATCCTTGGATAAGTAATTTACACCAGTTATCACTAACAAATTTTGTATTTCAGTCACAGTATACATATGCCCATAGATTTCCATTATTTTCCAACAGTTCTAATTTCATTGTGGAACATTTACCAGATGGAAAGGGGCCATTTTATGGGCCTTTGGCAGATAGAGTAAACTTGGCTCTGTTAAATGAAAATCTCGTGTTTGAGAAGCTCATGAAATTGGCAATAATTGACTTTTGAACACACAGAGAATTTAAAACCTGTTTTTATTTGCAACAAGAGATTCCTTCAAAGAGATTTTTGTTAACCCTTTAAATATTTCTTTTTCTGTTAAATCTGGGTTTTTAACTGGCATAAATTAGGATAGAAGATATACTAAATGAGTTACATTACTAATTCTAATCACTAATATTGCAACCATTATTATGTTTATACTACTTTGTGCATGTTTAAGGATGGACACTGCAATTCATTGAATGGTAACTGAGAACAGTTACATATTCTTCTCAGCTCCTGTTTTCAATGACATGAATATTTACTAAATATTCCTAATATACTAAATACCTATTCCTGCTTAATATGTAGAGCTATTATTTCCTATCACTAACCACAATTTGCTTATCTTTTTCCCCTTAATTCTGATGTTTTCATTTACCTTCCCTCTACTTTCATTTTATCTGGGGGGATTCAATAAAGTACTTAGCATTTCTTTAGGAAAGACTGAATTATTGGTCTCATGGGATTTTACTCCACTATATCCTACTTAGACTTCTACATAGTATTTTCCCCTACTTAGAAATAGCTGGTGACAAAAAAAAAAAGTGAGTACCACTGAGAGAGAGAAAAAAAAATGAGTGTGTGTGTGTGTGTGTGTGTGTGTTTGGGTTGGGGGTAACCAGAAAAAAGCCAACAGACCAGCAGAAAGCTGGATGACTTTGGCGATGACATTTTGTCAACTTCTGTGTATAATCAACAAGACCACATCTTAAAGCTAGACTGTGGCTGAGTGTAGGTTTAGACACTGGCACCCTGGATACTAAGTCCCTGCTTTTAAATATTTTCTCTCATAAATGAACTCTGGGATGGTTCTAGAATTGGTGTATAGATGGATGAAAGAATGGACCCTTAAAAGAAAAATGAATACATGGAATTTTTCCTAAAGGGAGGGCTGAGCATTGATGACATGACTCACCTGTGAACAATTTTTTTTTCCTTAAAACAAGAGATTCAGGCAAAGACAGCAATCACTGTGGATAGAACTGCAGGAACATTATATAATTGTGAGGTTAGTGCCTTAAACCTATCAGTGGCTTCATTTATTAAGAACCTATCACTCTGGTTCTTAATCTATATATACAAATATCCTTTTTTTCCTTATGCTATTTTTCTAGCATTAACCTCAGGGGAAAAAAATACAAGAAGGTGAAACAACATACCATAAGCATTAGTTATTACTATAATTTTTAGTAGTAGTGGTGGTACACAAGGCAGCAAAATACCTGGCATGTAAGGTACTGAGCAAAAGTGACTTTCATCTCTTTTCTCATTTCTTCTCCTGCCACCTGACAAAACCAATACAGGGGTCCCTTGGCCTTCCCTTCCACCTGCAGAGTGCCCAGCATGTTCCCCATCTCTGGAAACACTAATACAGGTATATCAGAACTCAAACACACATCATGCCTTGGTAGAGGAGGGTGATAAATGGTTGTATAGGGTTATTATCTCAGCACCACTTAAAGCCTCAGAGTTTTAAAGATGAAAGGGGCTTCATACATCAATGACTAAATCTGCGACCCTATTTCCCTGGTCTCTAGATATCTCTATTTAATTTTGGCTCAATACTCTACACTCTTCTAAACTTGACCCCTACATCTGATTTTCTAACTCTGAAAATGATTGTTTTCATTCCTGGATGCAAAACAGAATCAAGGAAAGCTTTAAAAATACCAAGCTTATTTTGGTTTTTAAATGTGTCTGTCCATTAAAATCACCAGGTAAGCTCTTTGATATTATATTTTCCACCCATGACCAACAGAATCAGTGTATTGGGGATGGAGAATTTGGATTCGTTTTTTCAGAAATACCTAAAATAATTCTACTTCTCATGTTCGTCTATATGCCTCTGCTCTCTTCATGGAGCTACAAGAGGCTGCCCTATGTCTCACCTCACTGAATCATATCTAACACTTGAATTCAGAATAGGTAAAGGAGGAACAAAATTTCCAACATAGTAAGCAGGAGGGAATAAGACATTCTATTCTTTTTTTTACATCCTGATGTTCTTTTTGATGTCTTAAGAAAGAAAAAGACCTACTTAAATATAGGTAGCATCTTGTTGGGAAGGGCTGTCTTGGGGCAGCCTTGGGAATCATCCTGATTTCTTTAAACTTCTACTCCTGGGATATCCCCAGGTTCTCAAGTCTGTCACTGTTAAACTACTCTCACTCTGATAAGAACACCTCTAGACTAAAAAGAGTAAAAGGCTAAGTGTGAAAATTACAAATTGATAAGCCTAGAGTCACGGTAAATATGCCACTGGAGATATAAAAGGAAAAGCGTGTATAACAATCATTGAGGATGTACTTGCCCTAAACAAGACTTTTTTTCTATATCTCTTTCCCACCTCTCACCTCCTCCCTCAAAGTTTATTTTTGTGCATATCACATTCTGAAAAGAAATGAGCTATCCTGCCAAACAGGTACTTGCTAACAGGCTGGTTGCCAAAAATTATAAATATTCATTCTCTCATGAATGAGACTTTGCCTTAAATTAGACTGAATAAATGATATTAGAATGGTTCTTTTTGTATATATATGCTTTTTGTTATCTTGGGAATAATTGGTAGGAATAAAGTGGTCAAATATATTAATATGAACAATTGAAGACATTAAATTCACAGTCTCATAGCTATATGGCTACTTCTCTTACCTGGATTGATATTTGGTTTAGAGCATAAGAGCAAGGAGAGAAAGATAAATATGAATATTTAGGTCCTAGAGCACCGAACTTCACATCAGGGTTTCTCTAATTTTTTTGTGGCATGCAGAACAAACACAAAATCCTTCTTTAAAAGGACATTCCTAAAAACAACATGGTGCGGGATGTGGTGGCACATGTCTATAATCCCAGTGACTCAGGAGGCTGAGGCAGGTGCCCTATTTGGGTCTCTGGCATCATTGCAAGCACTTAATGAATTAGTGACTAAACTAATCCTTCTTTCAATTTAAGGGGGAAAACATCTTCAACTTAGGGGGGAAAATAAAGTGAGAAGGTGAAGTGCTTTAACACATGTTTTCTATGGCCTGGCTGCCTGAATTCAAGTCCCTTTCCATTTACTAGTCATCTATCTTAGTGCTTTAGGCATTGCTATAAGAAAATACTCAAGACTGAGCCATTTATAAGAAACGGAAATTTGTTTCTCATGTTTTTGAGGCTGAAAAATCCAAGATCAAGACCTCAACATCTGGTCTGGGGAGAAATTTCTTGTTGTATCTTCACAATACAGAAGGTAGAAGGGCAAACTAACCAAATGTTGCATGCTATCTCTTTCATAAAGACTTTAATCCCATTGATGAGGAAGCATCCTTTATAGCCTAATTGCTTATTTATTTATTTATTTATGTACTGGGGATTGAACCCAGGGTAACTTAACCACAGAGCCACATCCCCAGTCCTTTAATAATTTTGAAACAGGCTATCTCATCAAGTTGCTGAAGGCCTAACTAAATGCTGAGGCTGACCTTGAATTTGCAATTCCTCTGCCTCAGCCTCCCAAATCACTGGGATTACAGGTGTGACCCACCACACCCAGTTTACCTATTCCCCTCTTACAGGCCCCACCCCTTAACACTATCATATTGTCCACACCTGATTTTTGGAGCCAATCCATTCAAATAATAACAACAACCTTGGGCAAGATAGTTACCATCTCTGCACCTCAATTGTTCCTTCTAAAAGCATGATCATAATAGTGTTGACTTCATGGGACTATTAAAAAGATTGACTAAATCAATCTATATGTGATGATTAGAATAGGGCCTAACATTTATCTCATTATCACTTAGCCTGAGTATATATTATTTGTGTAGCCAGCTTCAATCTTCCCAACAATGATCTGACACAGATCCTATTAGCCCACTTTATTGATATAAAAACCAATGACTAACAGAGCTATGGAGTGGAAGATGTCTTTTCTCAAACTGGTTTCACTGGCTACAAAGCTTTTTCTTTTTCTCTTTTTCTCTTTTATTTGGCTGGGCCAAATAACCGGGAGGTGACAAGCAACTTGAAGGTTGAAACCGGAACTACTTTATTGCGATTGAACTCAGGGAGAACTCAAAGTAGCGGGCACCCAAGGTAGCAGGAGCCGCTTCTCTGCCGGACAGCAGAGGTATATATACTTAACTAATTACACACAGCTTAACTTAATTAACATCATCTAGATACAGCAGTCAGCCAGTAAGGAATCCTCATCATCTTAATGGCTCGCTGGCGTTGCTTCACAAACCACTCCTTCTGGCAAAGTGCCAGGCACCATCTTGACTTGATTTGCATCCCCAACAGGAAAGAAGAGGGAATGTCAGAAGTTAGAAGGGTTGGGGAAACAATTTCAAGGGAAAAAATTATGTCCGAGTCAGGACAGCAGCCCTAAGAAACATTAGATTAAAAAGAAGGCTGAAGGAAATATAAAAAGCAGGAATTTGCAAATGACTAGAAGAATAGCAAAGAAGAGGAAGGCCAAACATGATCCCAATATTTCCAAGCATTCACCAAGAGCCTGTTAATACCACATTAAATCTCATTAAATTCTCATAGAATCCTTTCAGGATACGAGAAATTTAATTCCATTTCTCAGAAAGGGAAGTAGAGGTCTGAATTTGGTTATTGACTTTGAAATTTATGAACTCAGGATTGTTTAGCATCCCTAAGACTTGTTTTTTTTTCCCTACATACTACATAGGGGACTCTATTTTATGGTATTGTTAAAATTAAATGAGATAATTATAACTTGCTTTAAAGTTGTCACAGAATTATAACAGGAGTTGGTAAATTGTTCAAGTACATCCTGGATAAGAGTCACTGGAAAATTTCAATATCACTTCCTTATAATTCTAAAATCCGTCTTCTTTCTAACATTCCATGGTTACCTCTCAATATTGGGAGACTACCGTCTTCCCTTATGCAGTGAAGAATGGGAAATGAAATAATGGATAGGAAAACAGAATGAGAGTTCTAAAGTGAATCAAAAATTAGCATTGAATGACAGGATAATTTGTTTTAATTAGCATTGAATTAGAGGCCTGAATATTGGTTATTCCTTAGACTATTTATAAATAGCATAATATTCTGTATGTAAAAGCTACAATTCAAATGGTGTACTAGGACATTAGCATGCAATGCCTAGTATGTAACCTGCTGATGAAAATTTCATGGAACAGAGCACTTAGAGGAAAGTTTTTAAATTGACAAAACCCATTCATCAGAAGTTTCCCTGTTTTTCAATCCCATTATCCAATAGTTGACAAGATTTTTGACATTTTATCCCAAGGTGTTTTGAAGTGTTATCAAAATATTAAAGCTGGTACTCAGTGTGTATGTCATGACTTGTAGAAGGAACGATTGTCCTTCATTGGCTGGAATGACATCTGGAATTTTCTTTTGTGCAGAAATGCAATATTCAATCAGATTAATTTTTAATTTTCTAATTTCTTAAAGGGCAAATCTTAGAACTGGATTTTTTTCCCCTCACAATATTGAAAATGTGAAAATGTCAGGATCATCGATCAAATGGCCATAATTACAGAAGGATACAAAGTGTGTGTTAAGTCTAAATCACTTCAGGCTGAGCGATTGATGTTTGGGTAATAGAACACCAGCTAACCATTCCGACAACAGAAGGTAAGGGCAACAACAGTTTTAGGCAATTCTGATTGAAAAGGCATAATTTTTTTCTGCTTCAGCTTATTTGGCTTCATTTCCATCTCAACATTCAGAGAAATAGAAAGCCAACAAGCACCACTGATGGGAGCCCCTGAGTAGGCTCAATTTTCAGCAGTAGGCTGAAGTTACTAGATGGCAGAGGGGGCTCTACAGATGGCCAAGGAGCTCATCACATTCTCTGCACTGCCTCTGTGGGGCTCTCGTGTCATCCACAGGAACACCAGCACTGAGGAAAATCACTACCTTTTGTCCAGTGACACAAACACCAAATAAGAATGAGAACAAAGAAAATTCTACTCCCACAAACATCATCCAACTGCTCAATCTGCCAACAGTAGAAGAAAAAAAAAGAAAGAAACAAGCCAAGAGAGTGGTTTCATCAAAAACAATTAAGACACCCATATATCAAAACATCTTGCTGTACACCATGGATACAGTTTTGTCAGTCTGAAAAATAATACACACCGATGCTCTTTCAGAAGGTCTATTCCCAAGTGTATTCCATGCCCCTCCAGTCCTGTGCTCTACCTGGGAGCATCCCAAGTTCCACAAGCCATGTTGTAGGTGATATCCTGAATCAAGACAGCGGCCCCAATTCCAGGGAGAAAACAGAGCTGACTTAACCAACCTCATTCTTAGTAACTGGATATTGAGCAAGGGAGGAAGCAACTTTTCTTAGGAAAGAAAACAAGGCTGAGATATTGCAGTCGAGAGCAGCATTATGATCGTGTCGGGAATCATTGAAGGAGATTTCTCAACGTTAACAATCAATGTAAAACATTTTTGATAAACGTTTCCCTTGCTTAAATCTGTCAAACTCTCCCCTAATTAAACGTTTTGTATTTTGGTAATTAAGCATCACCTCCCACCTACCCTGCAAACAAGAAAGGGAATTCATTTTCATCCTGATTTCCATCTATATAAAACAAATAAAAAAGTTGGAATGGGATTTTCAAAATACTGTATTTCCATGTGGCCTAAAACAACATAGGAGAAAAGAAAACATATTTAACATTATTTAAATATCATACACTCACTGTTTTCTGCCATTCCCTTTTGCTTCAGGATGAGGGACTTCATGGGCAACACAAATGGCCAATCTGAAGGAGACGGTAAGCAGAGGTTAGGCTGTTCCACTAGGAACAAGAACAAAGCAGAAGCCGCTCCAAAAAGACAAGCAACAAACTGAAGGAAGACTAGCTAAGTAGGGAAGAAAGTGAAGGCAGACAGGTGTTAACTCTTCAAGGTATCCAGAAGTCGAAAACAGATAGTGATCCCTACAGGTGAGCTGCTTATTGTTAGGTAAGGGCCAGCAGGCAATAAGCAGAGATCAGAATCAATCAGACAAATATTTGGCACCTGATGAGCCTAAGCATTATGGTGAAGACTCAACCACAACAACCAAAGATCAGCAGCAAAGCCCAGCTAGGGAACCAGAGCTCATGACAAATCTAAACCCATGAGCTCTGGGTACAGAACCTAATATTTCCACAACTGAAGCAGATTTTCCCCGAGCTAAGAGTAGGGACCCACATGCAGCAGGATAAAAAAATCTCCATATATCAAGATTGGAACATGTGTCAGTGTGGAGCCAGAAGATCATTTGTGTTTGAGAGAATGACACCAGGAACCCTCATTCACATATAAAATTCCAACCAATTCAAAGTATCGTAAAATTGTAATAGATAATAACCAAACATACTCTATGCCCAAAACATCAGATATCAGGAGTATTATTAAATAGTCCAGATATTTCTATCAAAATTAATAATATATAGGAGGCCACTGTAGCATTCTTTAGTTTGGGGCTCCCTTTGGTCACTGTTCTTACACTTTTCCTGAGAAAATAGGAAAACAGTTTTAACAAACCTAAGAGGTGCAAGGAGTGGAGTGTCAATCAGAGTGTATGACCAATAGGGCTCCTCTTTCAGCAGGTAAGTAAATAGGTAGGTGAGACCTTCATTTACAGCAAATATCAGTATAGTCATTGATATCATAGTTAGATCTTCATTGAAACCAAAATCAAAAACTCAGACTGAAGTTACAAAATATATTGTAATGATCCAATTGGCTTTTTCACAGAAGGGAGCAGGTGTTTCTAGTGGATGTTAGCTTAGTTAAAGTTTCACTGCCTCCAGAGATTTCCTTCCCCAGACACCTTCAATATAACTCATCAAATATTTCTTTGATAAATCTTAATAGGCACACATAGAGCAGACACCAATGTCTTATCATGGGTTTTGCCAAAAAGTAGAATCTGAAACTAATGCTGCTATGTGAGGTGTTAATCTGGGAATATGACCCAAGAGGGCAAGGATGAAGGATAGAAAAATGAACCAGGAAGGAAGGTAAACCAATACCAGAAAGCCTTATTGAATTGGGCAGTTTGGTTCCAGAGTACTTTCTGAGGAGCTTCATAAAATGTTGGAGTCACATGAGCAGGATAAAAAAATGAGAAGTATTTTTTAAATTTTTTTATTTGTTCTTTTTAGTTATATATGACAGTAGAATACATTTTGACATATTATACATACATGGAGTATAACTTCCCATTCTTGCGGGTGTGTACGTAATGTGGAGTTTCACTGGTCGTGTATTCATATATGAACATAGGAAAGTTAGGTTTTATTCATTCTACTGTCTTTCCTATTCCTATCCCCCTTCCCTTCCCTTCATTTCCCTTTGTCTAATTTAAAGTACTTCTATTCTTCCCTACCCCTACCTCTTATTGTGTGTTAGCTTCTGCATAGAGAGAATTCAGAGAGAACATTCTTCTTTGGTTTTTTTGGGATTGGCTTAAGGAAATGAGAAGTATTTATGGGCTCTTTTCCCAATTGGTCCAAGTCCCAACTTGAGTGTTTCTATACCAGGAAACTTCCTGCAGGTGTCCTAGTTAGTTTCATCATAGAAGCCCCAGGACATAAAGTGAGAGAAGCAAGGAGCTTCCCACTGGAGCTTACATGAAGCTGGGGTTGTCTGCCTGATATTCCTTGCTCTAGTAGCTGAACTAAGAGCTGAAACTGAGTGGATGGGATAATGGTGCACAGGAGCCATGTAATACACTGACTAAAGGATAATCCCCAAGCATAAAATGATTTTAGACAGCTTAAATACATGTACATATTTGATCAAATAAGAGGAAAAAATAGAACAACTATGCCAGACTTTAAGTAAGATTTAACTAGAATAGTAGAAGCCCATATTATAACTTTAAGCTCACCAATGACTGACCCCCAGCACCAGTGGCAAGAAATACTTACAGGGTTTATTTATTACACCTGCTGTTCTGGAATCTGGCCATCAACAGCCAGAAGAATGAGTGTAGGGATAATGAGCTACCTTTCATATAAACTAAATAGTAGTGGTATACAGTGTATTGATTTTAGCAGTCCTAAGAACTCTTAAAACTGGAGGCTGCACCTCAAGTGATCTTAAACATAATTAAAAAAATGCTCACATCACAACAAATGAAACCTACAATATTTTAAGAGTTGAGTAAAATTGTATTTGACTACATGGCACTGTTAAATTTTATATATCTGTTTAAGTATTTATTAATTTTGATTGGCTTTTTCCATCTCTTTTTTCCTAATTGCAAGTACTTGTGTAGGCTCTAAGCCTGGTGATGATTTTGTTAATGTAATAAATATATTTTTCTAAGTAACATATATTTGCAATACCACAGGAGGCACTGAGTTTAATATAAGAAGAGGGACTTATTAGATAAAGAAGGACTCTGAGAGACCTATAGGTACATTTGGTCAAGGTACAGTAAAGCAGCTCAAAATGCTATGGGTGAGTGAACTATTTTGGAAGAATCGGTCTGCAGTTGGAGTATTCTTTCAACTCAGACCAGTCTGACTCACCATCTTGAGCCTTCATTTCTTTATCTGGAAAAAAAAAGTGTAACAATAATACCCACCAAATGGGACTGAGAGCTTACTCACATAATGTAAATGAAGGGTTATACATATTGACATAAGTACTCAGTATGTACTTATAACTGCTGCTTCTGTTATTTCTATAGATGAAGATATTTTATCTGGCTCCAAGAAGGAAAAATAGGAAAGACAATTGAAAGGGCATTTGAAACTATCCAGATGAATAAAGCTCTTATAGAATTATCATGTAAGCTCACAGCTATTTCCTTCTGGGACTATATGGCACTTCAAGTAGAAGAATATTATTAAGCTCAACCCTTCAAAAGTCAAGCAGTGATAATACCTCTTTATGACTCTCTTTTAAGAAAATAAACTACCTATGCACAAAATTCTTCATTACAATGTTATTTAAAATGTTAAGCAGTTCCAAGCAGCCCCAATGTCCAATAATAGGACATTTTTAGGCAAATCATGCCATATTTGTTAGCTAGGTAATATAATATTGACACTTTAAAAACTCTAAGTTGTAATATGAATTATTCAATGTATTTCTGAAATATTATCAAGGTAAAATAAATACACAAAATTATTATCACAGCTACTTAAAAATACATGTGGAAAAAAACTTAGAAGGGTTCCTATCAAAATGGTACCAATATATAGACTGTTTTTTCTTTCCTCTTTATCTGTTATTTCATAATGCCACTCTGGCACTTCTGCATTTAAGACAATAAGTTAAATATTTTTAAAAATAGCACATGTACATCATGCTCCTGGTATTAATATTTGGCAATCTACAAGAGGGCTAAGGAGTCTTTTGAATGTTTAGGAGGTCATGGAAGACGCTAATTATCTGCAATATCATTTCATCATAGTTATAGCTACTTCCTTCTAGCATCTATGAAAGGAAAAAACCAACATATCACTCAGATTTAGTTATGTGGATTATACTAATGCCAGTGAGTACAACAGGCTGAAAAGAAAATCAGGTTAAAGACACAATGAACTTATGTATTCGATCCTCAATAAGATGCCCACACATACTGAATTCTTATTGGCAGAAGTGCAAATGATGTGGCAGTACTCTGAATATTAATTTTACTCTGGTCAATATTTTATTAATTATTAATTGGTAACATTCATGACAAATTTGTCAAATGAAATTCTCCCTCAAAAGAGAAAAAGAGAGAGATCTCAACAGTCCTCTTTAGAGTCTCCTGGGGACTTATTACTCTTCTGAGTTAACTGAAGTGGCAAGAAGAGGGTGAGGGAAGCAAGCTCCGAGCACTTCGGAGCTGAGGGTGCCAAGCTAAGCAGATTTGGAAACCAAATGCATTTGTTAATTCCCAAAGTGATTTTAAGAGCAGAATCTCGAAAGGACTGCCAAATAAAATTAATCCTTTAAAATGATAATGCAAATTTTTAAATCACAATGCAGGCCAGTAAGTTTAAAGAGAACATTTTAATATTGCATGCATCTTAACTTGAAGCTCACCAGGTCACCTATGGATGGATGCCTCCATCCTTTCTCATAGCTACAGAAAAGGAATATTTGGAGAATCCAGAGTTAATATCATCCTAAAAAAATGAAAAAGTCCTTATCTATCTTTGTGTGCACATGCTTATAAATCAACATATAACCTTACATTTTTTTATCAAAATATTAATTCTAAATGCCAGTAGTTTGCAATAAACAATGCAGACAACAAAAAGCAGTAATGACTACTTCCTATGCTTGGTCAATGAAGTCAACAGGAAAATCCAAAAATGAAATTGTTCTTCAACTAAAATATAATTAAGAATAGATTACTGCATATTTGCTGTTCTTTGCAGATTTAAAAACCTTCAAAGTAAACTAAATTTTAAAAGGCAGAATTCTCTCAGTGCTTATGAAAAATTGCCTCTTTAGTCAGCCAAGGAATATTTATTACGTTACTATATGCCAAACACTCTGTTGATTCTAAAAGTCTCTGTCCTTATAGATATGGTCCCAATATTCCCAAAGCTTTCAGTCTGGTGGAAGACAGCTGTCACATACATATTAAAAAGATTACTTAAACTATGATGGGGGAAGAAACAGAGAGAAATGTAAAATACGATACAGGTGGATTTGCCATCACCTGCTGCAGCAGAGAAAGCTTCTCTGAGTTTGATCTAAGATATGAAAAATCAATAGAAATTAACCAGGTAGAGAAGGAGGGGAAGAGCAAGGACACAGTGCAGGCACCAGCTCCTCCTGGATAGGACTCATCCATGAAAGATGATAAATTAAGATAAGTGACCATGAGATTGACTGTGGGGTAACAAGAGAAGTTTCTCCAGTCACCCTACCTGCCTAGAGTTACCATTCAGTGAATCCATTTCAGTCAGTTCAATCAATCTATTAACCAAATCATTTCACCTCTGAAAATTCTTGCATTGTATCACATATGAGCTTTTGGGAGACATCTTATATCTAAACCATATCTAAGAACAAAAATAAATTTCATTTTCTTTTTCCCCATTTTATATATAAGGAAACACTAGTCAGGATTGCTTATACATAGGTCTACATAGTTATTTTATCTCCATTTCCTTGATCTCCTTGTATTCCCCACCACTCTCCCCATCCCACTATCCCAGAATCCAATAGCAGACCCATTATATGGTTTAGACTGGCTTTTTCAAAAAGGGAGAGGAGAAAGAAAGCCTTGCCATGAGGAGGGGATGCAGCCTGAGTCCATCCAAGGAGACAGGCATACCCTAGCCTAAGAGAAGGGATGAGTTTAGGGGTTCAAGGTGTTCAACCTATAGCAGAGTCTCAGGTGTCAGCTCTTTTGTGTAGAATGTCTGACTCATGACCTGGAGAACCTCAGTCAAAGTTCCTTTGGGCATGTCCAAGCACAGAGGTTATGGATGGAGGGTGCCGTGATGGTACCCCATGGAAGTCCTGAGAATGCTCTTGTTTTAATCAGCTTTGCATCACTATGAACCAAAACCAACAAGAACAACATAGAGGCTGGGCATGGTGGCACACACCTGTAACCCCAGTGGCTAGGGAGGCTGAGGCAGGAGGATTGGGAGTTCAAAGCCAACCTCAGCAAAAGTAAGGCACTTAGCAACTCAGTGAGACCCTGTCTCTAAATAAAATATAAAAAAGGGCTGGGGATGTGGCTCAGTGGTTGAGCACCCCTGGGTTCAATCCGCAGTACCAAAAAGAAAAATAGCATAGATAAGGAAAAGTTTATAATGCCTGCCTCCTGGCTGATTCCATAGCACTGGGCCTGAGGTGATGATGAACTTCACAGAAAAAGGGCATGGTGGGGGAAAGCAGCTCAGAACATGGCAATCAGGAAGTAGAGAGAGAACTCTGCTCACCAGAGGCAAAGTATAAACCACAAAGAAAGGCATACCCCCAGTGACCTCTTCCTCCAGTCGCCCTACCTGCCTAGAGTTACCACCCAGTGAATCCATTTCAGTCAATTCAATTAATATATTAATCAAATCATTTCACCTCTGAAAATTCTTGCATTGTATCACATATGAGCTTTTGGGAGACATTTATATTTAAACCATAACAGATCTTTACTACATCATGGCCTGCACTGCACTGAGAGCTTTTCAGAGATAATCTTATTTGATACTTACTGTAAGTTAAAAATTATTGTTATTCCTATTGTACACATGAGAAAAGAGGAGGAAGTTTTAATAGATAAGTAATTTGCTCAACAACACATTGCTTGTAAATTCAGTATTTGAACTCAGTATGACTCTGGCTTCCCTCATCTAGATCCAATGTACTGTCTGAATTTGCCAATGCCTAAGTAACTGGGTCCTGGAGAAGAATCAATTTGTTTATAGAACTGAAGGTGTTCTTACACTCCTGTTTTGTACAAAGAATCTATATCAGCTTCATTTGAAAAGATAATTCTGGAGAAAGAATAGGAAATGGGCAAAGATAAATATAGACAAATCAGTTAGGCTACCGTTAAAATCCAGGGAGAGATTGGCAGCTTGGCCTCAAGTTAGGCCTAAGGCTATGAACTGTGCAGCCAGAGGGAAATGGTCAAACTTTAGGAATATTTAAGAAGTGAAATCATGGAACATTGTGATGGTTGGTTATGGAAATGTCAGAGAAAAGCATCAGAGACATCCATCTTTCTTGCTTACTCCACTCCAAATCTCCTGTGTGTTAGGATATACGCTCTGGAACTCAAGGAAGTATATAGGGCTGAGATACAAATTAGAAGCCAATCATATAGTAATGGATTTTAATTTATGCTTTAAAATGGTCTTTTCCATCCATAAAGATGATTATTGCAAAATAACTTCTGTTGAAAGTAACAAAAACAAGAGGTCATATAGTTATAAATCCATTTTAAGGCAAAAGTATAAAAATATCCTTTTTCACTAAAGATATATATTTTTCAATGCCAAGATTGAAAGTGGGACTGAATGACTCATCACCAAAGTGGGCCAATTGTCTGTAAACTGAAGAGAAAATTTCAGTATGGTCAGGCACCCAAGTGCTTAGCTTCAGAAATAACTTTAACTGTATGAGTCTCCTGCCATTTTCTTAAAAACCAAAAGTGCTGGGAGCCATTAGCCAAGTAGGTATGACAATTTCCTTGCCAGCGTACCCCATGTTGCAGTGACATTGAATGTAGGTGACCTTGCTCAAGGACCAAGGCGGATTAGGGTGTTCCCGGTTTAAGATAATTGTGTTTAGGGCGTTCCCAGTTTAGGTTCCAGGTTTAAGGTTTAAGATTATTCCTGCTGGGAATAGGGCGTATCCTGCTGCCTGAGTTCCCCTTGAGTTCTCACGGGATTCAGAGTATATTTTGGGAGACAGAAGCCCAGTGAACGTGAATTTGGGCAGAGAACGTGGATTTGGGCAGAGAACGTGGATTTCCCCAGAACGTGTTTGTATACGGCTGGTGTGAGTTCGGGAATAAAGAGTTGCTGTTTGAATCTACAAGCTGTGTGGTGGCTCGTGATTTGTGCCCAGCCAGACTGCGGCACAAAAGGCATGTCTTCTACTGTCTCTTTTAAGATAGGATATTTCCTGTCTGTAGTTGATAGCACTAAATCACTTATCATAATATTAATGCTGTCCCAAAATAACTTACTCAGCAATGAATGCTATCCTTACCAATCCTGAACACAGCCTGTCACTTACCTGATACCTAATAAGATTCCCTGCTGCATTACTTCTATTTCAAAGTGTCTCCTTTTTCTCCTTCATTTTACCAGTGAATATTTAGAGAAAAGTTCATCACTACCTCTTCATTCTGACCCCATACTCATGCTTCAACTTTCCTAAATAGATTTCACCAAATGCAAGCATTAATGAATTCCTAAAGGATGTGTAGGAGTGTTTGTGATAAAAAGTCAAAAAGATAAATAAATAAGACTGAGAGAAGGAGGCAAGGACATATATATCCTTGCCTCCTTCTCTCAGTCTTATTTATATATCATCTGCCACATTTCAAAATCAGAAATTAGGTAAAAGAGTAGGCCATCAAATTCTTCCATATTAAGTGGTTATGTTTTGCATATCATGGCTGACTAGCAGACCAAGTCCACAACTCTGGCACAAAATGTTCAATACCTATTTTACTTAAACATTACAGAGGCAAACTTGTTATTTAAGAAACAGTGCTTTAAAAATATATACATTATGGTATGTGTCTAATTTAGTAAATGCATAACTTATCACTCTGACTCTACCTACTTACAGAGAAGACATCACTAACCTATTCCTGCACCGTTTCCCTCAGATACTAGAAATAGCTTAAAAGTCCCAAGCAAGAGAGCCACTATTCTTTAATCAGAAATGGAATATGTGATAAAGCTCACTTGTCATCTGTGGAAATGTGAAAAATTACTGAATGTTTGTTCTACACTATACATTGCCACTTAACAATGGGGTATTTTTTTGGTGTTTTTTTTTTTTTTTTTGGACAGGGTTCATAACCTTCCTGAGCACACAGATCTCTGCCACATAAGGTTGTTCTGAGGAATGAATTAAATATTTGCAAAAAATAAAAATTAGAAACATTTTAAAGTGTTACATAAAACTATTTTTTATTATTTTCACCTAGAGCTGCACAGCAAAGATGAATATAATAAAGTCAAATGTAAATAATTCTAACAAATACTTTATTTAGTGTCTCTGGGATAAAATCTCTTTACTTGAAAATACATATTCTAAAATTTGATTCCACCTGAGATGTGAAAGTTCTGAGAGCCATGTGGAGGCTTGATGTGCACAGAACATTCCTTTCATACTGTTCCTTTTTCATATTTGCATTTATGCGATTGACCATGTGTGCACTTAAGTAAACAAATCTTCTTGCAACTGTGTTCCTTGATTGGTGTATGCAAGCTCAAAAGGAAATGGTGCTGAGTAAACAGGCATCTTAGCTTCTGTGACGAAGATACAGGAAGGAATCAAGGAGGAAAATCTCTGCTTTGAAGAGATAAAGAAAGCCTATAATCAGAGTTATCCAGGCAAAGGCATTACCTGTGGGAGGCTGCTCTACTTTGTACTCACGTAACACCTTTCATCCAGAAAGCTCAAATCACATACTACTTATTAAGCCCCTTCATGTACACGTATCTCATTGATCCTCTCAGCAGGGTTATAAAAGCACATTATGGACCCCACTATGTGACTATGAAAACTAAGGCACTGGGAAGTGAAGTGCCTCATCAAAATGCACAAAAGTAAACAAATGAAAAAATTAAGAATATAAGAATAATTATGGGTGTTAAATTACTTTCTTTTACATGAGCCCTGATTTTTAACTACTTATTTCCATTATACCAAAAATACTTCCAGGAGCAACAGTTCATGCAACTGAGACTCTCTTTAGACAGTGTTACCTGAAATTCTCCTTCCCTCCTTTTCTTCCAATTGAGAGCACATAAAATGCATATAGCTCTCAATGGGATGGTGGGGGAGGTGGGTAGGGCAGGGAATCTACCAGACCCTTCACAAAAAATCCAAAAATTACATTTATTTATTTATTTATTTATTTGGACATGGAGGTAAAATAAGGACAAATGTCCACAAAACATACTCTAGCCAGTTGTGCAAATTGCTATTTGCTTTTCTGGCATAATATGCTTAAAAACCCAGTGGGTGCATTAAATCAAAACACAAACAAAGCAGGCGCTGTGGTTGCCACATGTCAAACCTTTCCCACCTCAGAACTCTGCTTCTGTTATTTCCCAAAACATTTCTGACACCTTCAATCAAAGTGATATAGTTATTCTTCCTTCACAGCAAACAAGATCTATAAGACTTCACCCTCTGTTTTCCAAGCAAGAAAAGAGAAAAAAAAAATATGTCTCCCTTCCTCACAGAAACTGAAAGAGGAGATAAATACAAGCCCTCAGTATAATTCTTATCTCTGTCTCAGGCAAAGGCTAAAGGTCTCAATGCTACAGGCTGGTGATAATAAACTTTGGAGAAGTAAAGGGAATTCACAATTAGGGTTACTTCATTTCAACATTGACAACTAACTTGAAAAGAAATTCCAGTTTTCCCTCCATTTAGAATCCACTGTGGTCAATAACCTGAATGACATGTCCCTGAGCTAATTGTCTGTTCCTTGCACTTAAAAAACAGGGTGTGCTAGAATTTCTCATAAACATTTAATAAATCACTTGTTTTTTTTTCTCTTTTTACATACATGATTTATAAAGTAAACAACAAAAAGGCATATTTATAAAACAGGCCACAAAGCCTGTTGATCCACAATAGGCCATTCTTCTTGTGGTGCTATCTCTCAAAACTTTGTTTTTTCAAGACTTATAAAGTATAAATAATACATATGCAAAATAAAATTAAACATTATCATCAACAACAATGATGACCAAAAAAAACCCCAAGACACTACTGCCACTGATTTCCTGGGTGCTATGTATCTGCTTCTTCCATAGCTAAACATGCCAACACACACACACACACACACACACACACACACACACACACACACACACAATGAAAGTAGCTCATATCCCAGAGAACAGCCTCCACCAAACAAAAAATAAAACTGAAGTTGCTAGTCAAACACACATATGCACATCTGAAAAAATTTTTTTTTTTAAATCATAGAATACATCATTAGAACAAAATCTACTTATGGGAAAGTACTTTTCAAATTAAACTAATGTCTTTTGACAATAAGATGGCCTGCTTGGCTTTAAGAATGATGCTGCCAAAAATGAATAAAAGCCAGAAAGTTTATTTTGGATTAGAAGATTCACCTGAATGAGCAAAACTCATGATAAAATTGTAGCAAACCATCCTTCATGCTATTTTGAAAGTTAATCTTAGAGACAAAGAAATCTGAAAGAAAGGGAAAAGGAGGAAAAAACACTCCCCAGTCTATTACTGGCAATTCCTGTGGGTGGCTTGATTTCTCCACATAGATTTATCCACTCCTACGCATTGCTACCTGCTTATGACTCAGCACTCTATGCTCCCAATATCTCAGCACAAAGAAGTTAAAGTTTTAGTGTGTTATGTGTCAAAACTCTGAATTAGGTGCTTCAACAAGAACACTTCATTGCACACTTGCATGGCCTCTTATTTGGGAGACAGGTACATGGACCAATATTGGAGATCAATGAAAAATATGTTACCCATCTGGAAATAGCAGGGATACTTAGAAATGTTGGATATAGAGAGCAGGACTAATGTCCCAGCTCAAAGACAAGGTAAAGCTCGTGATGGGTAAATCAAGCTTTCCATCACCCCTGGGATTACAAGGGTAAAGTGTGCCCATAGAGAAATGTCAAACCACTTCCCCACTCATGAGAAAAATGGAAAGAAGAAGGCAAAAATGCATGAACTTCTATTGAAAGGAAAAAATCTGAAGATACGTCAAGTTTAATAGTCTAATCTGAGAGTACAAGTCAATCTGTCTGAAAAGAAAGGATTCAGGGAGAGTGAGCTCTACATGTGTTACTCAAGGACCTTGACTATTTCTTTTGTTGTTGTTATTTTCCTTTTCAGTCCTTATTGCATATTGTCCACGCTGCACAAAGAGTCTGTTTCTCTATTGCTATAAGCATTTGTTAAAATATTATTTTGATGAAGAGATTAAAATGAAGACAGAGATATCAGATATTAAAGTTGTAAAGTAATTTGTTTTATGGGGTATTATTGCTGGTATATTTTCTTTAAAAATTATTTACTTCTCAACTAAATTTCTATGCATTAATTATCAAACTTTCAATCTGAATCTACTTCTGAATCTCAGCTGTGAGACTTGCAATTTCATTGAGGGAATGAAGGCAATTAAAAAAAAGTTCCACAAGCTCTCAGCACACCCACAAACATCACATACCTTCACCTTCACCTGTTCTACCTTCCTGTTTCTGTATAAACTGTCTACATAAATCTCTGCTATTAACATACTAAAAGCCACTCCCTCTCTGCTGGTCAAAAACATCATAACAGCAATGGCTCCTTTCTAGACCAGTACCCTACTGTACTTAAGCATTCTAATTCACACACACACACTCACACACACACACATTTGTATAGTAATTTTTTTTTTTTTTACTTTAGGATTTTAGAACCCTGTGATAGTCACACACAATTATGGAATCTGAGAAGTCCTCAGATCTTCAGTCAGTAATCTGCAGAACAAGGAAAGCTGATGCTATAGCTCCAGTTTGAATCTGAAGCTAGGAGAACAGGGAAGCCAATGGCATATGCTGCTGTCCAAGTCTGAAAGCAAAAAACTAATGTCCCAGCTCAAAGACAGTCCAATAGTGAGGATAAATTGTCTCTTAGCCTTTTTTGGTTCATGCAGGCCTTCAACAGACTGGATAAGTTTGGCACATATTAGGAAAGAACAATCTACTTTTCTACCAATTCAAATGTTAAGACCATCTAGAACCACCCTCAAAGACACCCCCAGAATAAGTATCTGAGCACACAAAATTAACCATTACAGTCTCCCACCAGAACAAAAAAAAATGAAAATTCCTCTACATTAAAATTTTACTAAGGATTTATGGATAACCACCATGTCTGATCATTCTCCTCCAATTCTCCTCTGAAACCTTTCCAGTCAGTAGGCCGGCATAAAATGCCAAACTCCCCCTCAACCCCCTTGCATTGCTTAATTTATCTCCACAGAAATTATCACCATCTGACATATTTACTTATTTTTGCCACCTACATTAGAATTTAATACACATAGTGAATGTTCAACACTTTCAATGAATAAAGGAATAAATATGGAAACAGATGGATTAGCTCATGAAATAGTAGAGCACACAGCTATTTGATAGCCCATGGTAGGTGCTCAATATTTCAAGCGAATTAATGAAAATAAAAATCCTCAAGCAAGCACTCATTTATTATCTGTACATTTACTCTTAAGATAAGCCAAATAAGAAAACAATGTTTCTTCAGGTCCAGAAATGAAAGGTATGTGACATCAGTGACAGCGTTTAAAACAGATAGGTCTTTAAAACGATTTCAGTTCACCCAGAAATTCAAGGGATCATTAGGAATTTGTTGTGGTGTGAACTGATCAATATAATCAATAAGTCATGGACTTAGGTTATAGATTGTTGGTATAAGGTAAGATAACATAAATGATCAATAAGTCATAGGCATAGGCTCCAGACAATAGAAATAAGGTAAGATAACATAGATAAACAACAGTAAGACATAATTCATAGATAAGTTCATCAGGAGTAAGCCTAAGTAACAGTAGTAAAATCATGTAACTGCAAGACATAGGATTAAAGCCACAGGAAAAAGATACAAAACAGTGAAAGGTAATAAGCATGCCAGTATAGTTATAGATAAATATAGGCTAATAGATTAACATAGATATAGACAAGGTTAAATCAATATAGCTGTGAAAAAAATGTGTTAGCTTGATCATATAGACATAAGGTTTATAGATATCAGTAGCAAACTGATGAGTAATTGAGATAACTGAAGTTTTAAGTAAGCATCAAGTAAGTTACTAGTACTGGGATAGCAAGAATGGAGTCACTGTGGTTATATGAACAAAAAAAGTGTGACCATAGAGACTCCATCTTAGTCTTTCTGTTACTGCTTCTGTGAAGATGGAACACTGCCTGACCCATTTCTGAGAAACAGAAACAAAAGCTGTGTTTTTCTTAATTAAAAAACTGTTTTTCTGTACTTTGTACCCCCCCAGAATGTACCTAACTCAGGATATGTACCTGAGGATATGTACCCAACTCAATACATTTGTAGGTCTATGTGACTTTGAAGTAGATTCTCACCTCTGCTGGCCCTTCTGAAATTCAGGATAGAATTGTCTAATACCTGCTCCAACCTAGGATACAGTAACTGAGTTGCAAGCTAACTGTTTTTTTTAGCTTCTGTAACTTGCTTGCTTGCTAACTGAAAAATTCCAGTCCTGCTTCGGGCTCACAGGTCCGTTAATTACTGTTTTAACTTCTATGATTGGCTTGCTTACATGATGTTAAAAAAAAAGCACTGAGTTGTGGTTTTCGTCCTTAAATTCTCAAGACACAGGCCAGGAAATTGCTGTTTTCCCACAGAGCTTCAGTCTCTATGGGTGGGTGACAGTCCCTGGCCAGGTAAATAAAGCTCTCTTTTGTTTGAATTTGGACTTAGAGTATTTTCTGAGGCAGCTCCTTATGATAGATTCACACAAAATAACACATTTTTGCCTCTCTGAAACTAACTTATAAGAGAACACCTACTAACGTTGAGCTAGAAGATGTGAGAGAAGTCTAGCTTTCTCGCTGCCAAGCTATGAGATTTATTTTAATGGATTTAATCTTTCTCAGCATTCTGTTTCTACCTTCTATGGAAGTATAATGTCTTAGTTTTTTACCCTTTCACAATTCTCTGTACATTTGAAAAAATATTTTCTTCTCCCTCCCAATTTTCCAACAGTCTGCATCCCAAGGGTGTCCTCTGCCAAAGACTTAACTTCAAACATCACAGAGAACATGGAAGCAAACAGAGAAACCAGCAAACCTTCCAACCACCTGATTCACAACTTGCAGAGATACTCACCCTCCCGTTTCCCATGTTTCCTCCTCAGAACAACATATATGTGTGAGCTTTACATTTCCTTTCCTCTAGCCAGCTGAACAACTTGACTTCTCTTACTTTTTATTTACTGTGCATCATCCATTTAGCACTCTTTTTAATTATTTGTATGACCATACTAACATTTTTTTAAAACTCTCATGTTAAACAACACATAAAACAATACAAAACAATAATGTGCAACAACATGACAATTACAAGTCTTCCATTATATAAATATATTGCCATTTATATCAATGAACGTGTTGAAATATTTCCAGACTTAATGCCCTTGTTTGATTAAGAAAAAAATTTTTAAGTTGCTGTAAACATTTCATAAATGTCTTTTGGTGAGCATATGTAAGAGTTTCTATTAGTAGTAATAACCCTGGGGCCAATGTTATATACATCTTCAAGATAATACCAGATTAATTTCATAATAGTACCAATTTGCATTCCATGAAGAATGAAGATCACACCATATACTCACCGAAATATTATTATGGGATTGTTTGATGTTTGCCAATCTGCTGAGGATCAAATGATGACTTATTATATTATATGATATTATCATAACTATTAAGAAGATTGAATATTTTTTAAGTTCTGTTTTTAGTTGTAGATGGACCCAATACCTTTGTTTGTTTGTTTGTGGGTACCAGGGATTAAACTCAGGGACATTTCTCCACTGAGCCACATCCTCAGCCCTATTTTGCATTTTATTTAGAGACAGGGTCTCACTGAGTTTGCTTAACACCTTGCTTTTGCTTAGGCTGGCTTTGAACTCCATCCTCTCGCCTCAGCCTCCTGAACCACTAGGATTACAAGCATGTACTACCTTGCCTGGTAATACCTTTGTTTTATTTATTTATTTTTATGTGGTGCTGAGGATTGAAGCCAGTACTTCACACATGCTAGAAAAGTGCTCTACCACTAAGCTACAACCCGAGTACCCAAGATTGAATATCTTTTAATAAGTTTATAACTGACTTTTTTTTCTTTATTATTATGCCTGTTCGTGTCTTTGGTCTTGTTCTCTGTGGAAATGTCTTATTAAACTTTTTTAGAATTTTCTATATATTTTAGGTAACTAATCATTTGTTAGATGTACATTCCCAGTTTGAAGTTAACCTTTTTTTCCTAGTCTAAATTTTAATTAAAAAAGGTTTAGTTGAGGACTGAGGCTGCAGCTCAGTGGTAGAGCACTTGCGTGTGGATTTGATCCTTAGAACCACATAAAAACAAATAAATAAAATAAAAGTACTGTGTCCATCTACAACTAAAAAAAAATTTAGTTTTTTGGTAGAAAAAAATAGTTTTTTGTAGATTAGGTTTGATTGAATTACTCAAATTGATTCATGTTTTAGGTTATGGAATATATATTTGCATAATGTCTTAGAGACTTGCTAAAGCATGCTGATTAAAAATATAGTTTCTATGGTCCAACTGCTGCAATTCGGACCTGGTTCTATCTCTCATCAACTGTGCAGCCAGGACTAAGCTTTACATGTTTCAGCTGTCCCATTCATACAGTAGGGTGTCACCTTATATCTAGGATTGTTGTTTATGAGGATTAAATGTTCTAATTTGGAATTGTACTTGATATTTTAATACTTGACAAGGATTGGCTATTTTTATATAAGAAATTATTTCCCACTTATAATAGCTCCCAAAATATTTTCTTCTAAAACATTTAAAATTTGAACTTCAGATTTAAATGTTTAATCAAAATCAATTTAACATTTTTGTACAATGTGAGGTGTGGGCACACAAAAAATTTAGAGAGTACTTCACAAATGTGTGTGCCATTTTTGCTTAAGGACAAGAGCTCATCTTCTTGCATGCTTCTGATTTAATACACATGCTTCCAAACAGGTGTTCCTTTAACATTTGAGACATTAGCCTCCTATGGAAGAGAAACTAGGAAAACTAGTCCATTTACAATAGCCTTACAAAAAATAAAATACTTGGGAATCAACTTAACAAAAAAGGTGAAAGACCTCTACAATGAGAACTATAGAACCTTAACTTATCTAGGCATGCAAGGCTCATCCCCACTTGACTCTCCCTTCTCACTGGATACTCCTTTTTAGTTCTCTTACAGATGCTGGATACTTTGATTTGGTCTCAAAATTTTACATTGCATTATAGATGAATCCTACTCCCCCTTTTTTTCTCTGTTCTCTTGTACCAATAAACTGGAATCAGATATGTAGGTCAAATTCTGACTTTTTCATTAACCAGGTATGTAACTGAACAAGTTATTTAAGGTCTATGTGCCTCAGCTTCCCAGCAGTAAATTGATACAATAATATTTCCTATCTTGTAAGGTTATTATAAACATTAAATAAACAAATCAACACACATAAATCACTTAGAGCAATGCCTAGACTTCACTAGGTGCTACAAATACTATTATTTCCAAAAAAAAAAAAAAAAAAAGATTTCAACTAAAAATTAAACTCTAAAACTAACCTAACTGTTCAAGATTCCATACTGCATACATTCACAGGCCCTGAAATCACCCGAAATTCAAGATTCACATGGTCAACTGATCACTTGGCTCCTTCATGTTCGGCTGTGTAACAAGGGTCTTAACCTTTGCATGACTGAAGCATAACTGTTGTTCCAATGCAAATCCTTCTCCTCTAAGAAAATGGAACCACCACACATCCATTTGTTTGAGCTGAAACCCCTGACTCAACCTTGATTTATTTTGATATTTTCCTCCTATATCTAGGCTGATACATTGTACCTCCAAAAGTCTCTCAAGTCTGACCATTTCTCCCTAACTTGACTCTTATAAGCAACATCTTCTCTCACACGACGCACTATCACACTATCATGGAGGCTCAGCATTTCTCCTTTGATTTTCAGAATCTATCAGGTCTATCCTCCTTTCTTTTTTATTTTTTTAAAGACAAAATTCATAGTTTTTATTGAGAACAGGCTCTGGATATTTTTATTTATTTATTCTAACTTTTATATATGGCAACAGAATGCATTTCAATTCATAGTACACATATACAGCATACTTTTTCATGTCTGGTTGTACACAAAGTAGAGTCACACCATTCATGTCTTCATACGTGTACTTAGGGTTATGATGTCCATCTCATTCCACCATCTTTCCAAAACACCTGCCCTCTTCCTTCTCCTCTCTCCACTTTGCCCTATCTATTTAGAATGCTAAATGGAGAAAAATTGAAAGCATTCCCTCTAAAAACTCGAATAAGATAGGGATGCCCTCTTTTACCACTTCCATTTAACATAGTTCTTGAAACTCTAGCCAGAGCAATTAGACAGATGAAAGAAATTAAAGGGATACACATAGGAAAAGAAGAACCCAAATTGGCACTATTTGCTGATGATATGATTCTATACCTAAAAGACCCTAAAAGTTCCACCAGAAAACTTCTAGAACTAATAAATGAATTAAGCAAAGTAGCAAGACATAAAATCAACACCCATAAAATCAAAGGCATTTCTGTACATCAGTGACAAATCCTATGAAAGAGAAACTAGGAAAACTAGTCCATTTACAATAGCCTTAAAAAAAATAAAATACTTGAAAATCAACTTAACAAAAAAGGTGAAAAGACCTCTACAGTTTATAATGTTCTACAGAACATTAAAGAAAGAAATTTAAAAAGACCTTAGAAGATGGAAAGATCTCACTTGTTCTTGAATAGGCAGAATTAATATTGTCAAAATGACCATACTATCAAAAGCACTATACAGATTTAATGTAATTCCAATCACAATCCCAATGACATTTCTCAGAGAAATAGAAAAAGCAGTCATGAAACTCCTCTGGAAAAATAAGAGACCCAGAATAGCTAAAGCAATCCTCAGTAGGAAGAGTGAAGCAGGTGGCATCACTATACCAGACCTCAAACTATACTACAGAGCAATAGTAACAAAAACAGCATGGTATCGGCACCAAAATAGACTGGTAGACCAATGGTACAGAATAGATGACACAGAAACAAACCCACAAAATTACAGTTACCCTCCTTTCTGAAGCAACAGTAATTTAATTTAATCTAACCCAAATTCCATCATAACCCCTCCCCCCACCTGCTTACTTACAGTCATTCTGTGGCTTTACATAGAAATCACAGTAAAATTCAAACATCTTTCCATGGATTAGAAGGCCCTAAATGACCCAGTCACTGCTTACTTTTCTTAGCGCCTCATCTGCACTCACCTGTAGTCACTATGCTCCAGCCACAGGCCTTTGAACACATAAACCTGTCCCTATGCTATTAAGGACATTTGTGCTATTAACTTGGAGTAACTTAACCCCAGGTCTAAGCATAGTTTCCTCTTTCTCATCAAGTTCTGACACAAAAAGGGCACATCATCAGAAATACCCTCTTTGATCACCCTAGTTAAAGCTGCCCCACCTTATCAGTATTTAAATGTTTATGTATGTTTCTACATCTATGTCCTTCTACTAAAAGTAAATTGAGGGCAACAACATAGCACTACTTGCATAATCTCTAGAACAGTGCCTGATATACACACAATTGCTTCCAAATACTAATAATTGAATGACTTACTGTCAGATATTGTTCTAATGACTTTATATGCAGTATTTCATTAAGTTGAAGACATATTTCCCTAAATTGAGGTGGAAGATATATAGTTTTTACTTTATAAAGAAACCAAGACACAAAACAAAAAAGTGACAAAATTAGAATTCAAAACTATTAATTACTTATCATTTTATCTCCTATTACTTAGTACTTCCCTAGATGTTGAATACACATTTGCATATTTATGGAAAATATTTAAAAGACTGAAGAAAAATATCAAAGGAATGTAAAGAAAAAAGAAAGAAAGACAAAGTAAAACGGCTGAACAGAGTCATTTTCAGTCTCCCACACCATTAGATGAACTTCAAGAGGTTGGAACTAGGTTTCAGAATTCACACCCCAATAGAATCTATAGGAAAAGTAGCTGCAACTTCCTGCAAAGTGCCTCAGGATACAATGGTCGTGAGAAATGCTATAAAGATGTAAGGCTGTTCTTCACACCTTTGCTTAGTGCTTTTTGTGTCTGTTTGTTAGGTTGCAGCCTACACAAGACCACAGAGCTTTACATAACTTAGGCTTAGAGAGTATAAATCTGATTTGTCAGAGAAAACTAAGGGAGATTTTCAGAAAAAAAAAAAAAAAAAGAAGAGATCCCATCAATTGCATCCTGTGAATTTATGTCAGAAATCCACATGGTGTCCTGTCAGTGTGGCTCTGGATTGCTTACCTCTCCAGAGCTTATGATTATCAGGACCATAAATAACCCAGGTAGGAACTGCTATGTAGGGAAGACAGGAAAAGGGGTCCCCAAGTGCACACCAAGGGCATGGCTGCACTGAAGGATAGAGATCCATGCTGCTCAGTTTTATTTTACCATGTTTTAAAGGTTTTCAATAAAGTCTTTTTAAAAGTTTTATAAAAACTTTATAACATAAAATAACTTTCCTAAACCCTCGATCTAGGCATAGAGGACTACTACACCATCTGAAAAATGAAACTGGTCTGTGGATTCTCTCACTACCTTAGTTGTTACTGGTTTCCAGGCTGAAGGGTGATTCAGCCCTGGGCTCTGTGGAGACTAATGGAGATAGGAAGAACAGGAGGGCCTGTTCTTCAAGGGAAACAAGGAGACCAAATAGGGCAGCAGAAAGAAGACATAGGCATTTGTATCAGAGGGATCACTACCCAAGGTTCCAGTCCAAATCTGAGAATCAGGAGAGCTGACCTGTTTCAGTTTCAGTCTGAAGGCAAGAGAAGATGGATGTACAGGTTGATTCATCACAGTCTCACTTACTCAGCCTTTGATTCTATTCAGGCCTTCAATGGATTAGATGAAGCCCACCTATGTTAGGAAGGGCAATCTGCTTTACTAAGTCTATCTATTAGAATTTTAATCTCATATATAAACACACTCATAGATACACCCCAAAATGATGTTTATTCAAATATCTGGGCACGCCATGGCCCAGTCAAGTTTGCATATAATAGACTGTGAAACTTAAGGAAGTAACCCAATTCTGTGGTCCTTCTGAGAAGGTTAAATTCAGAGGGTAGTTCAGGGAACTGAACAAGTTCAATTATCTAACGTGCCTATAATGATCCTTGGCACATAATAAGTACTCAATAAATGTTAGTAAAGTTAAATCTTTGGCAGATAATAAAAATATAGAAAATACTACGTCCCTTCCCCTCAGAAGCAGAGAATGAATATAGTGACTATAAGATTGAGAACTACTCCCTTATAGACACCTTAAGGAATATATAACCACAATTTTTATTTTCTTTGAGTAAAGAACAAGAATGGAGAGTTTAGTCTCAGAGCTGCCCATAGTAGTTTAGAGACATGGAACTTAAGGTACGGAAGCATTACCAGATGTTGCAATGGGTTATTAAGCAGGCTACAGAATCTTCCACTTCTATAAATCTTTAGGCTAAGACAGAACATCGTTTGTCTGGAATAGCTTGAGTCTACTTTTGCCTAAAGGTAGGAAAGAGAAGCAAATTATAAGCCCCCTCCCACATGTTTCCTATGGTTAATTTTGTCACTTCAGCTTCCTGAGAATCTGAACAAAAATAGAATTCTATTTTCCTACCCGTGTTCTTTGCTCTTTGTCAGATTAATAGTTTCTTTGAAATAAGTGAGGAAACTTCATTTATTTATTTAAATCAGAAGGTTACCCCTGCCTGCCACCTATGAATAGAGCAAACAACACTTTAGGTTATGGCTCTAGCACTCACAGTCACAGACACCTCCCACAGTCGCTGCGCGCTCTGATCAAGGTGGTTGTAACAGTCCTGTGTTATTGATAACTACTACCTGGATCTTTGTCCTGATATGTCTGAAAATTATCTAAAGTTTACTTTTTTTTCTGTGATATAATATACTGATAAAATTTAAAGATTTGTATGTCATAAGATGGTAGTGTTGCAGAGATATTAAGAAAAATGGGCTTTCAATTTGAAGGGGCTTGTACCAGCAAATAAGGGACAATTGGAATATCAAAGTAAATAATGACAGAAACAAATTATAGCCCCCAAAAGAGGAAATCATGAGTTTATCATTGCCTTATAGTCTTAATCCTTAAAACAGTTTTAAAGTATTTCTATCCGAACCTTATTCATGGAAAAAGTAACTCAGAAAGTTGAAATGATTTGTCCAAGCTCATATAGCTATCATATGATAGGTTCTTTTTCTTTTTCTTCTATTTTTAAACCATTTTAAACTATGGAAAAGATTAAATGTCATATAAAGACATTTTTGTTTCTGAACCATCTGAGAAAAAGTTATTGACTTGATATCCTATCATATCCAAATACTTTAAAACAAGGACATCTTCTCACATAGCCACAATACACATTATAACTCAGGGTTTCCACTTAAGCAGTTGAAAGAAGCACCTTGCACACAACAGACACTCAATTAAAATTTCCAAACTTTATCTGAACAAAAGATAGGAAAAATACAAATGTACCTATTCCCAAGCTTAGGTATAATGAATACCTATTCTAGGAATAATGATAAAATAATATCTCACAAAGACTTGTGCATTAATAGAAGAATCTGAATAAATGAAAAGTGTTTGTACTAAATTTGCATGCAGGTATTATCTTTATGAAACCTCAATTGATTTTTAATTTCACAATAAAAAATACAGGGCATAGAAATAAAGATTGAGACAAGATGGCACAACATAAATTGTCATTATTTTCAGGGATTACAGTACGCTTACATGCACATATAATATATAGTCTTAAAAGAAGTTATTATAAATTGAGACTATATTTTTGTTTAAAATATTTAAGTGGTGGTAAGCACTTAACATTTCTGGACATACAATAGATCCACATTTATAGACTGATTAAGTGTTGACATTTCTTGGGTTAGCAATATGGTTTGTATTTCATATGGTCCTTTTTGTGTAAATTTTTTATGAAAATCATCCTGTAAAAACAAATGAAGACTTCAACTTATAGAAGAGTAAATAGAACATCAGAAGTTTCAACTCCATTGTACAACTGTCACTTAAACTCTTGTAATGTTTCAGAGCCATAGAAATAATTGCATATTCCATGCTGATGACAATTCCTACTGGGCATGTGCAAAAGCAATTTTTCAGACACTTATAACCTCATTATTCTTTAATATTTAAATTTATATTCAGCGAATATGCTGTATCCCAAGTGTCAGCTTCACTCATGTCAATAGAGCTGGATGCTACTTCATTTCAAACATAATAGGGTTCCTGACTGATACTCAACAAAATCCCCACAGTATTTACCTGAATATTTTTTTCCTTATTAAAGCTACTTGGTTTGGGTTTTTTTTTTTTGGGGGGGGGGGTATGTTTTTTTAAAAAAATTGATTAGTTTCCATTCTTACATCTCATGCATCCTGAAAGCCTACAAAATCCAAAGTACACATACACAAACATACAAACAGCACAGAGGGATTGAAGGAAGTGGGTAGAGAGGGAAGAAAAAAAAAAGGAGTTGCACAGCCCAGTGTGTGTCAATGATTGGAAAACTATAAACAGCACTGGGAAACTGAGATCCAGCTCTGGAATTATAGCTCCTTAATGGATCCTCAGTGTCTAACATATGGAATATTATATGTAGGTTCCTCCTCGACCCCTCAAAATGTCACAGAGATAGAAAAAAAAGTCACAAAAGGAAGAAAGGATGTACCAAAAATCAACAAATTCCATAATTCAGATTAATTTACTAGGAAAAATAAGCTAATGGGACACAATTAGTCTGACCTAATCCGTAAGAAAAAAAGATTTTAGATTAGAATTTTATATTTATAAAAACTGCAATATCCATGCATGTTTGTTTCACTCTCCCATACTAATCCCATCAATTATTTTGTGAGCAGAATCATCCAGAGAAGTACAATCTATCCGATGGAAATATAGTCTGAGTTGCATTTGTAATTTTTTTCCTGTATGAAGATAAGTGTTTGGGTTAACATAAGTTTCTTTAGACACGCAAATAACTGGTTTAATTAATGTATATGAATTGATGAGTGTGGAGATACAGTGTAGCTACCATATGATGGCTGCACTTGTGAAACAATTGCTTCTATCTATGCCTTAAATCAACCCATCACCTTTGAAAATTCTTCTTGTTCTCTTGTTGATGATGGTGATGATGATGATGATACTTAATTTAAGATCTACCCCTGTTAGCAAACTTTTAGCTTTACAATGCAGTATTTTTAACTGTAGCCACTATGCTGTATGGTGGATCTCTAAGAGTTATTTATCTTGTATAATCAAACTTTTATATCATTTTATAGCTATAAATTTCCATCTCCCCTTAGTCTCTTGTGACCACCTTTCCATTTTGTGCTTCTGTGAGTTTGACTGTTTTATATTCATCATGTAAGTGGCATTATGTAGTATTCTTCCTTCTGTGTCTGGCTTATTTCACTTAGCATGATAACATCCTCCAGGGTTATCAAGTTTTCACAGATGGCAGGATTTCCTTGTTTTTAAGGTTGAGTAACAACCCTTAGTGTCTATGCACTTCCTTTATCCATACATCCACTGGAGGACATTTAAGTTACTTCCATGTCTTGACTATTGTGTAAGATGTCGCAGTGAACATGGGAGGACAGATATACTGTTCAAGAACCTGATTTCAATATCTTCAGATATATACCCAAAGGTAGGATTGCTGGATCATATGCCTTCTTTTAGCTTTTGGAAGAATCTTCATACTTTTTACTATGGTGGCTGCACAAATTTACTTTCAAAACTACAACCCTTTTCTGAACCCTGAATTTCAGACTTTTTCAGCTAACTGCTGGCTATCTCCAGTTGGAAGTTGAATTATAAGCACAGCATTGCTTCTTCAAAACAGAACTCATGCTCTATACCACACCACCCTGCTCCCACCAAGATCATTTTATTCCTTTCTCTTTTCAGTATATGTTGCTAAATTACTAAACCTATGCACCACTCCCGAATCCTTGTCACCCCTTAACATAAGCTAGCAACAGGAAATGTCAATTATATGTCAACATAGACCTCAAATCTCTTGCCTTCCTCTCCTTCCATTTCCTTAACAAAGACAAGTATCATTTTCTCTTACCCAGACTATGATAATAACTCAAATATTGTCCCTACTTCCACCACTAAAACCATATTCTTTCTCAGCCAAAATTATCTTTTAAAGAAAAGTAAATTAGATCTTACAGCCTACCTGTTTACAATTCTTCTCATCCTTCTAATTGCCCTGCAGTTTCCGCAAGGCCATACTTGCTCAGCCCCTGTACAATGCTCAGGCTATCGTTGCAGTACCTTGTTCTTTCTCACTATTTTAGCTATATTCCCTTTTCCTTAATTGTTCTAACTTGGTTGCTCTTCCTCAGAATTTTGCACTGATTGTTTATTCAATCTGGCATGTTCTGCCTTTCCCTGAAATCTTCCCTTCCATGTCACCATCTAAGTCTTAGTTCAAACATTAACTCCTCAAAGACTTTCCTATCATCTCTAACATTGCCTCCTTGTACCACTTGGATAGTTAATTTCTACAGGATTTCTGTTACTTTATTTCCTCCAGAGTATTTTTTCTTATCTATAATTATTTCTGTATTTTGTCTGACTCCCTGATTCCCATCTGCCGTCATCTATAAGCTTTATGAAAACAGGGACTTCATTCGCCCTATTCACCACACTATACATGTGCTAGAGAAAATCCTTGCACAGAGTGGGAACTCAATAAGAATAGTTATGTAAATACATATTGTGAGAGCTTGTCAAAAAGAACAGATTGAAGAAACTGAACAAACCTACATGTGAGAGAGAAACTGGTATCATTTTTACAAATAATTGGAGTATATTTTAAGGGCTCTTTCATACTAGTATTAATTCACACCACCATAACATGGGTATTAAAGGAAATTGAACCTTATTTTATACTCACAGAGAGCAAAAGCCTGGCCACTCTAGTCCTACTGCAACAATTCAAGGTGGTGGATGTTATTATCTGCACTTTCATACACCATTATGAAGCCTAGGAGATATAATAATTTTCCCAAATCCGCATAGCAAATAAATGGCAAAGCTGGGATTTCAACCCCTCTGTGTTTGATTTTAAGGTTCATGTCCTTCCTTTTATTCTAGAAATAATACACTGCTGAGCATAATGTTCAAGCATCTTCTATCCTGAAAACATTGATTGCTATTCATGAGCCCAAAGGGGAGTTAAATATGTGAGTTGGTCCTTAGGGTTAAAAGAGTGAGAGGAAAAGAAGAAAACTGTGTGTATAAAAAATGCAGCTGATGGGTGTCTTTTTCAAATACCATGGTGTTTCAATAGGGCCTGTTGAATCACACACACATAATCAGTGTAATTCCAGGAGCAAGCCCGCTTGGCTCAGCAGTTTTAATATACAGATCAATTTTGCATTACCTCCTTCTGGCTGTGAGTGCTCATAGAGGGAGGTCATAAAACATTTATTGGGCCAAGGATGCAAATTGAGCAAAGAGTGAATCTTCAATCTGTGGACAGGCTCTTGAAAGAGACTTGCCAGATGAGTCTGTGATGAGCATTTGCTCTGCCCTATACCCTATGAAATTTTTATTTTCATTTCCTTTAAAGAATTCACCTCTTTGGGGGGTCGAAAATTTATTTATACACACACACACACACACACACACACACACACGTACACACATGACTAAAGCATAATAATTCATGTACCATTTATATTTTAAAAAAATAAAAATTTATGTGACAAAATCTATTAGAAAACTCAACTTGGGATATTATGACAGAAATTCTCCAATTATGTCCTATGGCTAAAAACAATATTTGAGGACTTTAAGAAAAAGCACAGAACAAGTGTTAGTTTCTACCATGAACTAGGACTTCAGGCCAGAAGTGCATATTGTGGCACAAACTCCTAAGAACCAACTAGTTAATTACTGGGAGTTAGGGGGTGGGTATGGAGTTCAAGGCTCAGAGAAAAAAAGCAAACAGAATAACTTCTACACTTACTGTGTTACACTTAATTACTCTCAGGGTGGTTTGGCCTGTTGCTATCCCTCTTAATTCAACTTAACCACTTCTCCTAATGTAACTAATGAGAAATGAATAATGGCTCACTATAAGGCAGTCATCTTGGCATAGAGAATGAAAGAAATGAGACAAAATGGGGAACGCCAAAAAGGGGAGAAAGAAAGGTACTTCATAAACGTGGCTGGTTCTCCACCCTTGAAAACCCTGTACATACATGTAAGACTTTATGCTGAGTAGGGTCTGAGACTTACTGTCGTGAAACCTTGCCTGCCAAGTCCAGCCAGGAATGATGACTGCTTGCTCTTCTAATCAGCTGGTCGATTTAGATCTTAGATATTCTCCTAAACTAACAGACACTACTATGCATCATTATTTTTCTTTTTAGAACCAAACCCTAGGTGACAATCTAGAAAAAGGGACAGAGTATGTCTTCTACTGGTTGCATTTACCTACTGACCCATCAATATACTCCAGATAGAAAAAAAAATTAAGCAATATTTATTAATAAAGATAAAAATTTGTGTTTCTATCTCTCTCAACAGATAATGACAAACTTATGACGGTAGTCATATTTCCCATATCTGGCTATCTTCAATGACAGGTAAAATAAAGTATAAATTGGAGAAAGCAAAACAATTTTTAACAAAGCTAGGTTATATGTAAGATAACAACCCCTCAGGCCATAAGCTGCTTGGAGGCAAGAACATGGTCTTATTTGTTCAGTATTCCCAATAATTAGCACATAGCTAGGCCCTAGGCTCCTCCTCTTTCTATGAAAGAACAAAGACTCAGTTACCCTAATCAGTCTTTTTATTTTAGAACCCCCCAAATGCAAAGAGTTTCTATATGAAAAAAAAATGTGTCCTTTATGTCACCCTTTTTAAGTCATTTTGTCAAAATCCACCTAGAAAATAATGTAATGCATGTCAACCAAGCAACTAGTTGTCACAGGTTATGCTGAAAGGCACAGAGCTGAGTACAGCAAGTGTCATTCCTTCGAGCTTCAACTGTGCTCTCTTGGCAAAAATATCTCCTTTAAGGATCTAGTAAAATCCAAATAAAGTACTGCATTTAGTTAATAGTAATGTTCCAAACTTGGCCCTTATTTGTGACAAATGCACTTTTGTAATGTAAGATGTTAATAAAGGACACCAAAATATTTCTCCCTAAAATACTCAGAATTAAGCTAAAGATAATTAAAGTTAAAACAATAAACAAGACAGATTTAGCTGTCTGGAGCTGAGCAATCCTTAATGTTTTAAGGAGAAACATTTTAGTTTCCTTCATTAAAAATAGGGAGACATCAGTGAGCTGAATAAGAGAATTATTTACTTTCTTTTAGAACTTTCAGTTAGTCTAAGACTAAATAAAACACTTTCAAAGATTTTTAAAAAAAGAGAGAGAGAGAAAGAATCACAAAATGTTGAGAAAAACTCAGACAACTTGGGATAGCTCCCAATGTTTCCTGAGAAACAAAGTTCTTATGGGAAAGAGGACAGGTAACCGAGATAGGATGGATGGCCCAGCTGAGGTGCAAAAGCAAAGGTCAGATTCAGAGAAGCAGCTCAGCATCTGAAGGACAGCCACTGAGAGATGAGAAAGGCCACTCTCCCAGCCTTAGCAGGGCTTTAAGCAATAAAAAAAAAAAAGGTAAATTTCACCAAAACTTACACTGACCTCTTCCACTACCTACCTCCTCTCTGGACTGCTTACTTACCTTGCAGAGGAGGGAGCCACTCTATTGAAACAATCCTATTTGAGAGCTGAGTGATAAAATTAAACCAACTGTATTAGTAAGGGCTCTTGAATCCCTTGAAAGGAATAGCTCCAAGGACAGAAAGGTTTTCCAAACAATTAAAAGGACAGATGGAGGCTAGGGTTGTGGCTCAGCGGTAGAGCACTTGCCTGGCACATGCGAGGCCCTGGGTTCAATTCTCAGCACCACATAAAATATAAAAAAATAAAATAAAATAAAGATACTGTGTCCAACTACAACTAAAAACTAAGTATTAAAAAAATAATGAGTAATGGTGTGCCAAGAGAGGGAGTTCCAGGCTGAGCAGTGTGAAAATGGATGACACTACATGAAGGTCAAGAGTGAGAACAAGTCAAGATCTTAACTGTCAGAGAAAATGTGGGGGGCAAGGGAGCCCATAGAAATCACATGGAGGGACAATGTATCGTACAAAGAACAAAGAGCATCACGGTGACAGAACACCAGGGTACTGACTGATCTGCCTCAGTGAGAAGCTGCTCAAGTGACCTTACTAGGATCTTGTAGATCATGGGATCTCGAGATTGTTTAGGGTGTTTTAAGGTATTTCATGAGGGGATTCTGAAAGTCTTAAGGACTCAGCAGTCAAGTCAGTTAGCCCGAAGTGGTGGAATTTAGGAATAATGCTAATAGATGTGCTTCCTCAACATCAAGTAAAATTAGTCACTTTTAAGTGACATGACTCATCCAAATGAAGGCTCACCAAAGACAAACCACCTCAAGTGGCTCTGCCCACCAGCCTCGGGGGAGTCCTGAATTTTTATAGGCCTGATATAGTCCTTGTTTACCCATAATGGAAGGGTAAGGAGTCTGTCTATTTCTTATGAATTACAGAACTAATTTCAGTTCATTAACATTCTATAATAATGAAGTCTTGGGTCTACTGAGCTTAAACTAATCTCTTCATGAAATGGACTTTGGGTCCAAAAAAAAGTCTGGAAGGTGATATAAGTAGAGGAATTTTCTCCAAATGAGACATGGAGAAAATGTCTTCCTATTGTGACAGTGTGCCACCCTGTCACAGTTAGAGTCTGAAACCTGAAATAAATTTCCTTTTAGATGTCAAGACTGCTATAAATTGCTAAACAATAAAGTATGTTTTAAAAGACTGCCTGTGTATTTCCATAATGGTATTCTTATCCAAACTTTGAATTAGCCATTGGGAAAATCCTTCCCTCTTCTTTAAGAAGAAATGAAGGATCAACACCTATTTCATCCCTAGGTTTTATCTAAAACTTTTAAATTATTTTTGTCTGTACTTTAATTAATATGGTAGTACCTTATAAAGTTTTTTTATACATAACAACATAAAATAAATTAGTAACTTTTTAATTTTATTCTTACTTTGGGATCTACCACCCTTAACAACATGGTAGCTATGTTTCCAGGCATTTTTCCTGTAAATATAATCATAAAAATAGACTTAGTTTTATTTTTAAAAAATGAGATTATACTCTACATGCTACTTTTGCAATTTGCTTCAATACTTAAAACTTTCTTTATATAGTGAATCCCCTAACATAAACTGATATATTTATTTTAAAATAATGTACCTATTTCAAGAATCAGTAAGATAACCTCAGGAGTAGTGTGTATTCTGCCCAAGTTCAAACATGTAAGTAGGACTCAAGCCCAAGTCTATCATTTCTTAGCATAGGGTTTACATAAATAGGTACCAAACAACGGTGAATGGGTCCAAGGGGTCATCATCTTTTAATTCTTGAGGTTATTTCAATTGCACATTTTAACACAATCTACTTTTAAAAGGCCAAAATTTGCTTGCTTGCTTCCTTGGCACTGAATGAATCTTTTCTTTTGGATAGACATATACATTCTTAAAATACAAACCAAGCTTTGGCAAGTTTGGGATCACTGACTCCATCCATGTATGTGCCACTCAGCATGACACCACCCATCAGGCAGTAAGTTACAAGGCTTCTCACAACCGCTCAGGTCACAGAGAATCAGAGTTTTGGTTTGCCTGAAAATGACACTTTAGAAAACAAAAAGACAAAAATATAAAGCTCTCATATAGGAATAGCACTAGTATCCTACTTCAAATTGTTTTATGTTTTGCTTTGTGTGTGAGAGAGAGAGAAAGAGAGAGAGTTGCCAAAAAATTTGCTTAACAGAACTGAATTTTTTATTTTGAGACACTAATGAGCAGGCCCCTGGAAGACTGGCTGCCATTTATTATTACAATGAGGTTTTATTGTTTCATACTGTCAAGTCACCACTACTTCATGCCTCATCCTTCCCTTTTCATAGGAGAAGAAAAGTAATTTAGTATGACATTTATGTCTATGAGGAGGTAACAGGACATATTAGGGAAAAAATATGATCTTTATAGATAAACATAAATATAAATATCAGTATCTTTATTTACAGTTTGTTGATACTAGGCAAGTTGCTTACACTCTCTAGGTCTCAGTTTATCTGTAAATTACAAAGCTGTTAAAGAATCATACATCTATACATATGTAATATTTATAAAAAACAATATAATTTTGATTATTACAAAGCAATAATTAAAACTACAGATAAACAAGATTAAGAAATCATCCTATAATAACAATACTTAGCTGGACCATGAGATACAAAATCTGGTATATACATATATTTTTATGCCCCAAAGACAAATCAGTATAATTGCTTTCAAATTTCTACCAAAACTACCAGAAAGCAAGAAAGAGATTTTAGAGAATTTGTGAGATCTTTCTTTACCATGCAGTGTTAAAATACACATTTTTTTCATCTAAAAACAATTGAAAATATCTTATGTCTTATCAGGAATCTTGTCCTATTTGTAAGTGCACATAATTAGAAAAGTAATATCTCTTCTTTAGCTACATCCAGCCCATCTATTCTCCATCAACCTGAGCGAGAACAACAATGCTAACACAATGTCTGTTCTCTGTTTAATAATAGATTCAGCAAAGGAAGAATACATCCTAAAAGATTAATAAGAAGCAAATATCCAGGACAGTGAAAAGACAAACAGCAGAGTGGCTGTTTTGCTTAACCGCCTGTCAGTATATATTCCTGCCTGCCTTTGGTCTTTCCAGGGCCCATGCTGCTGTGCTTGGCCTCCGTCTCAAATTTCTGTCAATAACCTAAAAGATACATTCAAGCAAACATTCATACACATCTGACTCTAGCTCCCTCGGACATACTGACACAATGGGTTTCCATTTTAATTGGTGGCTTCTAAAACAATTTATATTAGAACGATACGATACAGGGCTCTGTAGCAAATGATAAAGATGGGGACTTCCTTAAATATTTACATTCCCATTTTCTTATTAGTGGCATGGCATGATTTGAGGGAGCCCAAAATGTGAAAAGTCAGAACATAATTCTTTGGTAATATGAAAATCACTTAAAAAGAACCCAAAATTATTAAATACAGATCAATTATTCAAAAAGTAGCATATTTTTCATTGGCATCAGTCAGTACTATCAGATTCATTAAAATTCCCCAGTTGTCAAACTTTTTCCAAAAGTGAAAAAAAAAGAGATCATCCTTAATCAGGAGTGCTATTTCTGAAATTCTCAAGTTATCACCCTAACTCAGAGTGTTAGGATCTGCTGCAACCAGTCTAGCGGTCCACAGCTCTCCTCTTTTCAGTCAGCTCATGTTTCTCAGAGAAATCTTATCAAATAACAGATATCTTCCCACACTTGTGAATGAACGCACACACATGCCTTTCCAGTACCTACTGGTCCTTAGCCAACCACCCGTCAACCTGTAATCTGAGCACTCCTTTTTCCACCCACCCTTTTAAAGTGCTCTATGCTCCCTGTTGTTCTTGCCATTCCCTAAGAATAAAGCATATGCTTTAGTCTTTCGTTCACACCATTCCTTTGGCAAAGCTACGAGGACAAAATTGGTAGCACTTTGAGTGACAATCATGACAGACAGGTTCTCTTTGTAGGTATCCAACATTCACCACTTTTGCACACAGGTTGGAGTACATGTGATTTGCCCTGGAAATAGTAGCACTCTGTCCTCTGCCAACTTCATGCACCTATCAGCACCAACTTGGAGCATTAATGAAATTTCATACACTGAATATCTAAATTTATTAAGCACTAAGTTACAAAGATCTCTCCTTTTCACTATCCCTACAACACCCACCTATGCTATTAAATAGAGTAATACTCAAAATAAAGGCATGGAGCCACACAATATGCAGATGTGTGGGATCCCTCCTACACACTGGAATTTCATTAACGTGATGAACTTGTGATGATTAGAAATTCTGTACTGTACTCAAAACAAAGCTTTGATCCAGTTGTGACTAAAAATCACTCACCTTGCTGATTATTTAATGACAAAATCATAAGTAACCTTAGTAATAAAAAATAGTAACAAGTTACCTCAACATATCAGAAAGGTTTTGTTTAGCTACTCCCAGACACTATCCTGTCTATCTGTGACATGCTCTCACAAAGTCATTCATTTTCTTTTCAACAATTTTCAATTTTCAGGGTGAATTTTTTTATGTCAGTTTATTAGTATCTGTTCCTCCCACAAAACTGAAGGCTCTGTGGGGACAGGGAACATGTGTGTCTTGCTCACCATTGTATGCTTAGCACTTAGCATATTGCCTCGCACTTACTGGCATATTATAAATATGTTGAATGCGTGAACATACATGCATTGAAATGCTGCTTCATGATAATTTCTTTTTTAATTTCTTTTTATTTATATGTGACAATGGAATGCATTATAATTCTTATTACATATATAGAGCACAATTTTTCATATCTCTGGTTGTATCCATAGTACATTCACAACAATCTGTGTCTTTATACCTGTACTTTGGATAATAATGATCAACTCATTCCACCATCATTAATTACCCCAGGCCCCCTCCCTTTTCCTCCAACCCCTCTGCCCTATCTAAAGTTCTTCTATTCCTCCCACGCTCCTGATCCCTGTCCCACTATAAATCAGCCTCCTTATATCAAAGAAAACATTCAGCTTCACTTAGCATTATCTTCTCTAACTCTATCCATTCCTGCAAATGCCATCATTTTATTCTCTTTTATTGATGAATAATATTCCATTGTGTATATATGCCACATTTTTTTTATCCATTCATCTATTGAAGAGCCTCTAGGTCCACAGTTTAGCTATTTTGAATTGTGCTGCTATAAACATTGATGTGGCTGTGTCCCTGTAGTATGCTGTTTTTAAGTCCTTTGGGTATAGATTGAGGAGAGGGACAGCTGGGTCAAATGGTGGTTCCATTTCCAGTTTTCCAAGAAATCTCCATGCTGCTTTCCATATTGGCTGCACCCATATCTATCCATGAATCCAGAGCATTAGCTTAAGGAAACAAAATACCCTTTTTTGGCTAAAAGGTGCAATATTCATGGTATTAACAATTGATTTGAAAATTGGTGCAATATTCATGGTATTAACAATTGATTTGAAAATTGCTATGATTTGAATGTGTCTGCCAAGGTACCTATGTTGGAAACTTATTCCTCAATGCAATAGTGTTGTGAAACAGGAACTTGAAAGGTGATTAGAGCCTAGGGACTCTGCCACATGAATAGATTAATGCTATTATTTTCAAAGTGGGTTCATTACCCTGAGTGTGGGCTTGTTTAAGAAGTGGGTTCAGCCCCCACTCACACACTTACACTTTTGGCTTCAACCAGGAAATGATACAGCATGAAGATATATAGACCCTTGACAGACATGGGCCTTTCTGTTTTAGACTTCCCAGCCTCCAGAACTATGAGAAATAAATATCTGCTCTTTGCAAGTTACCCAGTACCAGGTATTCTGTTGTGACAGCATAAAAAAGAGTAAGACAGCATAGAAGCCTATTGCATTTTCCAGTCAAAAATATTCTACTAGGACATCTTATTTCATTTTGGTCTTATAGAAGACATGTTAAAAAACAACCCTCAAAAATGTGTTCAATGTCTTCAGGCTGTGTTAGACAACACATTATACCCTGGCTAGTTCTTCTGGAGATAGTAAATTTACTCTATGTTTGTTTTTAAAAATACATTTTGCTAAAATGATAGAAGGATTGGGGATACAGCTCAGTGGTACAGCATGTGTTGTGCACATGGGAGGCCTTGGGTTTGATCCCAACACTGAAAACAAAAATAACAATAATACAAATTAAACCAGAGATCCACCCATAACTACTTATTTTATATTATGTTGAAATCACATGTTTGAATATCAACTGAATTGATTCTCCATTGATGTTCTATGACTTGAAATTTTCCTTACTAAAAATACTGATATTACTGCCTTTTATGTACTCTCATCTGTTATATTTCTGTCTTCAAGATTAGTGGGTTGAAAAATAAAACCCAGGAAAGTACAAGAGAAAATGGGTGTTAGCCTCCCACTACTGTGACAAAATGCCTGAGATAATCATCTTAAAGGATGAAAGGTTTATTTTGGCCATGGTTGCTTGGTTCCTCACTGTATGGCCACAATGTGTGGCAGAAGAGATCTGTTCACCTCATGGCAGCTGGGAAGCAAAAAGAAAAAGAGAAGAGTAGGGGCCAAGATCCCAATATTGGCTTTCAAGGGCATGCCTCCACCAGTGACCTTACTTCCTCCTACTATGCTCCACCTCTTAATGGTTCCACCACTTCCCAACAGTACCACAGGCTGGTGACCTCACCCCTAATACATAGACCTTTGGGGAACACTCACCCACACCTTAGCAGTGGTGAAGAAAATGATAAACATTGTAACATTGGAAATGTTCTGGGAGTTGTGTAACCCACCAGGTTCATTTTTCACATAGGACTAATTACAATATATAAACATGCCTAAAATGTATAACATTATTTAGAATTTAATATGCATATTCTACTTAATTACTTTTAAAAACAAAAATATTTTAAATCTATTTCAGCAATCACAGACACTAAAGTGAAGCCTATAAGACTTGAGCAATAATAACTCCATTTTCTTTCACTTATTAGTCAAGATGAAGTCATTCTCCTGGGGTCTATATTAGTTCCTATCTGGCCTGATACTCAGGGCAAATCTTTTGCAAAGTTAGAGCAGAAGTCCTAAGTACAAATATCTTAGTTGAAAAGCAACTGAGGACATCGGAAAGGCACAGAAACTTAAAAAATCAATTGAATTTTAAGGGACAAAAAACTTCCCATTGTTCAATTCAATCTAAGAAATGGTCTCTTAGGGATTTCTATAAAAAACATTTTATACCGAATACACATAAAATGTGACTTCAAATATAATTAGAAGGTCCTAGAGCCTATCTGTAGTTGACTTGAGCCCTCAAGACTCGTCCTTCATTTCTTTGACATTTATAAACATAAATACATAGCAAAGTCCAAAGATACCTCAAAGGCTTGCATGCTTCTGAAGCTCTGCAGAGGATTCCTGCAGCAGGTGCGAGCTTGTGCTGCGCTCCGGGCCAGGTTTAGACACTGTAGTTGGAAAGGCAATTTCAGCTGCTACCATGAGGTTGTCAGTATTTTTCAGATGCAATCAATCCAAGTCATCCTACTGATTCTTAGCAGAAAACATTTCTGCCTTTGCCATTTGTTTTTTCCCCAGTATACAATTGAAATTTTAAAAGAAAGAGAAAGATGGGATGGTTACTGCATTTAACATAAGCAAAACCTATCAGTGGTACACAACCTTGCTTTCTTAAGGAAGAAGGTACATGAAAAGGTTTTTCCCTGTCCTGATGCTTTTACTGTGAAGTGGATCCAAATCCTAGGATTGCTACCTGCAAGCTTGAGATCACAATCAAATTGATTAAACTTTCTGGAAGTCAGTCTACCCATCTGTAGAATGAGAAGAAGAATAATTAACAGAGATTGGGTCTTGATTGGGATGATGCCCCTAAAAAAATTCCTAGTGTAATATTTGTCTCATACTAGGTCTAGATATTATTGAAAGAGTATTTCAGTGGTGATAAACCCGTATTTATTTGTGTGCACATTTAATTAAATCACTTAATTGTGGTGAGCCGTTTCTGCCGTTTATGCAAATTATGGTCGCCATTACAAGATGGCGCTGGCTCTGCTGTGGTCTGTGATAAACAACTCCTTGTTTGGGAGAGTTGGCACATGACTTTTCATCACTCTATGAGAAAGCTCCACGTGGCTGCTTTGCATTGGGGCTTGAGATGCTTTATTAAGGCTGGGAGGGGCATCCGAGAGAGAGAACTGAAGAGAAAGAGAACTGAGGAGAAGAACTGTCAGGGGCCTGAATAAACTGCTGAAAGAAGATTCCTGAGTGTTGCGTCTTCCTTGCGGGCAAGGGGGCGCTACACTTAATCAGGTTTTTAATCACTTTAAAGTTATAGTTTTCCATTTATATCTATCAGTAGCAATTTGATTAGGTTTTTCCAGTAATCCAGACCACTTCTCTCTACTTATTTTCCTTCCAATTAACTTCAGTTTGAACATTGAACATCTCATTAATATCACCATGATTAGATAGATCTGTAATAATAAGGAAGAGAAACTCAGCCCAGTCAAATTTGCCACTAAAATTTAATTAGATGGTATAGATGAAGATGCTTCACACTGGTAAATTATATATGTCTTAAATATTCTTATGGGAGGGACAGCTCCTTTGTGATAATGGTGGGCATATATCCTAGGACTCAAAACCCTTTCTCTGCAAAAGGCTAGATAGCAAATGCTAAGGCTTGGTAGACAAGACTGTCACTGTCACAACTACTTAACCCTGCTCCTGTAGCATAAATACAGCCATAAAAATATGTTGATAAATAGAAGTGGAGTTTTTTTTTTATCCAATAAGAGTTTATTTACGGAAGGAGTCATTGGGCTGGATTTAGCCAATGGGCTATGGTTGGGCAACTCCTGTCCAATCCTCCTATTGATGACAAATACATTGCTTTGATTCTCCCCACACTGTTCCCACCCCCAAATCCTAGTACAAATAAGGAGAGCATCTAGACCCCAGGTGAGGATCAGAGGACAATCAAGCTCAGTAGGGCTTCTGCCCTGGAGATTGTGTGGAACGACTGGAGGCAGCCAGCTGAAAGATCCAGCTGTGCTTTCAGGGGACTGCAGACTCTGTGGATCACCACCCTAGGATCTGGTCTGCAGGGCTCCCTCCTGGCAGCAAGAAGTTAGACTAGATTCCAGTGGGTAACTTAGATGTCCCAGAAAAACTCAAGACTTGACCCTCACAAAGAGCTTCAGAGAATAAAGCAAATGCACTTTACTTACTATTCTTCATTTTCTGCTCAGATCTCTCTTCTGCTTTTCTCTTCTCATTCTTTGCTTCAAGATCAGATCCTTCTTGAATGTGTCATCCAGGTGCCCTTGTCCTTGGGCTTCTGGCTGACTTGGACAAGGCAAGAAAGGATTCCAGGCAGTAGGAAGACAGACACACGAGAGCACTTCGCCCACTCGGTTCCTGTGTTGCTACACATACCAACGACCACTCCATAGACAGACCCTGCACTCCCCCCACCCTGGCCCTTCACACTTGGTTGACGGCTCAATAGCTCAATACCCCTTGCTAGTGTCCAGACCCCCAAAGCTTTGTAGATATCCTTCCATGTGGTTAATCCCTTTCAAGCATTCTACTGCTGCCATGGACTCTTACTATATTCTCTCAAAAGATAAAATAGTGTTCTGGGCCTTAAATTATTTCTAATAGTAATTTTAATATAATTTCTAACACAACAAGATAATGAGACACTTCATGACATAAGATGAGCCAGACCAGGAGGAACAATGGACACCAGAAGGAGAAACCTTAGGAATCCAGGTATTGGAATTAACTGGTATAGACAATAAAATGCCACTTCCACAATGTACCTGGAGATTTAAGTTCAGAAATACAGTAAGGCATGATAAGCAAAAAAAAAAAAAAAAAAAGGTGATACTCATTTGGCAAATTTAAATAAACATTGTTATAGAAAACAAAAGTTAAACTGTCTTAGGAGGCTTAAATATATAGAGATAATTGAAACATTAAAAACAATGGCATATATAATTGGGAAGATGTTATTGAATAAAAGGTATTCTAAGATCCTTGCATTTTCTGAAATGATTCAGGTAAATATAACTATTAATATTTTAAAAATAGAGATCCACACATACCAGCCTGTGCAGGACCCAGGCTCACAGTAGGCCCAGGTCCATCCCTCCACGGGCAGGGCAGACACCTGCCAGAGCCCAGCCTCCAGCAAGGGACCACCTCTGCCAACCAGCAGACTACCAAGGGAGCCCAGGCCTGGCCTAGATCTTCCAAAACCAACTTATGCAGGACCCGGGTCCAGGGTACATCCGAGTTCGCGCCCCCGCCCTCCCGCCGCAAACCTGGGAGCCTAAGCCTAACCCAGTTCCATGTTGGGACACTGCAGTCATCTCCATAGCCTTCCCCCACACAGTAGCCTATAACTTTTTAAGAGGAGACATGGCCTAGAAGCAGCTGCATCTCAGCGCAGGCATCCCAAAGACAGTGGGAGGCCCACACTTTCTACCCCTTCTCTGTAAGACATTGCTTCCATCTTGGGGCACCATAACTACCTTGAGTTACTTCAGCTAGTGCCACCACCCCCTTTAGATGCAATAGCATACATTGAGGGACACCAGCAGGGTATGGAAGCCCAGCACCAAGGTGAGGTACAGACAACCTGCACAGGTACTACAAAAATATAGGGAAGAAACTATAATATCTCAGATCCACACTGCAAGAAAGAAAGACACTTAGACAACATGAAAAAACAAGGGAGAATAGTGCCCCAAACAAACAAGGACACTATAATAATAGAACCTATGGACAGCGAAGTTGATAAAATGTCAGGGTAGGAGTTCAGAAGGTTCATAATTAAAATGACCTGTGAATTAAAGAATGAACTAAATAAGCAAATATAGGCAGAAATTGATCACTCCAACAAAAAGAGAACAAATACAGGTAGCAAAAGATTATTTCAAGAGAGAGAGACTCTGAAAAAAAGAGAAAAGAAAAAACAGTCTGAAATCCTTGAAATGAAGGGTACAATAAATCAAATTAAAAAAAAAACTCAAAAGAAAGCATAACCAATAGACTAGATCACTTGGAAGAAAGAACATCAGATAATAAAGACAAAATATACAACCTAGAACATAAAGTTGATCACACAGTGAAGAAAGTTAGAAACCATGAACAGAATATCCAAGAATTATGAGACAGCATCAAGAGACCAAATCTAAGAGTTATTGGAATGGAGGAAGTCACAGAATTTCAAACCAAAGGAATGCACAATCTCTTCAATGAGATAATATATCAGAAAATTTCCCAAGTATGAAGAACGAATTGGAAAACCAAATACAGGAGGCTTACAGGACACCAAATGTACAAAATTACAACAGATCCACACCAAGGCACATTATAATGAAATACCTACCATACAAAATAAGGATAGAATCTTAAAGTCTCAAGAGAGAGGATTCAGATCACATAGAGGGGGAGACCAATTCGTATCTCAGCAGATTTTTCAACCCAGACAGTAAAAGCCAGGAGATCATGGAACAACATATACCAAGCTCTGAAAGAAAATGGATGCCAAAAAGAATCTTATATCCAGCAAAACTAAATTTTAGATTTGATGATGAAATAAAAACCTTCCATGATAAACAAAAGTTAAAAAAAAATTTACAACTACAAAGCCTACACTACAGAACATCCTCAGCAAAATATTCCATTAAGAGAAAATGAAAAACAATGATGAAAATCAGCAGAGGGAGGTATATACTAAGGGAAAATCTAACCAGAAGAGAAACCAAGTCACATTAAATACCAAAAATAAACAAAAATGGCTGGGAATACAAATCATGTCTCAATAATAATCCTGACTGTTAGTGGCCTAAATTCACCAATCAAAAGACATAGACTAGCATATTGTATAAAAAAAATACCCAACAATAGGTTGCCTCCAAAAGACTCATCTCATAGGAAAAGATATCCACAGACTGAAGGTAAAGAGTTAGGAAAAATCATACCACTTATGTGGTCTACAGAAGCAAGCAGGGGTTTCCATCCTCATATCAAATAAAATAGACTTCAAACTAAAGTCAATCAAAAAGGATAAAGAAGGACACTACATACTGCTCAAGAGAATGATACACCAACACGACTGACTTCACAATTATAAATACATATGCCCAAAACAATGGAGCAGCTATGTTCATCAAACTCTTCTCACATTCAAAAGTCAAATAGACCACAACACAATAATTTTGTGTGACTTTAACACATCTCTGTCATCACTAGATAGACCTTCCAAACACAAGCTGAACAAAGAAACTACAGAACTCAATAATACAATCAATAACTTAGACTTAACTGACACATATAGAATATTTTATCCTTCAAAGAGAAAATACACTTTCTTCTCAGCATCACATGGACCCTTCTCTAAAACAGACCACATATTATGCCACAAAGCAACTCTTAGCAAATATAAAAAGATAGAAATACTACCCTGTATTCTATCAGAAAATAATAAATGAAATTAGAAATTAATGATTAAATAAGAAATAAAAGCTACTCCAACACCATGAGACAAAATAATATGCTACTGAATGAACAGAGGGATGTAGAAGACATCAAAGAGGAGATTAAAAATTTTTTAAAGGTGAATGAGAACACAAATACAAAATATCAAAGTTTCTGGGACACTATGAAAGCAGTTCTAAGGGGAATGTTCATTGCATGGAGTTTATTCTTTAAAAAAAGAAAAAGTCAACAAATAAATGACTTAACATTACATCTCAAAGACCTAGGGAAAAAAAAGAACGAATTAACACCCAAAACAGTAGAACACAACAAATAATTAAAATCAGAGCTGAAATCAATGAAATTGAAACAAAAGAAACAATTGGAAAAATTGACAGAACAAAAAGTGGGTTCCTTGAAAAAATAAATAAAATTGACAGACCCTTAGCCATGCTAACAAAGAGAAGGAGAGAGGAAACTCAAATCATTAACATATGTGATGAAAAAGGAAATATCACATCAGACACTACAGATATACAGAAGATAATTAGAAATTATTTTGAAAACCTGTACTCCAATAAAATAGAAAATATTGAAGACATCAACAAATTTCTAGAGGCATATAATTTTCCCAAATTGAATCAGGATGAGACACAGTTTAAACAGATCAATTTCAAATGACAAAATATCAGACACCATCAAAAGTCTACCAAACAAGAAAAGTCCAGGACCAGATGGATACACAGCAGAGTTCTACAAGACCTTTAAGGAAGAACTAATGCCAATACTCTTCAATTTATTTCAGGAAATAGTAAAAGAGGCAACACTTCCAAACTCATTCTATGAGTCCACTACCACCCCCATTCCAAAACTAGGAAAAGACACAACAAAAAAAAAGAAAACTCAGAGCAATATCTCTAATGAACATAAAAGCAAAAATTCTCAGTAAAATTCTGGCAAATTGAATACAAAACCATATCAAAAAGACCATGCACCACAATCAAGTGGGATACATCCCAGGGATGCAAGGTTGGTTCAACATAAGGAAATCAATAAATGTAATCCATTACATCAATAGACTTAAAGATAAGAATAATATAATCATCTCAGTAGACAACAGAAAAAGCATTTGAAAAAATACAGCACCCCTTCATATTCAAAACACTAGAAAAACTAGGGGTAACAGGAACATATCTCAACATCATAAAGGCTATCTATGCTAAGCCCCAGGCCAACATCATTCTAAATGGAGAAAATTTGAAGGCATTCCCTCTAAAAACTGGAACAAGACAGGGATGAACTCTTTCACCACTTCTCTTTAACATAGTTCTTGAAACACTGGCCAGAGCAATTAGACAGACCAAAGAAACTAAAGTAAAAAAAAAAAAATAACTCAAATTGGCACTATTTGACGATGACATGATTCTACACCTAGAAGACCCTAAAAGTTCCATCAGAAAACTTCTAGAGCTAGTAAATGAATTAAACAAAGTAGCAGGATATAAAATCAACACCCATAAACCAAAGGCATTTCTGTATATCAGTGACAAATCCTCAAAAAAGGAAATGAGGAAAACTACTCCATTCTCAATAGCTTTAACAAAAAGAAATAAAAAAAAAATACTTGGGAATCAAACTAAAGAAAGAGGTGAAAGAGCTATATAATGAAAATTACAGAGCCCTAAAAAAAAGAAATCAAAAAATACCTTAGAAGATGGAAAGATATACCTTGCTTTTGCATAGGCAGAATTAATATTATCAAAATGACCATACTTCCAAAAGCACTGTACAGATTTGATGCAATTGTGATCAAAATCCCAATGACATTCCTCAGAGAAATAGAAAAAGCAATCATGAAATTCATCTGGAAAAATAAGAGACCCAGAATAGCTAAAGCAATCCTTAGCAGGAAGAGTGAAGCAGGTGGCATCACTATACTAGACCTCAAACTATACTACAGGGAAATAGGAACAAAAAAATATGGTATTGGCACCAAAACAGACTGGTAGACCAATGGTACAGAATGGAGGATGCAGAGACTAACCTACAAAACTACAATTGTCTTATATTAGACAAAGGTGCCAAGAACATGCATTACAGAAAAGATAGCCTCTTCAACAAATGGTGCTGGGAAAACTGGAAATCCATATGCAGTAAAATGAAATTAAACCCCTATCTCTCACCATGCACAAAACTCAACTCAAAATGGATCAAAGACCTAGGAATAAAACCAGAGACCCTGCATCTAACAGAAGAAAAAGTAGGCTCTAATCTCTATCATGTGGGATTAGGTCCCAACTTCCTTAATAAGACTCCTTTGGCATTAAGAATTAAAATCAAGAATCAATAATTGGGATGGACTCAAACTAAAATGTTTCTTCTCAGCAAAAGAAACAATATGTAAAGTGAATACAGAGCCTACACCTTGGGAACAAATCTTTACCCCTCACACATCAGATAGAGGACTAATCTAAGTTAAGCACCAAAAAAACAAATAACCCAATAAATAAATGGGCCAAGGACCTGAAGAGACACTTCTCAGAAGAGGATATACAATCAATCAACAAATTTATGAAAAAAATGTTCATCATCACTAGCAATTAGAGAAATGCAAATCAAAACTACTCTAAGATTTCATCTCACTCCAGTGAGAATGGCAGCTATTATGCATATAAACAACAATAAGTGTTGGCGAGGACGTGGGGGAAAAGGTACACTCATACACTGCTGGTGGGACTGCAAATTGGTACAGCCAATATGAAAAGCAATATGGAGATTTCTTGGAAAATTGGGAATGGAACCATCATTTGACCCAGCTATCCCTCTCCTGGGTCTATACCCAAAGAACTTTAAACCAGCATACTGTAGGGACACAGCCACATCAATGTTTATAGCAGCACAATTCACAATAGCTAATCTGAGGAACCTACCTAGATACCCTTCAATAGATAAATGGATAAAAAAAATGTGGCATACATACACAATGAAATATTACTCAGCAATAAAAGAGAATAAAATCATGGCATTTGCAGGTAAATGGATGGAATTAGGGAAGGTAATGCTAAGTGAAGTTAGCGAAACCCAAAAAATTCAAATGCCAAATGTTTTATTTTATATAAGGAGGCTGATTCATAGTGGGATGAGGAGTGGGAGCATGGGAGGAATAGATGAACTCTAGATAGGACAGAGGGGTTGGAAGGGAAGGGAGAAGGCATGGGGTTATTAATAATGGTAGAATGTGATGGACATTATTATCCAAATTACATGTATGAAGACACAAATTGTTGTGAATATACTATGGATACAACCAGAGATATGAAAAATTGTACTCTGTATGTGTAATAAGAATTGTAATGCATTCCACCATCATCTACAGATAAAAAAATAAATTAAAAAATATTTTAAAAAATAAAGAGTGCCTATTTTTATTTCTAGGGTAGCCACTGTTTAAGTCAGCTTTTTCACTGCTGTAAGTCAAGGACACACCAGAACAACTATAGAGGAGGAAAAGTTTATTTGAGGGCTCAGGTTTCAGAGATGTCAACAGACAGTAAGCTCCATTCCTCAGGTCCCAAGGTAAGACAAGAAAAATCTGGTAGAAAAGTGTGGCAGAGGGAAGCTTACCTCGTGATTCGCAAGCTGAAAGAGAGTCTCCACTTGTCAGATACAAATATATACCCCAAAGCCAGTCCCCAATTCCCACCTCCTCCAGCCATACTCTACCACTTCAATTACCATTCAGTTAATCCCTATCAGGGGATTAATTCACTGATTGGGTTAAGACTCTTATAACCCAATTGTTTTCCCTCTGATCTTTGCATTGTCTTATAAGTAAGCTTTTGGAGGAAATCTCACATCCATAAAACACTCATAATAGGAAAAAAAACTTATAACCTTCAAACTTGTAAATACATGGTGTGTTGGTGTGTTTGTCTGTGTGTGAATGTATATGTGTAGGAATCAAGAGAAAAAAGGAATATGGAATAGGCAAAACAATTCTAATCACATAAGAGTATAAACAATTTAAACCCAAATAGTTCAAAAATTATAGTACATGGAAATCAACTAAAAGCCATGTTTGTTATACTACTTATTTTTAAAAATAACAATTAGTTATAAATGTTTTGTAACATACATATTTGAAACTGGGGAGTTTACAGAAAGTTCGAAAGTAAAATGATAGAAAAAAGAAGGTAAGCCAAACACCAGAAAAAGCTAAAGTTACTACTAAAAACATCAATTAAAATATATTTTAAGACAAAAATAATCATAGAGCAATGTTTGCATGTGGAAAAAAAATGCTAAGTATACCAAAAATACAGATTAACAGACACCAAGTGTTAGAATAAAAGTAAAAGAATTCAGACCTTGTGATATAATAATGGTAAAGATTAGTAGTAGACAAATTGTCAGAATAGGGTTCTAAGAGATTCATGAACATATGACACTTGATGATAAAATTTGTTTGTTTTGGTTACAAGAGTTTTGAACCCAAAGGCATTTAACCACTAAGCTACACACCCAATCCCTTTTATTTTGAGACAAGGTCTTGCTAAGTTGCTTAGGGCCTTGTTGAGGCTGGCTTTGAACTCATAATCCTCCTTCCTCAGCTTCCAGAGCTGCTGGGATTACAGGTGTGCACCACCATGCCTGGCAGGAAAACAATTTTTAATATGTGATGTTGGGACAAGCAAGCATGCATATAAACAGAAAGAAATTAATTACTAATCTTATAGCACACATAATAATCAATTCTAGGTGAATCATGAGTCAGAATGTGAAAGGCAATTCTAACAATAATAGTTTAAATAAAGCTTTGAGAAGATAATAAAAAATAGCATCACAGACTTCATGTATGAAGTTTGCATAACAGAGTCCCAAAGTATTAACCATTAAGGAAAAGACTAAAAATTGGAACTCTGTTAAAATTAAGAATGTCTCTTTTTTACACTATATGTAAAAAAGAAAGCCAGAATGGGAAAAAAATGTTTATGGGACTTAAAATCAAATGTGCTATATTCAAATTACATAAAGAACTCTACAAATAAATAAGTAAAATAACCCAACAGGAAAAAAAAAATAGGCAAAGAAAGAAATTTTAAAAAATTGTAAATGAATGTCACAAAAAATCCAAATGATATAAAATAAAAATATATCCAAACTTTTATAATTGTAATACAAATTTAAACTACTGTGGATTCATTATACTTTAACTAGAATTTTTAAGTGTAAAAATCTGACAATTAGTAATAGGACATAGGGCAATAAGAATTCTTTTATATTATTTTTTGGTATGTAAAAATGATATAACTCTGGCACACTATTGGTATTAACCCACTAAACTGAAGATATGAAGACTCTTGACCTCACACTTCCACTGCTAGACACATGGTAGTATTTCCCCAAGCATGGACCCCAGACCAGCAGCATCAGCATCACTTGAGAAAAATGTTAGGATGCAAATCCCATCACAGGTCTTCTGTAACAGAAATTCTAGGTTTGGGTCCAAGCAAACCCATCCGTGTTTTCATAAGACCATCCAATGATTCTTACACTTGCAAAAGTTTGAGAAGCCCTGTCCCACACAAAAGTGAGATTATGTGCATCAGGATACATGCATAATTGTTTTCATAATGGCATAGCTTACAATAGCAAAAAAGAAACCAAAATTAGCAAATTGCCCCAAATATAATGAACAATGTGTTGTTTTTATTAAATGAAATATTACTGAGAAGTAAAAATAAGTAAATTACAATGTAGAAAAATCTTAAAAATACAATAAATTATGTTTAGAAATCAATTATGCTTATGAATAAGAATGAGAGGGGAAAACAGAAAAAATAAACACAAAATGCATTAATTCAAATAAATGAAATTTAAAAACAGTCAAAACTAGTTTAAATTGGCTAGGGATGTGTGATAGACTCTTAAGATGCTCCACGATCTCTGCCTTCTTATGTTCACTCTTTTGTAACTCTTTCCTCTTGCATGTGTACAGGACAAGTAACTTACTTTTAACCAATAGAGCACAGCAAGAGATAGGAAGTATATAATTATATGTGCATGATTACATTATATAAGATGTTAGCAGCAGCAGGGTGACTAGGTAACAATAATGTGCTGTATATTAAAAAAATAGAAACTAGAAGGATTTTGAACATTTTCCCCACATATGTAAGGACACAGATGTATTCGTCCTGATTTGAAAAATATACAATGTATACATGGATCAAACATCACGTAATATTCCAAAAATACGTAAATTTTACATGCCCATTAATTAATTTTTTAATAACTTCATTTACTGGTTGTCTCACTTTCTGGTTCTGATGAAGCAATGTTGGGGACCACATGTGAAAAGGATTTCCAGGTCAGTGCCTGCAACAGTTTCCAAATGAATGACAGACAGCAAGAAGAGGAAGCCCTCATTCCTACAGCTGGAAGGCAAGGAATTCTGCCCCCAATTTGAGTGAGCAAAACCTTCCATAGCCATCTAGTTAGGTAAGACCCCAGTCCCAGCCCACATTTCAGTTGCAGTCATGCAGTTAAGGCATAACTTACCTGCTCTGACCCAAAGAAACTGGGATGTGATAAATATGTGTTTCTTCAAGCCATGAAGTTTGTTGTGATTTGTTAGGCAGCAATAGAAAACTCATATGGGGTGTGTGTTAGCTCTGCCCTAGAATCAGACACAAGGCAGGGGTTCCCATTCATGTGATTCATTTGATGGGAGGAGCGCTACTAAGAGAAGGGAAATAAAGGAGACCGGATAGGTTAGAGAAAGAAGCCAAAAAGAGATCTCAGCTAGAGACCAGCGTGAGTCTGATCTCAAGGCCAAGCCCTGGAGCATCCACAGTTCATCCCACCTTGAATTAGGAAACTGGCCTTTGGGGCCACAGTCAATAATGAGGTTGCAGGGAGAGAGGAGGCAGGATCTCCTCAGCAGTGGTTCTCACTTGACCAAGGGCAATTCTCCAGCTAAGCAGGCAGCTGTGAGCTTTTGTCCTGTAAAATTCACAGCTTTTGGTAAAGATGTGGGAGACATCTTTTAAAACAGACTGCATAACTGAGGTAATATTTGAAGAAAAGTTAGGAAGTGAAGAACAAAAAACACAGCAAGTTTGGGATGGGTCATGCAGAGACTTTCTGGATTCTGGAAATGTTTTATCTTTATTTTATGCATTTTCTACATGTCCATTATATTCACAATAAGACAGTATTTTAAAAATTCTGCAGGTGCAGAAATGGAATCTCTAAGCTAAGGAAATCTGGAGAGTATCTGAGGATTTCATTGGCCTCTGTAATACTGTTGACATTTCACTGTACTTTGGTACATCTGATACATTTTAATTGTGCTATCCCCATTAGTATACTGTTATTATTGCCAGATCAAAAACTCAGAACATTTTGTCACACTATTATGGAAAAAGTTGGCGCCACATCCCTGAGGGACTAGACAGGAAGCTAGCTCTGGGGTAGAGAAGGGGAGAAAATGTTCAAAGGGTAAATATGTTAACCAGAAAACAAAAGACCCATCATGATCCTGAAATTTCTATTCATCAAAAAAAAATTTCTGGATGAAGATGATTCTTTTCATTCTAATCACTCGAATTCTCTAATTAAAAAAAAAGTCCAGAGAAGAGCAAAGATATGTAGAATAAGCAAAATAAATACAGCTCAAATTTTAAATATGAAGATTTTCACTAAATAAAATTTAAATCATAAATCCCAATTTTCATAATAAAAATGAAAAATATCAGACAGGATCTAGCATAAGCCACTTGGGTCATTTTAGGCTGAAATTCCTTCTATTTCTCATACTGTTTTTCCAACAACATGATGGAACCCCAGGAGACAGATTCCAATGTGATGGCCATCCACATACTCTCTGGAAAATTCCAAGCAGTTACATCAATTACAGGCAAGTAATTATCTCTTGGTGACTCCAATAAACCATTAGTTTTCTCTAAATACAGAAAAGAAATTAAAAAGGTAAATGAGGATGAATATCTAAGGAAATTAATATATTAGCATGCTTCTACCATGCCAAAAAATAATTAAGAAGGTTTCACTTTCTTATAATTTTTTCCAGCTAGATTGTCAAGTTAGGATGGGAAGATAAAATACACAAAGACAGAAAGTATTTCAGAGAAAAGACATAAAATGTGATATCAGTGCTGGTGAATTCTCATGGAGTCTGAAAGTTGGAGTTAGAGAGCATTATTTGGGACATATACCAGCCAAGCCAATGCAGTCGTGTCACTTCCCAGAATCCTGGTTTTCTCATCTGTAATTTAAGAACCATGACATTGGTTGAATCCCTTTCATAAGACCACTATCTATCAAATAAGATGATACACAGAAAAACATTTTTGCAAGCTACTCTATTTTAGAAAAATCAAAGGTATTTTTGATTACTTATATTCATTTTTAGCTGAATAACTTGGAAAGCAGATTTTTTCTGACTTGTAAGTCATACTTCAGAACATTTTAAGTAAGGGTTAGTGAAAAAATATAAAATTTTGATGATAGTCGAAAATTACCAGTTTATCTGTGGCACTAGCTTTTTACACAGAAGCATGACCCACTGTATCAGAAGCATGGGAAAACATTTTCACCTGGGAATGTACTGTGAAAATATTCCAAGCCACAACTCAGGACATAATGTTGGAGGAAAAGATAGCTCCCCAGGTAAAACTTTTTTCCTTTTCCACTAAGTGGATCATGAATCAGTTTTAGCCTATGGTGTTCTACTTCATTGAGCCCATAACATCCAGCAGCTTCCAGAATCTGCCAAACCATCAAGCACAGCAGACAATTCCCTTTAAGCCAATTCAAGTGCTGAAAAGCAGTGGGCTAGAACTTTTCCCCAAAATCTAGAGCTCAATGATGTGTGGGCTTCATTCTCCTTAAGAAAAATAACTCAAACTCTCTGGTACTTCTGCAGCATTCAGTTAAGATATATTTCTAATTTGAGTACTTTCCATTTCATGCTTTTCTTTTGTTTTATTTCTAGGTGAATATAGAACGTTGTTGGAATTCTGATCATGACATTTGCTTCTTATCTTTCTAAACACTTTTCAAATGTATATTTGCAAAATAATTTATTTTATATGAATGAGATAGTGGAAATAGTAGAAAATTAAAATTATGAAATGAAAGCATTAAATTAGGAAAATATATCAAAGGTGATATAGTGCCGGGCAGTAATCAAATACCCAAATAATACAGTAGTAGAATATAATTGGTAATAGATGACCAATCCATCAATAGATAGATAGGTGAGAGTGATAGGTGATAGATATATAGATAGGTGATAGATATATAAGAGCACAGCTCAATATATATCCACTGAAGAAGAGCATTAAATAGAATTAAAATAATAAAGGAATACAAATGTAGCATAGTGATAATAGAATATTATATCATAGAACAGGATGATCATTAGAGAGCTGTGGGGATAAGTAATCCTAAGAGAGACTAGAACTTACTCTCTACCAGTAAAAGAAAAATAAAATTGACAGAGACACACGTGGGATAACCAACCTTTTACTTTGTAATTTACTATAATTATTGTCAACAATAATCCCCACTATTTGCTTTTATAATGAATATTTAAACATGTAAGAAGAGGTAAAATACTTTAAATTTTTGTAAAAAACAGACTTAATTTAGCTTCATAAGAATACATCACACTGTTTTTATTTTTTTATCTCCTTGACTGACTAGACATATTTGTCAGACTCTCTTCATCCATGGATAGTCATTTTAATTTTTTGAGTCATCATCATAGATCATTTGAGATATACATTCTTATAACCATAAGAGATAAGCATCCCAGCTGACTCAAAAGCTGACCTGTGATGTAATGCCAACCTTCCAAACACATGGTTCGGTTGAAAAAGATCATCAACATATGGGAATTTTGAAGGCATCAGGAATTTGGAATTTCTTATTAGCTTTGTAGTTGCCATACACCCTGTTTAACTATATTAAATTTATAGTCAGGTAGTTACATTGCTTATTATGCTCAAATTTTATTTTGAATATTTTCAGAGTTGTCTAGAAAGGTGATCTAAGTGAAAATTTTGGGAAATTTGACAGTACACTGACATGGGCAATATGTTCATAAGTTTCAAGTTAGTATTGAGTACCTTCTTCAATAATGTAGTCTCTTCAGATCTAATGATATGGGTGTGCATAAATAGTAGCTATTGACTAATGTTTTTTAAAAATTTTGACTAATACTTTATAATCCAAAGGTGTCAATTCGGCACCCACTTTTAACTAAGACACTGGAGAAATCTATCTGGCAAAGTAAATAAAAATGTTCTGGTTCTATCTCTGAAGAAAATCTTTGATTCAAAGCACTTAGTTATCCAATAAAACATTATTTCCCCCATTATAGTATGAATAAAAGCTCTAATACAAGTGCTTTACTTCTCTCACTATAAATAAAATCATCATCATAACTGTTAATATTAACTGAGCTTTTACTATGTGCTTAGCAAGGCACAGAGTGTTTTGCCTGTATTATTTAATGTAATCCTCACAATAATCTTATAAGGCAAGCGCTGTTATTACTTTTATTTTATACATGAGAAAATTTAAGGCTTTAAAATTTAAGCAGCTTGTCCAAAGTGTTCCATATGTTTTTGTTTTCCTATTTTGTTCTTTCATTTATTCAACAAATACAGGTGTCCCTTAGTATCTATAGGGAATAGGTTCCAGGACACTGTCCCTCTTCTACAATAGCAAAATCCACGGATGTTTAAGTCCTTTATACAAAATGGTACAGTATTTATATAGAACCTGTGCACATCCTCTTCTATACTTTAAATTATTTCTAGATTATTTATAACACATTACTATTTACAATGTAAATAGTATAGCAACGGTTGTTACACTATATTATTCAGGGAATAATGGCCAAAAAATCATATATATATTCATATATATATATATATATATATATATATATATATATATATGTGTGTGTGTGTGTATTCAGTAGAAATGTGACTTTTAGATTTTAAAAAATATTTTCAATTTTCACTTGATCGAATCCTCAAATGCTAAACCCAAAGGTACAAAGTGTCAATTTTATTATTGACTACGTAGTGTATATAAGATCTTCAAGTACTATAGAGATTCCTAACAGCTCTTAAATAAGGATCTACCTGAACAACAAAACATTTTTCCTCTACAGACTACCTGCCCTAGTCTATTGAACAAAGGTATACTTTGAAATTTTCAAGAAAATGGCATTCTCTCTCTGTCTGGAGTTTTGCTCCCAAATCAAACTGCTTATCAGCAAACCCATGTTGCAAAAGTAAATTTGGAGGCATTCTGTGAATCTACCTACAAGAAAAAATCCTCCTGACCTGACATTGAGAAGCCATGAATGCCACAAAACAATAGAAGATCTTTTGTGGAGCATTTATACTGAATGCAGTTTAATAAATCTGGTCACTATCTTCTCTTAGATGTCTTACTTAAAAAAATTGAAATGTTTTAAGATACTTAAATTAGAAGGAAACATGTGTCATCTATATCTATTAAATATTTACTTTAGCCAACATGAATCATCAAAGTATGTTCATTATTATTCATCCAGAAATCTTTCTTCTATGTACAGGTGTATGTGTGTCTTATGAAAAAGGCATCTTAAAATGTTCTTGATGAAATGATAAAGACTAGGAATAATTTGGCATTTGCAGATATGCCCTGAAAAAAATAGAAGTAAAAACTTATGTCTGAGAATAACAACTGTATAAATTTTCTTCTTTGTTGATTACTAGCAATTGTTGCAGTGACCTTTTTGTAACTGCAGATAATCAGGCTTCATCTCAAGAGCACAGCTCTGGCACTTCAAATTTTCCTGACATGTTGCCATTTATTTTAAATAGTCCTCAAAGTTGTTTTATTATTTAAAAAATAGTAATAAGATAGTAACACATAATAATAAAAATCAGCAAGATATTAGCTTCATCTGACAATCAGTACATGAAGAGCAAGTTAAAAATTGTATGCTGACTGATGCAATTGTAGAGATAAGCAGTTTCACATACTGTTGATGATATTGTGAATTAGTACAAACAAATCAGGAGAGAAAAAAATGGCAATATCTATAAACAATTTTTAAATGCACATATATTCTTAGATACAGCAATTACACTTCCAGAAATTCGTCAGATACACTCATATGTATATGCAATGATAAATAGCCATAGGTTTTGCTAGTAAAAATGGCTGCCTCAAGCAAAGGGAGCTGGATAACTGGAGGGCTGGGTGAAATGACTGAATGATTTCTCACTATGTCTTTCTATACTTATTATATTCATTTCATGTATATGTACTACCACTTAAAATAGATGAGTTTAAATAAATAATTAAATATACAAATGGAATGAAAAAGGAAAACAGCACTTTAGAAACTTGCAACCAACCATCTTTCTACCCCTATCAATTAACATCTTCTCACCTGTAACCATGTATAAAATAAGAGTATTTGGATATATTTTTATAGCATTACTCATCACCATTTCCAACATGTGCTATTAAGTCATGTTAATAAATTTCTATTACTCTGAAAACAGGTCAAAAATTGTTAAATTGTTTATATTTATAGGTTGTTTATTTGTGCGGAATGGTATTCTTAGAAACGCATGCAAAATTTTACACTAACAATAATCCTGGAAGGAGGGTAATATGACACAATCTTTTGCTGAGTGAACTATGCTCTGCAATGCTGTTCACTAAACCACTCTGCTGTGCACATGCCATGGAGAGTATGTTTATGTGATTGTGCTCTCTGATTTCTATTTTAAACATCTCCGCAGGTCCACTAATTAACTGCTTTATATTGTGCAGCCCATGGTTTTCTAGCCTGCATGTGAAGCAGCATATAAAGTTTCCAAATGCACCTCCCAAGATCAGGATTGATTCTACACTGCCATAGTATAAATATGACCCAAAATTTAACAGTGATTTAAAATGGTAAAATTCAAATCTCACCTTTCAGTTCAAGAGTAGCTTTCCAATTACCTATTCAACATTTCAACTTAAATATGGAATATATATCTCAGATATAGCATGCCTCAAATTCATCTTTTCTTATGCCCTTTGCTCATTTCAATGGAACCAGTCCTACTCACAGTCTTCCTCATCTCCTTTAAGAGCTCAGCTCTCTTCTACTAGTTGCTTGGACACCCCCCTCCCTCTCTCCCCCTCTCTCCCTCTCTCACTCTCCTTTATTAGCCTTCCTCCTTAGTTCCCTCCCGCCCTTCTCTTCTCCCTGTCCTATATGCAACGTATTGACCTATGCTGTTTACTGTCCAAACTTTTCTCACTAGTTAACCAACTATTCCTGTAGTTCTAACCATCACTAAAATCTGGTGGCCCAGATCCACCCACTCCAACTGGATTACTGAAAATACCTTTTTAGAACTATCCCTGCTTCTACCAATGTCCCCTATTATATAATTTTTACTCAGCAGCCAGAGTTACCCATTTTAAACATGTGAGATCATGTTATCTCCACGCCCTCAAACCTCTAATGACTTGGAAAAAGAGCCAGATGTCTCCACCCCACATACTGTGACGCCCTCATCTCTCCATCTCCAGCTCTACCACTTGCCCCTCCATGCCCTCTCATCCTCTAGCCATGCTGGCCACTGTGCCAGTTCTCACAGCTTCCCAACCTCAAGGCCTTCACACTTGCTCCTTCTCTCTGGAAAACACTGAAGCACACACATATTGGCACAACTTTCTCCACCACCCTCTTCAAATCTCTGTTCAAATGTCACTCTTCCTAAGAAGAATTTCAAGATAACCCATTACAAACTCTCGTCTCACTCCTAGAACCCTGTGTATTTCACACCGCAGTGGCTCCTGTTCACCTTCTAATATACTTTATCATTTTTTTGCTATTTTCTTTATTGACTATCTTCCCTACCAAATGTTGTTTCCAAGAGGATAAGAATTTTTTGTACTATTTTAATTTCTTTCATGTTTCTAGTACCTGACACATAAATATTTATTGATAGAATGAATGAATAAGTGACATTTTTATAACATATTCCATATTAGATTATTCTTCTGAGATCCTGTATTTAAAAAATAGGGTAGAATGGGCTCATGATGAATTAAATTTGGAAAGTTTTACCCACTACATTCTCTTCTTGCATATTTCTCTCTACATATATAAATAAATATATCTAACAAATGATTATAAAAATTAACAGTATAGGCCCCTTCTGACCCGTGAAGTATGGTGGGAGCCAAGATCCAGCCCAGCCCACCCATACCAGCCCACACAGGTTCCAGGCTCTCAGTAGGCCTGGTTCACCCTTCCCCTGGTGGGGCCAGATACCATCAGAGCATAGCCTTTGGCACAGGAATGCCCCTTCCAACCAGCAGACTACCACAGGAGCAAGCCCAGGGGCCCAGATCCACCCACACCCACCTGCTCTGAACCCAGGAGCACAGCAGGCCCAGTCCACCCCTCCCCAGGAGGGCCAGACAACTAACAGAGCCTAGCCTCTGGCACAGGACTGCCCCTTCCAATCAGCAGACTACATCAGGAGGTCAAGCCCAGTGGCCCAGCCGCTCCAACTTACACAAGCCCCAGATCCAGAATGCAGTAGCATCCATTGAGGGACACCAGCAGGGTCTGGAAGCCCAACATCAAGGTGAGGTACAGACAATCTACATGGGTACTACAAGAATATAGGGAAGAAACTGTAGTATCTCAGATCCACACTGAAAGAAAAAAAGACACTTAGACAACATGAAAAAATAAGGGAGGAAAGTGTCCCAAACAAACCAGGACCTATGGACAGCAAAGTTGATGAAATGTCAGAGACGGATTTCAGAAGATTCATAATTAAAATTATCTGTGAATTAAAGTATGACCTAAAGGAGCAAATACAAGCAAAAACTGATCACTCCAACAATGAGATAAGAGAGCACATACAAGTAGCAAAAGATTAATTCAAGAGAGAGATAGAGACCCTGAAACAAAAACAATCAGAAACTTTGAAATGAAGGATACAATAAATCTAATAAAAAAAAAACTCAATAGAAAGCATAACCAATAGACTAGATCACTTGGAAGAAAGAACATCAGATAATGAAGCAAAGTATACAACCTGGAAAATAAAGTTGATCACACAGCGAAGAAAGTTAGAAACCATTCACAGAACATCCAAGAATTATGGGACAGCATCAAAAGACCAAATATAAGAGTTATTGGAAGAGAGGAAGGCACAGAGTCTCAAACCAAAGGAATGCATGATCTATTTAATGAGATAATATCAGAAAATTTCCCAAGCATGAAGAACGAATTGGAAAACCAAATACAGGAGGCTTACAGGACACCAAATGTACAAAATTACAACAGATCTACACCAAGGCACATTATAATGAAAATACCTAGCACATAGAATAAGGATAAAATCTTAAAAGCCGCAAGAGAGAGGAATCAGATCACATAGAGGGAGAGACCAATTCATATCAGCATATTATTCAACCCAAACCCTCAAAGCCAGGAGATCATGGAACAACATATATCAACCTCTGAAAGAAAATGGATGCCAAAAAGAATCTTATATTCAGAAAAACTAAGTTTTAGATTTGATGATGAACTAAAAACATTCCTCTTGAAACACTGGCCAGAGCAATTAGACAGACCAAAGAAACTAAAGGGATACAGAGAGGAAAAGAAGAACTCAATTGGCACTATTTGTTGATGACATGATTCTATACGTAGAAGACCCTAAAAGTTCCACCAGAAAACTTCTAGAACTAGTAAATGATTCAGCAAAGTTGCAGGATACAAAATCAACACCCATAAATCAATGACATTTCTGTACATCAGTGGCAAATCCTCAGAAAGGGAAATGAGGAAAACTACTCCATTCTCAATAGCCTAAAAAAATTAAATTTAATTTTAAAAACTACTTGGGAATCAACTTAATGAAAGAGATGAAAGAGCTATATAATAAAAATTTCAGAACCCTGAAGAAAGAAATCAAAGACCTTAGAAGATGGAAAGATATACCTTGCTCTTGCATAGGCAGAATTGATATTATCAAAATGACCATACTTCCAAAAACACTATACAGATTTAATGCAATTCTGATCAAAATCCCAATGACATTCCTCAGAGAAATAGAAAAATCAATCATGAAATTCATCTGGAAAATAAGAGACACAGAATAAAGCAATCCTTAGCAGGAAGAATGAAGCAGGGTGGCATCACTATACCAGAACTTAAACTATACTACAGAGCAATCATAACAAAAATAGCATGGAATTGGCACCAGAACAGACTGGCAGACCAATGGTACAGAATAGAAGATCCCCCAAATTACAATTATCTTATATTAGACAAAGGTGCCAAGAACATCCATTGGAGAACAGATAGCCTCTTCAACAAATAGTTCTGGGAAAACTGGAAATCCATATGCAACAAAATGAAATTAAATACCTATCTCTCACTATGCACAAAACTCAACTCAAAATGGATCGAGGATTTAGGAATATAACCAGAGAGCCTACGTCTAATAGAAGAAAAATTAGGCCCTAATCTCTATAATATGGGATTAGGCCCCAACTTCCTTAATAAGACTCCTTTGGCATAAAAATTAAAATCAAGAATAAATAAATGGGATGACTCAAACTAAAACGTTACTTCTCAGCAAAAAAAAAAAAAAAAAATCTGTGAAATGAATAGAGAGCCTACAACTTGGGAGCAAATTTTTACCCCTCACACATCAGATAGAGCACTAATCATTAGGGTATATAAAGAACTCAAAAAGCTAAGCACCAAAAAAACCCCAAATAACCCAATCAATAAATGGGCCAAGGACCTGAAGAGACACTTCTCAGAAGATGATGTACAATCAATCAACAAATACATGAAAAAATGTTCATCATCACTAGCAATTAGATAAATGCAAATCAAAACCACTCTAAGATTTCATCTCACTCCAGTCAGAATAGTAGCTATTATGCATATAAACAACAATAAGTGTTGGCGAGGATGTGGGGGAAAAGGTACACTCATACATTGCTGGTGGAACTGAAAATTGGTATAGCTAATATGGAAAGCAGTATGGAGATTTCTTGGAAAATTGGGAATGGAACCATCATTTGACCCAGCTAGCTATCCCTCTCCTCGGTCTATACCCAAAGGACTTTAAACCAGCATACTATAAGGACACTGCCACATCAATGTTTACAGCAGCACAATTCACAATAGCTAATCTGTGGAATCTACCTAGACGCCCTTCAATAGATAAATGGATAAAAAAATGTGGCATATATGCACAATGGAATATTACTCAGCAATAAAAGAGAATAAAATCATGGCATTTGCAGGTAAATGGATGGAATTAGGGAAGGTAATGCTAAGTGAAGTTAGCGAAACCCAAAAAATTCAAATGCCAAATGTTTTATTTTATATAAGGAGGCTGATTCATAGTGGGATAGGGCAAGGGAGAATGGGAGGAATAGATGAACTCTAGACAGGGCAGAGGGGTTGGAGGGGAAGGGAGGGGGCATGGGGTAATTAATGATGGTGGAATGTGATGATCATTATTATCCAAAGTACAGGTATGAAGACATGAATTGTTGTGAATATACTTGTATACAACCAGAGATATGTAATAAGAATTGTAACGCATTCTGCTGTTATATGTAAATTTAAAAAATTAACAGTATATAGTATTTTCACAATATTACATAAATGTATCAAGTGTTTACACACAAATATATAATATATTACTAACCATATGCATATAAATTTTAAACTAATTTAAATGAATTTAAAGATGGTAAATGTGCTGTCAGAATAAAAATAAGAGTTCCAACTAATAAGAGAGAAAAAGTCAAGAATCACTACAGATATTAGAAATGAGAAAGAAAATATTTAATGGAATTAGGTGAGATTAAAAAACATTGTGAATGTAGTTCAAATGTTTGAACTTATATCAAAAAGTCACTACAAGAAGGAACAGAGAGATAAAATGTAGATAATGAACATTAAAAATGTTGTATGTCTAGAAATTATTCTAAATTCTTCATTTTTCATAGAAATTATTTATTGGCATATGCTAACAAATCTTACTCTTTTAGAATGCAAAATAGGGGAAGTAGATACAGGGACCCCATCTGTGAGTTCATAATAATCTAAAAATTTTAAATCAGATATGCATGGGACTAAACAAAAATATATATTATCACAGTAAGGACAATGTGGGATTTTGTGTTCTTCCCAATTTATGTCATCACCTTAACACTACTAGACACAAGAACTGATGAAACTTTTTTCAAGCTTATCCTGAACTTGACTGCGCTGGATTTGCTTACATTAGCATTGATTATTTTACTTTTCCTTGAATGAAGAAGTTGTTGTTTCAGATTGGGAACCAGAAAGTAAGACTTTCCTCTCATAGCCAGTTCCCCACTTGATTCAATATAAGATAGAAAAGTTTTCTTATTCTCAATATAACTCTCAACCCAAAGCTAAAACACAGTGCACAATCATTCTATTGGAGTCCACTACATGGCTACAAGTCATGAGTATAGAACTACACTGATAAAAGAATATTTTTCTTCCATCTGCAGGCAGGGGGGGTTCACAGTTAATTTAGTAAAACTGTCCATTTAAAGACTAGATAGTGCTTACAAATGAAAAACAGGTTAGGTAGAACTTAGATCCTAGAATAGGGTATGGCTTAATAGCATACAAATTTGAAAAAGAACTATTTTCCATATTCCTCTGTTATGCAATTCAGATGATTAATTTTAAAAAAATAAAAAGATTAATCATATTTGCCAAAATGAAAACAGATCTGTATAAAAAATCTAACCCAGGTTTAGAGGTGATGGAATTGATCACATAGCTAACTTTGTTAAAGGTTCTGAGAAAAACAAACTGTTGACTTCAGTTATAAGGGCAATTTATTTTCCCAATAATTTTTTTAAATATCATGAATTAATGTAACATCAAATTATAAAGGCACATAAATTAGGTCCTGGAAGCAACACCAGGGCTTGGGATAAGAAAACAAAGAAAATCCATTATTTACAAATTGCCAGTTAGCTTGAAGTCACTAATAATGGAAAACCATTTGAACTCATTTATTCATTGAGCAATGTTTGTGTAGTAGGAGCCTCAACAAAGTATAGTAAAAGCAAATGAAAATAATGATATTGCTTCAAAAGTATTCTTAAAGAGAAAAAGGGTCTAAGACATAAAATAAATATATACATAATAAGGTAATCCACAAAGCATCATAGAACCAACTTAATTTCCATCAGGGAATTGGAGAATCAGTGTTTTCTGGTCTTCTAGATGTAGAATTATAGAAATTATCTTACTCTCTTGCCACTATGGGTGATCATAAGTGTGTTCCACTGGCTTAGGGGGTCATTTAACTTAGGTTTGGGTCAATTAGAGAAATCTCTCTTTTTGCAAAACCTCTCTTGTGGAGCAGCAATGGACAGCTATGCTGTTTGCAGCTGGTAGCTAACTGGCTGCAGAAGGGAGAGTTCTAAATTGCTCAGTTCTCAAAGTTAAATTACAGGAGAGCTTTCTCCATTGTACCTTCTCCAGGAGGTGAACTTCGAATGTTTAACTTGAATAATTCACATGAAAATAAAACGATTTGGGGCTTGTCACTGCTTAATGTAGAAATCCATCATGATTTTAAACAATTGGATACACTTGGTTCTTCAGTTTTACCAGAGAAACTCAGGAGGCTTATAACTATATATTCATTCTCAGTAAAACTCTTTGTTGCCAAGATGAAGTATAAAAGCTGAGAGGTCAGAAAAAGGGTGCATTCTTCCAGTGTTTCAGTTCTGAGGTGACTTCACTAGATTGCAGAACACTTGACCCCAATCACATCTGGCCTTCTTCACAAGAGTGGCGTGCAAGGCTTTAGATGTACTGCAATGATTTCCCAGAAGCATTCCCTCCTCTACTGGGATTTGAAAGAAACCCTAGTCTTGAATCAAATAAAACACCCTTGGCAAGAATATCAGCATTGTCATCAGAGGTGGCATTAAAGAATGCAGTTTGAGAACTAAAGGAAAAGAGACACACAGTTCAACTGGAGATAAAGACATGTAGTTTTATTGATAGCCGTTTCTAGGAAAATTCCTCTTCAAGAGTCAGGACCTTCTAGAAAATACTACTTCAAAGGCTTTTCCTTTTGTCACAAGATGGTCTTCTAATCCACAATAAGTGAAACTTATTGAGGTTCTACATTATTGGAATAAAAATAATCGAGTTCTTTAAGGTGAGATTATTTGAACTGAGGTATAACTGCTATGTTTATTTATTAGAGGGAGACATAACTAGATAGATGGATAGATAGATAGATAGATAGATAGATAGATAGATAGAGATATAAACTTAAAATGATCCCCAGATTATTTACATGAACTTGTGACTCATCTCTGGAATCCCTCCCTGATTATACTCAGATCCAGAAAGGAAAAGTCTAACCTTCCTCCATTGCTGAGAGCAGAATTTGAATGAAGATTTTAAGATGAGCTTGCACTGGATCAGCTTAACAAAGGATGGCACATGATTCTGTCCTTGGCATTGATGTTGCATCTGTGGGGATATGCTAACCCGAAAAGCTGTCCCTGTCCTGCTTGAACAATACACACACCAACATCAGCATGTGCCCTGCCTGAGTGGTGAGACATTATACCTCTCCTCCCCTCTAACTATAGAAAGACTGGAGGTGGAAGAAGCTAATTCTCTGTTTTGCTTTTATGATTTGAGTCTCTGTTATTTCTCTCCTTGATCAGAGGAAAGATCTGCTTTGAGTTTCATTTTCAGATCTAAGAAAGTCTTCTTCAAGCAGACCAAAATAATAGTGCCAAAAGAGAAGCATGTACAGATACATCATGGCAGGAAGGAGGTAGGGAACCTCTAAACCTGGGATAAACAGAGCTGAGTACTTCATAGAGGAGGTATACTTAATAGAATTCACCTTCCTAGAGTGGGTGACTCTTGAACTTGTCCTTGAAGAATACATAGATATTTTCCATGAGAGTAAAGCAGAAAGAGTACAACCAGCAACAGAAACAGAATTTGCAAAGTTATAAATAAAATGGCAATATTTTCCTGAAGAAATTAAACAAAATGTATTAATGAAGCCTAAAGTATAAAAGCAGGGGTGACTCTAGTAGTTAAGGGCTCCAATTGTGAACTGTATGCAATGCAAATGATACTAGGCTTTGATTTCTAAAGGTTATAACTATGCAACTCAGGGGGTGCTCTAGTACAGAGCTATATCCCCAACCCTTTTTATTTCTTATTTTGAAACGTTTTCTCTAAGTTGCCTAGACTGGCCTTTAACTTGCGATCCTTCTGCTTCAGTCTCCAGAGTAGCTGGGATTACAGATGTGGGCCACCACACCTAGCTTCAATGAAGGGTTTTAATCAGGAAAGGGCATGATAAGATTAACACTGTAGGCTGACCATGAAGACTGTCACAATCAAAAGGCTCAGGAAAGCAACTTCTCACATCATAGAGATAAGTGTGTTAAACTACTCCTTGTCTTGCTATCTACCTCACACAAAAAAAGGTCTATGGTCATATAACAAAATATCAAAATTAGTCTCAGGCTAGAGAATGATGCAATTTACAAGAAATGCCAGCAAGCATATTTTTTTGGATGGAGAGGGGTGACATTTGGCCACAAGAAAATGCCAAGGTAAATAAATTAACACTATCTCCTGCTCTCAGCAAAAAAGCATAGAACATGCATACACTCTCCAAGGATTTGGAGTCATAGGACTTTGATTTTACCCTAGGCACCATCCTCTCCTTAGCTAATAACAAAAATATTATCATGTTCCTTAAATTGTTTTTAAGTTTAATCTATCATATAAACAATATGACATCCCAATGAGAACCTGTAGAGGTAGGCAAGAACAACTATCATTTTTTTTAAGATACAGATATAAATATAGTTCTCAAAATAAAAGCCATACAGCTAGAATGTAGCAGCATCCAAGTAGTAGGTCTAGAATCCATGTCTAACTTGGGTTTATTGTTTATTTCTTCTACTCAAAATAGTATAAAAATAACAGACGTCTGTACATCCCTTCCTCTAACAACTAAGGATTTTGGAAAAACCAAGCTAACTAGTTTTGAATTGACTGGGCAAGCTCCTCTTAAGATCTCCATTCAATTCCTGCTCTCAGCAATGGAGGAAAGTCAGGTAAAGTAGGTCATCTCAAAGACAAATCCACTGGACACTCCCTGTGATCTCTGTAGCACTTTTGCCCCCAATGTGTCCTTCCTGCCCCTTTATTCCCTCCCATGGAATTATTACTCTTTCAGTGGGTTAATTTTACTCTTCAGAATACCAGCATGATAATAAAAACAACCTTTCATTTATATAGTATTTTTTATTTCCAGAAAGTCAAAGTACTTTTGTAATTGCTTCAGGGGAATTGGTGGGGAGTTTTTAAAGAGTCTTTCTTTCCCTCTGAGCCAAGTTGTTTGACTCTGTGGTATTTTCCCTTTCTGACCCCCTGCATCTACTGAAAAGTAGCAGATGAAATGGAAGGAAAAGAAGATAGCATATGATCATCACATAATTAAAATCCCCACCACCATCTTTCAAACATGGTTTATGAGAGAGGAATGCCTAAAAAGCTGGATATTAATTCAAAAATGGAGTATAATCAGACCACTGGGCAGTTCAGCTTTCTGGGTTTTCCTATGGGGTGGTAACCATCGCTCTCCTGTCTGCCACGAACACCATTGTGTAGCATAAAAGAGCTGCGATAGCTAGCGTTTGAATTACACAGTAGTCAAGCTAGATAATTAAATTTCCCTTCCAGAAAGAATATGTCCCTGCTGAGTAAACCTTATTGCATACTGCTGTTCATGGTGACCATTATTAAATTTGTAGGACATGTCCCTGTATTATAACGATTCATTTGAAAGTTATCATTACACAACCCAATAAGGTTAGAAAAGGGAGCAAAAATTCCAGCATAGTCTGAAAAAGGATCTGAAATTCTCCCAAGATTTACTCAACAAAGTGCATCCTAGCTCTGCATCACCAGCAAAGAGAACAATTGCCCAAAGAGTTCTGCCTTTTCTTGATGGAGGATGAATGGGGAACTCTCTGCCTCAGGAAAAGCATATCCCTTAGCAGCTTCTTTTCAAGTGTTCCTTTGGGACATTTCAGCCACTTGAGTTGATTCTGTATGGAAAGAAGGTGAGATGGTGACCTACAACATGAAAATCAGTCCTGTTTACGTTTCAGAGAATCAAATTCCCATAGAGATTCCAGTTTGGAGCATAAGTTACTCTAATTTAGAGTATATATTAGTGTGAATTCTTTCCTCAAATATTAAGCAGGCACATTATTGCGCTGTATTTTTCACATATGGCACAGACACAATTTCATTAGGATCATAATGATCTCTCCAAAGTTTTGGCTGTTGTGGATATTTTTCATATTTTAAAGAAATATGAAAGAAAAAGAAGGGCACAAATGTCATTATTATACAGTGTGACCTTAAAGTGCATATGTCTGTTGGCTCTGTATGTTTGGAAACAAATGTAACATCCAATGACCAGTAGCTATATCATATGCCTTAATAAATCCTCAATAACATCTAGTTCAGAGTTAGTGCCAAAAAATAAAAATAAGAAAGAATTCATCAATCACAAAATAATTACTATCTTCTGTGTATCATGTAAAATGCTCTGCACGATGAAGGATAATAACTCATAAGAAAATGACCTTGCTTTTAAGAATCCTATGATATTGTTGCAGAAACAAGTTCAAGTTAGATGCACAAAATACTAATATTTCCAAATGTCAAGATTTTAATCATCACAACAATTTTAAACTAGACCCACAACTATACATGTAATTTGGGCCTTTGAGGGTATATATTTTTTGAATTTATCATATCAAACTATTTTATTGCTCATTTTTTTTTCTGCATCCCTCATATATTTCAAAAGAATAGGTCTTTTCCCATCAGTAAGAGTAATGTAAATAGTTGTGGAATACAGGGGAAGTTTTTAAAAAGGTACTGTTTGCTTAATTACTGTAGGACTTTTATAAAATATATGCTCCCAGGTATTTTTCCTGCTCTGGATTCAAATGACATTTATCAGTGGAAAAAAGCATATCATATTTTAAAATGGTAATATATTTTGACAAGGGGCTGGGGATGTGGCTCAAGCGGTAGCGCGATTGCCTGGCATGCGTGCGGCCCGGGTTCGATCCTCAGCACCACATGCAAAACAAAGATGTTGTATCCGCTGAGAACTAAAAAATAAATATTAAAATTCTCTCTCTCTCTCTCTCTCTCTCTCTCTCTCTCTCTCTCTCTCTTTCTCTCTTTCTCCTCTCTCTTAAAAAAATAAAAATAAAATAAAATAAAATACAATAAAAAAAATATATATATATATATATATTCATTCTGACAAATTTGGGGTTGATATTACAGATATAGTGTATTTTCTATTACTGAGGGGGCCTTAGTTGGACTCCTTCTACTAGCTGCTTTCTGATTTTATCATTAAAATTTTTTACTCCAACTGAAATGCATCACATCACTCCCCTCTTAAAAAATTCACCTGGTTAACTGTCACACAGGATAGGATCCAAGCATTGTACCTTGGCAGAAAAAAAGTCTTTTCATAATGACCTCTTATCTACATTTCCAGTCTCATCTTGGGAGGAGGAAGACAGCAATTTCCTAGTTGGCTTTGGGAAAGTAGACAAGGAGGGTCACTCCTCTTTGGGTTGAAAGTGGAATCTAACATTTTGGAAATTTTCACCTAAAAAAAAGACTTATAACTGTACTTGATTCAAAAGAGATTAATTTAACAGCACAAAAAGAGGCAAGGAAGCCTAGATGTTATCAAGGAATCAAGAGCATGGGTTTGAGCAAATTCTGCAGCTGATTGCTTTTTATTAGAATGCAACATATATCAAAGAAGTAGAAATTCCAGACAGCTCATTATTAAACAGAAAGATGAATAAAAGCACACTGCATTTTATCTAAGTTATCCAGCTGATCAATCAATTCAAATGAGACTTTCTATTACAGGGATATCAGCCAACCTGGCACTCCAATCACTGATTGATAGGGGAGAGTAGGATTAATTTTAGGTCATAAGAAAAGAATGAAACAACCATTCTCTTTTTTACTTATAAATCTCCTAAAGAGATGATATGTTCTTAGATGGTTACATAAATAAGCAAGCATATCTAGGACAATGTTTCTGAAAATTCCATACCACTGTTTGTATAATTTGAGTGCTAAAGAGCTATCATATAATTCTCTCTTCTTGCTCATAAGAATTTAAATTCCCAATGACTCAACTCCGATTCCAAGAATTGTAACACGTCTTATAAAAAAAAGTTGGGGTATCTGTCTTCACCCTTCATACTTGATACAACCCAATAAAGGGGTCTTTGGGCTACCCATGGTTTTGGCTAGATTTGTGCTTCCTTATCAGCTCTTCTGCCCCTTCGCCTAGCTTGAAGGTCCCAGGGATGCTATGTTGATCTTAAATGGGCAGTCTGAAATGTGCTGCAAGTGACAGATTATGGTCAGGAGCCAGCTGTTCACATATTTGATCAGCCAGCGGGAAATCTTTCAGCAGCTCTTAAATAAAAAATACAGGATGGTGTCGGTGTTTGGTGACACTGTTTTTAATCTTCACATTTCTCACTGACAGGAGGTAATGGTTATCCATGGGAGACCTGTCACATGACAGCAGCTTCTTTACTACCAGGAGAGTCACAATATGGCCTCTCAAACTACTTTAATAGTCAGAGCATTTGGGACTATTTGTTCCGAAAAGACCATCTCAGGCCAGGGAAGAAAAAGAGAGAAAGAGAGTCACAGAGAGAGATCTTTATTAGTTTTTAAATTTCTTTTCAACTTGTAAATAATCATAAAAGGCCTTCTCTGATATCACTGTTACTATAATCACAGAATTTAAAACAGAACATAAGGTTGCATTTCTATTCTAATAGCCTTAGAATTAGACCATGAAGCGAGCAGAGTTATTGGTAGGTCAAATTTATCAAATAATTAGTAGCACTATACTGAAATCTACAATTCCAGTAATCATCTTCAGGAAGAAAAACCTTACTTCTACTATTGATCAGCATGGAACAATGTGTTTCATTAGAAAGTCCTGTGCTAAAGAATATTTTATTCCTAATTCCCAAACTGTTTCAGTAATATTTATCATCAATTTATAGAAGGTCCAGGGATGACTTTATTGTATTTTGTACTCATTCACTAAAAATCAGCATATCTAATAACAATGCAAACTATCCTGACATAATGCTATATAAAGCCATAAGTTGATGAATAGTTTTTAAAAAGAAAGCTTCAAAACAAAACAAAGCATCAAATTAAAACAAGATCAGAAAGAAACTAGTCCTATTTTTTGTGACCATAGCTTTAATTTAAGTTTTATTAGTTTGTTTTCATGTAGTGATGAGGGAAAATAAAATGTGAGATAATTTCCAAAGCTCACTGCCATATCAATGATAGAGAAGATAAGTGAAGGAGAGTTTTTTTCCTAATGTGTGTGAGTGTATGTATATGCACACACACATACGCAGGTAGTTTACTTTGACATTAGGATGTGGAGACTGATGATAGAATATATTCATTTGAATATATCAACCACAATTTACCTCAAGCTTTCCTAGGCCCATAAAGCAATCCCTTCGAAATATCTAAAGTCCAGTGTTTCTCAACCTCAGTGCTAATGACATGTTGGATCTGATTGTTCTTTATTGTGAACAGCTATCCTTTGCATTGTAGAATGTTCAATAATATCTCTGGCCTCTATCCACTAGATATCAGTAGTCTTCCTTCCCCTCACCCCAAATTGTGATCATCAAAAATATCTCCAAGCTGCGCATGGTGGTACATGCCTATAATCCCAGTTGCTGCAGAGGCTGAGGCAGGAGGATCACAAGTTCAAAGCCAACCTTATCAACTTAGCAAGGCTGTAAGCAAACTAGTAAGATCCTGTCTCAAAAATTAAAAAAAAAAAAATGGGGAGGGGTGCTGGGGATGTGGCTCAGTACCCTTGTTCAATCTTTGGTACCAAAAAAAAGTCTTTGGGCATTGCCAAATATGTGTTGGGTGACAAAATCATTCTCAGTTGAGACCCTGATCTAAATAACCAAAGATTAGTTCCTTCCATTCTATTTATTTATTTATTTATTTATTTATTTATTTTTGTAGTTGTAGATGGACAAAATGCCTTTATTTTATTTGTACATGGTGCTAAAGATTGCACATGCTAGGCAAGTACTTTGCCACTGAGTTACAACCCCAGCCCTCTTTGCATTCTTTTACCATGTAAATTCCCTAAGAAGGACTGAAACTAAGCTGTTAACTTTTACTTAAACATTACTGAAGGTTTGAAGATTTAAAAACTAATGTAGTTCAAGAATAACTTAGAGTTTTATATATAGTAGTTCACAATCCTCTGATTCCGTTCCTGGAAGTCATTCTGCCTAGCTCCCATGTGACTCTTACATCGGAACAAAATAATTCCCCACTTCCAACTATGTTCTGAACACATTTTACCTCAGACATCAGGGTTTCAAAATGCCCAAAGAAAGGAAGAATTTCTTAACTGCCATTCAATCAGCACATCATTCAGAGCTGCCCTTTCTCTTCAGGGCAGGTAACAGCAATGAACCAATATCAGGAACAACTGAAACTCTCATTAGCTGTGAATTAAGTCCTGGGTTTAGAGGCTGAAACATGAGAAATCTAACTTCTTATAAGTTTATAACTAAAGATGATCTATTTTTTTTTTTTTATTTTCTACCAAATCACTTATGGGCCTAAATCTATGACTTCAAAAACAATAAACAAACCAACAGTTTTCATCACTCTGCTCTGATTATCCATTCTTCACTAGTACCATCTATCAACTATTCACCATCTAATTCCTTTTTTATACTTTTTACTCTAACGTGAGTGGGTTCCACAGTTGTCATCATCTTCCGCTAGAGATGACATACTCATCATCTGCATTCATCATCTTCCACTAATTTGGGGCAAATGTAAAGCATCCAAAACTATTTGGACAAGTCACGTTTTGTGTTCTAAATACATACAAAATCAATCCTTTTCTTCTCTGAGAGATGGGGGCAGGGCGAGAGGGGGAGGGGGACAGAAGGAGGAGGAGAAGGAAAGAAGGAGAGAAGGAAAGGAGGAGGAGAAGAGCAAAGTTCCTGAGGAACAGACTCATAATTTGCACCTTTGCACACTCAATCTCTTCGTGTGAAACGGAGGCATCAGCAGTAGTACTTTACATTCAGAATCATTTAAAGACTGGAGTTTCAAAGCGATGAAACTGTTTGTAGCTTTGAAAGGGAAGCTTTTAGGAATCTAACTTAAGATTTCAGAAATTATAGAGGCTAATCTCAGCCAGATGCCCCATTCCATGTGTGCTTCAGTGAACACAGTCTGGCTTCTCTTAAGTATTTATCAGCTATTCACGTATGCTATGCAGGTAGCAAACAAAAGTATTAGAGTTTTAATAGATGCATAAATATCTTTGTGTTTGAGCAATAGGGAACATGAAAATGTCATGCACTGAATAAAAAAGGACAATGAAATGTTTAGAATGTTACCATAGAGAACTGCCTTAAACATTTTTAAATACATAGAACATGAATATTTATAATTATGTTGTTGATCTAAGTAAAACTATATTTAGGTTATTTTTATCAACATCTGTCAAATTTTTACAACCACTGGAGTTTTGAATTTATACTTTTAACATACTTACAGTGTTTACTGATGCTGAAATCATTGGAAATGTATAAAAATTAATCACAGCTGACAAAAGTAGAAGTCTTTCTAAGTCTTTTAAACTGCATTATTGTGCTAATAAAACCAATTTTCTCATTTATAGTGGTCCAAAAGCCCTATTTAAAGTGAAGTAGACAGTTCAAAGGTAGATAGGTAAATATATAGGAGGCAGATAAATTGGAAAGATTGGCATTTTCCTTTTTGAATTCCCAGGACATGTATTCTTCAGTATGCCACTTTTCCTAGTGAAAGGGTCACTGAAAGCAGGGAAATGGTATAATCCAGGGAAATCATAGACAGCTAGTTCAGCTGATAATTTTTTAAATAATCCAGTTCTGGTTTTATTTCAGATAAGTACAGAATTTGGAAGTCATCATTCTTATCTTTAAAAAGCTGAATAAACTGAAAATGAATGGGAGAAATATCACAAGTAATGAAAGGAGAAATTCAGAATACTCCTTTATATATGCCTGGTATTATATATTCAGCAATTTGGTATTATTTAATGATAATTTTAAAATGGAAGTAGATCAGTTCAAATATGTACTACAAAATCTGGTAGAACCAGTAAAACAAACAAACAAAAACAACAATAGCAAAAAACTACCAGAATAAGAAGTATCGATACCCTGAGAAGAGATAAAATAAAATAACACAAAATACTCAACTAAAATGAGAGGAGTCTTTTTAAAAGAGCAGTGGGAAGAAAATAAAATATAAATGTGACAAATAGAACAGAGTTTCAAATATAAAATACATTATCTAACTATGTTAACAATCACTTTAAATGTTATTGATCCAAATTCAGCAATTAAAAGTCAAAGACTATCAGAGTGCTTGAAATTAAAAAAAAAAAAAAAAAGACCAGTGTACATGTTGTCTACAAGAAACCTCCCTTAAATACGAAGATTCAGATAGGGGCAAAGATATGGGTAGGGAAATGTATACCAAACTAACATAAAACAAAAAATATCTGGAATAACTGCAATGATTACAAGCATTGTGGACTTTAAAACAATAAAAATTATCAAAGATAATAGTGGTAATACAAAAATTATAGCTAGATTACCATAAAGATCACCATTCTATCAACTATTTCTCATCTTCTTCCAAGTCATTTAGTTATGGGCCTGAGTCTGTGACTTCAAAAACAACAGTATTATCATCACTATAATCTGGATTGTTCATTCTTCCTTAATACCATGTATTGACTATTTATAGTCCAGTTCCTTTTTCATATTTTTTACTCCAACTTGAATTGATGCTATAGTTGCCATCGTTTTTCCTTGAAGATGATGTAATCATCATCTGCATTCATTATCTTCTGCTAATTTGGAGCAAATGAAAAACTTCCAAAACTATTTGGTCAAGTCATGGCTCCTTATGGAATGGTGTATTCTAAATACTGACAAAAAACAAATTTTTTCTCTCCACAGAAAAGAAAGAGAAGGAGGACAAGGAGAAGGGAGGGGAGGAGAAAAGAAGAGATGCTCCTGAGAAAACTCACAACTAGCACAGGGAGCAGTTATCCACATAAATATAATAATTTCTAATGTTTAAGGCAAAAAAATATAGGACTGAAATATGAATTAGGTAATTCTAATTTATAGTTAGTGATGCAATGCTTTCTTTTAAAAATTGATATGTAGAGCAAACAGTAAAACAGCAAGGGCCTAGTTGACCTACATAGCACTGTCAATCACTTTGATCTAATTTACATTTATAGAACTAAAGTCTACCCAACAATACCAACATTTTTTTCACATGAAACACTTATCAAGATAAGATTATTCACACTCAAAAGTTTAAAAATAGTTGAAAAATCCAAACCATTTGGATATTAAATAGCATACTCTTAAAACAATATGAGTAAAAGAAAAGGTTCAAAGATGATATTTTAATTAAACCAATGAAATAAAAATACAACTCATCAATATTTTGGCGATTATGAAAATAATAATTAGTAGAAAATTTATATAATCAAATAAATATATATTAGAAAAGAAGAATGAACTAAAATAAGTCATAAAGAACATTTACCAAGTAAGAACACAAAGAATAAAAAGATCAGAATTCTAATACCTCCCCCCACCCAAAATACTAAAGCTCCAATAATGGGCCCTGATAGAGACCTATGAAATGAACTGCCAAAGAATTCAACATAATCCCCTTTAAAAAGTTCAGTGACCACAGAAATTAGAGGTAGAAAATTTAGTAAAATTTGAAAACAATACACAAAATTCGACATAAAAATAGAAATTCTCAATGAATAATACAATAACTGAAATGAAAAATTCAATAAAAAGCTTCCACACCACACTTAATAAAACAGAAGAAAGAATTAATAAGCTCAAAGACAGCACATTTTAAATTATTCAGCAAAAAGAAAGCAGAATGAAAAAAAATTATGGGAATTATCAAGAAAAGTAAGTTTTCCATAAGAGGAATATGAAAAGGATGATCATGAGAAAAAAGAACACAGAGCTTATTGAAAGAAATAATGACTGAAACTTCCCAAATCTGAAGAAAGACGCTAATATCGGGATATAGTAAACTCAAAAATCTCCAACAGAATTCAAAGCAGAGCTCACCAAGACACACCATAATCAAACTAACAGAAAGCAAAATGAGGAAAGAATTCTGAAGTACACAAGTGATAAAAAAAAAATCATATTCCATACAAGTAAGTTTAAGTATAGTTATCACTGGATTTCTTAGCAAAAACTCTATAGGCTAGAAGAGAGAGGGATAATATATTCAAAGTGCTAAAGGAAAGTAACTGCCAAACAAGAATCCTTCACATGATAAAGCTGTCTCAAAAATTAGATAAAAATAAAAAATTTCCCAAACAAGCGAAAGCTAAGAGAAAACATCACCAGTCAGTCTGCATTTCAGGAATTACTAACTGGAGTTCTTTAAGTTGATGACTAATAATCTAAAACACATAAAAGGACAAAGTCAATGGTATAATAAATACAAGTTCAGAATACTCTATTATTGCACTGTTGGCATATAAAGCACTTAGCTCTAGTATGAGGATTAAAAGACAAAATTATTAAAACAACTATAGCTACAATAATTTCTAAAGAGATACCTTTTTTAAAAATTTTGTTCTAATTAGTTATACCTGGAAGTAGAATGCATTTTGACATCATACAGAAATGGAATATACCTTCTCATTCTTCTGGTTGTACGTGATGTAGAATTACAATGGTCATGTAATCATATATGCACATAGGGTAATAATGTCAGATTCATTCCACTATCCTTCATACCTCCATACCCCCTCCCCTCCCTTCATTCCCCTGTCTAATCCAAAGTACTTCTATTCTTCCCTAGACCCCCAGCTTATTGTGAAGTAACATCCACCTCTCAGAGAAAATATTTGGCCTTTGGTTCTTTGGGATTGGTTTATTTCACTTAGCATATTTTCCAGCTCCATCCATTTACCTGCAAACGCCATGATTTCATTCGTCTTTAAAGCTGAGTAATATTCCATTGTGTTTATATACCACATTTTCTTTATCCATTCATCTGTTGAAGGGCACCTAGGTTGGAATCCATAGTTTAGCTATAGTGAACTGAGCTGCTATAAACATCAATGTGGCTGCATCGCTGTAGTATGCTGATTTTAAGTCCTTTGGGTATAAACCGAGGTGTAGGATAACTGGGTCAAATTGTCCTTCAATTCCAATTTTTCTGAGGAATCTCCATACTATTTTCCATCATGATTGCACCAATTTGCGGCCCCACCAGCAATATATGAACATATCTTTTCCCCCACATCCTTGCTAACATATATTGTTGCTTATATTCTTGATAATTGCCATTCTCACTGGAGAAATAAAATCTTAAGGTAATTTTGATTTGCATTTCTCTAATTGCTAGAGATATCCAACATTTTTTCATATGTTTGTTGATTGATTGCATTTCTTCTGTGAAGTGTCTGTTCAGTTCCTGAGCTCATTTATTGATTGGGTTATTTGTTCTTTTGGTGTTAAGTTTTTGAGTTCTTTATGTATCTTGGAGATTAATGCTCTATGTGAGGTGTATGTGGTAAAGATTTTCTCCCATTCTGTCGGCTGTTTCTTCACAAGGGATACCATTTTTTAAAGTACGTAAATGTTGACATCAAGATAATAAAATGGGGAAGAATCAAATTGTAAGTTTTTTATATGCCATCACATTTAAGTTTTGTTCAGTATAAGAGAGTTTATTTTGGGTATAAGATGTTTTCTTAAGCTTCATGGTAACCACAACGCAAACCCTTACAAAAAAAGTACAAGACATAAAAGAAAGGAATCAAAGCGTACCACTACAGAAAATCATCCAACGACCAAGGAAGACCACAGGAGAAAAAGACTGAAACCAAAAATATATAAACAACTACAAAACAAATCGCAAAATGGTAGTACTATGTTCTTATCCATCAAAATTATTTTTAATGTGTATTTATTAAAAGTTTAAATGACATACACTGTCAGAATGAATTTTTTAACACTCAGCTATATGAGACTCACTTTATTTTTAAGATGACATATAGAAAGCAAAACGCATGGAAAAGGGTATTCCATACAAATGGAAACCAAAGAGAATTATGGTAACCATATTTGCACATAAAAAAATAGACTAAGCCAAAAATTATAAAAAAGAGATAGTCATTTTATAATGATAAATGGTCAATTCTTCAAGAAGATATAAATATTGTAAACATTTCAACACCCAACATTGGAGCACCTAAATATATAAAGCAAGTATTAAAATATTAAATAATATGAAGGGATAAATAGACTACAGTAAAACAAGAGATCTTAATATCCAACTTTTAACAATGGATATCTTATCCAAACAAAAAAATCAATAAGGAAACACTGGACTTCTAGCTGTATACATAAAGAATTGAAATAAGGATACAGAAAATATGGCTGCACCCCCTACTCATTGCATCAGTTCATACAGTAATGCAGGTGGAGAATCACCATGAATGTCCATCATTCAATGAATAAAGAAAATGTGGTATATATACACAATGTAATATTATCCTGCCATTTTTTATTAAAAAAGCAAATTCTGTCATTTCTGACATCATGGATAATCTTGAAAGAAATTATGCCAAGTGAAATAAGTCAGGCACAAAAATCCATTATCCCATGATCATTTATACATGGTATCTTAAAAGACAAAATTATTGAGTAGATAGTAGGTAGAATGGCGGTTACCAGAAGACTGGGCAAAGGTGGGCATGGAGAATGGGGAGATGTTGATCAAAAGTTTCAAAGTTCCAGTTAGACAAGAGTAATACATTTTCAAGATCTATTGCATAGCAATGTGTTCACAATTAATAATAAAGCATATTTTAAATTACTAAAAAAGATTTTAAATGTTCTCACTATAAAAAATGATATGTGAGAAAATAGATACTTTAATTAGCATCACATATAATTCCACAATGTCTATGTATATGAATATCGCATGATATCCCACAAACATATACAATTATTATTTGTCAATCAAAAATAAAAACTTTAATTAAAAATCCCCAGTAAGTTATTCTGTAGATCTTAACAAATTGATTTTAAAGCCTATGTAAGGGCAAAAGAGCAAGATAGCCAACACAATACTAAAGAAGAAAATTAAACTTGGAGGATTTATCTACTCAGATTCAAATTTGATTATTAAGTTTACATAATCAACACAATATGGTAGAGGCAAAAAAAAAAAAAAGAAAGAAAGCCACATAGATGAGTGAAACAGTAAAGAAGCCACAAATAAATCCACACAAGTATAGTCAACTGATAAAGAGGGCAAACACCTCACAAATGTGATTAGCCCCTTTATAGGGTAAAACAGGAACCTGTTTGCCCCTTCTATGCGGTAAGGACACATTGAAAAGGCTCCATTTACAAAGCAGAGAACAAACCATCTAAACACCAAATCTGTTGTCACTTTGATCCTGGACATTGCAGCTTCTATAACTATAAGAACTACATTTTTGTTGTTTGTAAGCCACACAGTTTATGAAACTTGTTGTAGAGCAGCCTGATTTGACTGACCCCACTCAAACTGCTATATGAGAAATGCTAAGGGGAGTTCTTCAAACTGAAATGAAAGGACACTAATTAGCACCATGAAAAGACATGAAAGTATAAAGCTCACAAAAAGATAAGTGCTTAGTCAAATATAGAACACTTTAGGGTTGTGATGGTAGTGCATAAATCACTCCAGCATAAAAGTTGAAGTAAAAACAACTCTAAGTATAATAATTTGTTAAGGGATACATAACACAGAAAGTTGCAATTCGTGACATCTGTAGCATAAACTGCTACAGGAAGGAGGAGGAGGAAAAATAGAAGAGTGGAGTTTTTTGTATGCAAAGTTGAGTTGTTAGCAGCATAATATAGACTGCTAAAATTATATAATGTTCTCTGTAGGCCCCCTGGTAACACAAATAACAAACAATAGAAGGAGAATGTTTTAGTCAGCTATTTTGCTGCAGTGACTAAAATATCTGACTAGAACAATTTTAGAGGAGGAAAAGTTTATTTGAGGGCTCAAGGTTTCAGAAATCTTAGTCCAAAGAAGGCCAGCTCCATTTCTCAGGGCTCAGGGTGAGGCAGGACTTCATGGCAGAAGAGTGTGGCAGAGGGAACCAGCTCACATGGTGATCAGAAAGCAGAGAGAGAGACTCCACTTGCCAGATACAAATATATACTCCAAAGCCACACCCCAATTCTCACCTCCTCCAGCCACACTCTACCACTTAAATTACCACTCAGTTAATCCCTAACAGGGGATTAATTCACTGATTGGGTTAAGACTCTTACAACCCAATCATTTCTCCCCTGAATCTTCTTGCATTGTCTCACATGTAAGCTATTGGGGGGGGGGGGACACTTTACATCCAAACCATAACAGAAAAATAGTAGGAGACTTTGGTAACCCACTTTAAACAAGGACTAGGTCATTTAGACAAAAAAAAAATGAAGAAGAAAACAGAACTTGAACAGCATTATAGCCCAATAGACAAGAAATGTATAGAACATACCATCCAACAGTATCAGATAAAGATTCCTTTCAATGCACATATAATGTCTTCAGGATAGATCATATTTTAGGCCAAAATAAGTCTTAACAAATTTAAGATTAGATTCAAATCAAGGATCTTTTTTAACCTCAACAGTATATAACTAGAAATGAAAAGTTGAAAAATTCACAATTATGTGGACTTACAACTTGCTTCTGAACAACCAATAGGTCAAAGCAGAAATCGAAAGGGAAAAATTGTCAGGAAATAAGTAAAAATGGAAACACAATCTATCTAAACCCCATTCTGTGAAAAAGCAGTTCTAGAGATGAAATTTATAGTGATAATTGCTACATCAAGAATAAACTAAAACCACCAGACATTACAGTCCAAAGAATGAGAAAAAGAAAAACAGACAAAGCAGAGTTAGCACAAGAAAGATATTAACACGTATCAAAGGAGAAATAAATGAAATATAGAATAGAAAAGCAATGAAAAGGGGAGGGGATGTGGCTCAAGCGGTAGCACGCTCGCCTGGCATGCGTGTGGCCCGGGTTCGATCCTCAGCACCACATACAAACAAAGTTGTGCCCGCCGAAAACTAAAAACTAAATATTAAAAAAAAATTCTCTCTCACTATCTCTCTCTCTCTCTCTCTGTCTCTCACTCTCTCTTTAAAAAAAAAAAGAAAAGCAATGAAAAAGGTAAATGCCAGTAAGAAGCGGTTTTTGGAAAAGATAAAATCGACAAACCTTAGCTAGACTAAGAAAAAAAACAGGCAAATAAATTTAATAAAATCAAAGATAGAGATATTACAATAATTCCACAGAAACACAAAGGATCATAAGTGGTACTATGAATAATGATATGCTATCTGAATATATAAGCTAACAGAACCTGCATGAATTCCTAAACACAATGAGACTGAATCATAAACAAAGAGAAGATGTGAGCACACCAATATCAAGGAAGAAGATTGAACCAGTAATCCAAAACTTCCCAAAAAAGAAACACTTAGAACCAGATAGCTGAACTGGTGGATTCCACTAAACATTTTGAAAAGACTTAAGTGCCAATTCATCTCTAATTCTTCCAAAAAAAAAAAAAAAACCTGAAGAAAAGGAACATTTCCAAATTCATTTTATGAGATTAACATTTCTCTGACACCAAAGCTAGAAAAGGACTCTACAAGAAAAGAAAATTACAGGCCCAAATTCCCAAATACTATCCCCAAATACTATCAAACTGAATTCAACAGCACATTGAAATGATCATATATCATGGTTCAATAATACTTTCCCCTGGGATGCAAGTTCAATATATGCAAATTGATGAATGTGATATAAACAGAATAAAGGATGAAATAACATGATTATCTCAGTAGCTTCAGAAAAAGCATACAACAAAACTCAACATCTTTTCAGGATTTAGGTGTAGGAGAAATGTACTTTGACATAATAATGACATTTTGGGCAAGCCTGCAGACAACATCCTAGTCGACAATGAAAGACTATAGAATTTTCCTCTAAATTCAGAACAAGACAAAGAAGTCCAGTTTACCACTTCTATTTAGCATATACTAGAAGTCCTAACCACAACCAAATGTTTCCATATTTCTAGTTAAAGCTTCAGTACCAAACCCAAACAAAAACTAATGGGAAGCAATGGTGTCTAGAAAAGTCCCTTGACAATTTGCTTATTAAAATTGGAAAAGAGATACTAGACTGGAAACACATTACAGTTGGAATTTTTCAAAGCTCAGCTCAATAGCTATACAACTCGGCTACTTTTCCCATCAAACCTAGAAAATTATCTTGTTGTCATTACTATGTTCTCTCTCTCTCTCTCTCTCTCTCTCTCTCTCTCTCTCTCTCTCTCCCACACACACGCACACACACGCACACGCGCACACATATACAAAGTGTTTAAGGTATATTATCTCTCTAACTGAAATAGTGATTGCTGAGATAACATCATTGATTTTTAGGCCATCGGGTGTATTCCAGAAGTCTGTTTTCTCTAATGGTTAGAGATTTTATTGCCCAGTTTTCAGTTCATAGATGGGTCTCTGTTCCACCTCAGAGAAATAGCTTCACTGTAGGTATAATGACCTTTTGATTCTTGTGCAAGTTATCTAGGGCCTCCCTAGAAGAGTGCCACAAATTGAGTGGCTTAACAGAAATTTAAAAGCCAAGCACAATGGTACACACCTGTAAACCCAAATAACTGGGGAGGCTGAAGCAGAAAGATAGCAAATTGGAGATCATCTTGGTCAACTTAACAAAACCCTCTCTCAAATTTAAAACATAAAATTAAAAGGGTTAGGTAAGCAACTCAGTGGTAGAAGCTTTTTTCAAAATGTATGAGGTCCTGGATTCAATCCCGAGCACCACAAGAAAAGAAAAAAGGAAAGGAATTTATTCTGTCACATTTTGGAGACTAAAAGTCTTAAATCAAGCTGTCAACAGGATGATTCCTCTTGGAGGCTTTGACAGAGAATCTGTTTTAAATCTCTTCTCCTAGCTTCTGATAGTTACCAGCAATCTTTGGTCTTCCTGGGCTTGAAGATTACCATTGCAGTCTCTCTTTACCTTCTCATGGTGTTCTCCTCTTGTCTTTGTGTCCCCATGTGATCACATGACCTCCTTCTAAAGATATCAGTCATCAGATTCAGGGTCCACCTTCATTCAGTATGATCTTATCTTGACAACCTCTATAGATAAGGCCTCATTTCCAAATAACATCACATATTTAAGATATCAGAGATTAGGACTTCAACACAACTTTGAGGGAAACACAAGTGAAGTATCAGCCGCTCTATTCTGGAACTTTCTCCCAAATAAAGCACACAAGATTACCATGGATAAATATATACACCTTTTCTGAGTGTTAAGAATATAGTACATTTTTAGTGAGACAGAGTTGACTCTTCAGCATAGCCTCCTGAATCACACAAGCAAAGGGACCTTGGAGTTAAGCCTTGGAAAAGAAGGGGATCTCCATACTTTCCTTTCCTCTTTGCTATTTTCTTTTCCTCAGGCAGACTTCTCTTTTGAGCCTCTGAGTGTAATCTTCCATTCCCCTCCAAGGGTAAACTCCAGGGAAGTTTTTCATTCTTCTTTTCTTGTGACCTATATAGGCTTAAGTCTCTGATAACTCAAACCCTGCTTGGCTGCTGCTGACTCTGGTGCTGGAAAGTGGTGTTCCAAAGAGGTCAGCGGGTAGGTGCTCCAGGTTCTGTGTAATGGTTAATTTGAATTGTCAACTTGATTGGATTAAGAGATTCCAAGGATTAAGAAGCTTATGAGTGTGTCATTGAGGGAGTGTCTAGGAATAATTGGCATGGGGGATAGCCAACTGAAATGGAGACCCTCCCTAAGTGTGGGCAGCACCGCCCAATAGGATGATGGCTTGGATGGAATACAAGTTGGAAGAACAAGGAAGCAGCAGCAGATGCAAGCTCGACTCTTCTTGAAGGGGTTCTTGACTGCTACTGTGATAGTCTGAGGATATTGGACTCTCGCTTCTTCACTCTTCCAAAGAGGACTCTGTCAGTGATTCTCCAGAAGCCTTTGGTCTCGCACGAGGGTAGCACCCTTGATCCCTCTTGTTCTGGGGCTTCAGCCTCTTGGATTGCGCAGCTACTGTTTCTTCCAGCTTCTGGGGGATAAATCCCCTTTTTATAATTATACTTCCTGTTGATTCTGTTCCTCTAGAGAACCCTGACTGACACACCCTGCTTTTACACCAGCAAGAACAGAAAGTTCTTCATCTGAAAAGCTAACACATCTCTCCAAAGCAGATGTGGATTTTTCTTCAAGGAACAAAATCTAGTTCTCATATCAAGAATAAAGCTCTCTTGAGCACACTTTCATCTCATTTTGAGGAAAAATCAGTTTTTCTTGGAGGGTATTTAAAGTGACCCTACCAGACTATACACATACTGTCCTCCTGGTAACTACAACTTCCTCTTCTTTCAGTCACCCTCTCTGTGACAGCCACATTGTCCTCTTTTGTTTTACTTAAATAAACTAGGCACATTCCAACCTCAGGGTCTTTGCACTTGCTGTCCCTTCTGCCTGGACACTCTACTTCAAACTGTCTATAAAATTATTCCTTTATTTCCTTGAGGTATTTCTTACATGAAATCCAAGATCCTTGTAAAATAGCAACACCCTTATACCTCCATTTTCATTACTTATCCTCTTTATCTGATTTTTCCCCTCAGCTCTTAAGTCTTTGTGGTATATTAGATATTTCACTTGACATTTTCTGTCTTCCCTCACTTAAAAATTCCATAACAGCAGGAGTACTAGCACATATTTTTTCACTGATGCATCTTCAATAGAAAAGAGCCTCATTAATGTAGGTGCTCAATATATAACTGTAATTGTTAAACGGACGAATAAATTGTGCAAAGACCATTTGACTTCTTTTGAAACCTGGCTTACATTGGAAAGACCTAACTCAAGAGCTGTAGGTAACTCTTTTGGAGGAAAGACAGAAAATCCTATAGCAGAACTGACTCCAATTTTTCTTCTGAAGGAAGCGATGTGAGTGTACATGCACCTATGGGGGCGGGGAGGAAAGGTACAGTCCATCATCCTGGTGAAATCTTACCAAGACATTGTATTTAAATCATTCATATGCCATCCAATTACATAGTTCCTTTATATATAATAGTATAACCTTATAATGTCAATTAAATTTCAGCATATTAGCCAGCCGTGGTGGCACATGCCTGTATTCCCAGCAACTTGGGAGGCTAAAGCAAGAGGCTGAAGCAAGGTTAGTCTCAGGAATTTACCAAGATCCTAAGAAACTTAGTGAGATCCTGTCTTGATCTTGGAGATGTCATTCATGGTAAAGCATCCCTGGGTTCAATCCCCAGTACCAAAAACAAATTGTTATGGTTTAGATATGAGTTGTCCCTCAAAAGCTTATGTCTTAGACAATGCAAGAATTTCCAGAGGTGAAATGATTAGGTTATGAGAGCTTTAAACTAATCGGTGGATTAATTCACTGATATGGATTAACTGGGCAGTGATTTTAGGAAGGTAGGATGTAGCTGGAGAAGGTATGTCACTAGATGAATGCACTCCAGATGTATATATCGTGTCACTGGTGAGCAGAGTGGGATTTATACATCGTGTTTGGCTTCCTGATTGCCATGTCCTGAGATGCTTTCCTCCTCCACACCCTTTAATCATCCTGTTCTGCCTCATGTCAGGTCCAGAGATATGAGGCTGGCCATCTATGGACTGAGAACTTTGAAACTGTGAGCCAAAGAAACTTTCCTCCCCTATATTGTTCTCATTGGATCTTCTGGTCACAGCGAAAAAAAAAAAAAAAAAAAACTAACTAAAACAAAATCCTAGTAATACTATGTTAAATGTGGTAAATGTTTGACACGGGTTCCAGGTACTTAATAATTTTCAGTAAAGCTGGGACCAATGAATGACACATGCTTGTAATTCCAGTGACTCAAGAGTATGAGGCAGAAGGAACACAAATTTTAGTACTTTAGGTAGGCTGTAAGCAACTTAGGCCCTATCTCAAAATAAAAAATAAAGAGGGCTGAAGGTATATCTCAGTATTAAGCACCCCTGGGTTCAATTCCCAGCACCAAAAATAAATAAATAAAATAAAACTAAAAAATAATAATTTCTCAGTAAATGTTAGTTGCTGAACAATGTCCTCTGGGAACGTGTATCTGCTATTTCTTTAAATAATCACCAGATGGTACTCTGGTTCACTTTGGATGTCTTCACAATATACAAATTTCCTCTGGAGAAAATCAAGAACATTAAGAAATGTTGACCTCACCTTTGGCTAGGCTAGTGATTTACTATAAAAAAATTAAACATCAAAATTGACATAATTAATCATCTACATATGTCATAAACAAAAATCCATTAACATCACTCTATCTCAAAAGGGCTCATAAAAATCCTACATTGTTTAATACTGGTCAATTCACTCTTTCTTAAGTTTTCTAACTCAGTGAGTTTCTCTATCTCTCTACTTTGCAAGCCAAATATCTCCCCCTTCCACACATCAGAGCCATCTATTTCCAAATGCAGTTGACTTGATTCTCAAAATATTTCTCAAACCCAGCTCTGTTGGGATCATACCCAAACCCTGGATCAAGAAGCTATCGCCAAAAATTTAATATTAGGAATAGAGATGGGGGTTACTAAGGGCTCACATATTTTTCCCAAATAAGCAGAGATAACTTTAAGCCAGAAGCTCAATGATTATCCTCTAGAAAAACCTACCACACAGGATTTTTACATGGATCTCATAATCACAGTGGTATAAGAAATGTGAACAATCAGGATGCTTTGGAAATTCTCATGAGAAAATCATACCAAATACCACAGAGGACCAAAGTGAGAAAAATAAAAGCCACAAGATTCAGGCAACCAGATTTTCTTCATGGATATTCAAATGTGCACATGAAACATTCTCTTTCATAAAGTGCTATTGGGTGTTTTATTCCTTCACAGGACAAATATGGAACCTACTCTCCTTTTCACTTAAAAAGCCTTAAAAAGGTTTCCCAAATTCCTAACTGCTGGCATCTATCAGCTATAGAAAAGCCCGACTCCAGTAAACATTTCCTTTTTTTCTACAAAAACCCATTTTCCTACAATTTAACAGTGAAAGAGCTTCCCTAATAGTTTAAATTTTGTAAAGATTAGGATGGGAGGCAGATGGTGACTTACAGAGACTCCACGTCTGTGATAACTTTCAAGTATCGATTCTCTCTTACATTCCTTGATTCCTGGGCCTCCAGACTGAAATTGGATTTTTCCTCCAAGTGACTAATATTCTAATTTTCTCAGTTTTAAAGAAACTAGCTAACCAAACAGCAGAAATACCAACTTTCAAGCAATTGTTAACATCATGGGGCAGAGGGAGAATGTGAGTCTCAGTAAGAGCTGGTTCTGAAACAGTTGATTGGGCATAAAATATGTCATGCAATTACTTGGGTTTGACTAGTTTATAACGTAAGTTTTTCTTTCAGAATTATATATTGAATCCAAACCTTTAAAAAGCTATGGCTAATTCCTCTGAGACAGCACACACAACTCCTAAGCAATAGGCTTCCCTTTTATCATTTAGTAAACTGAAGTGCCCCCACCCAATCTGAATTGAAATTTCATTATAAATGTTAGATAGTTACTTCTAAAGGGCTCATATTATGTATACCATCATGAAGAAAAAGTCTATTTATTTTTGCTATCTGTAGTTCTCCATGTTTCTTTCCACTCATTATATATATATATTTTCCACTCATTATATATATATATTTTCTCCATGTTTCTTTCCACTCATTATATATAAATATATTTATACATATATATATAAATATATATATATATATTTATTTATATATATATATAAATGTATATGTATATGTGTATATATGTGTATATATATATGTATATATATATACACACACACACAGTAAGCTTTTTTAAAGCATATATATATATATATATATATGCTTAGTAAGCTTTTTTAAAGCAATTAATTCATTTTAGAATAAATTGCTCTTACTTTGCCTTATTAACCTATCACTTAGGAGTAGGAAGGATAAAGTGTACCTTCCTTCAGTATCTTACTTACACTAGAAATACACGAACATTTAACTGAAAACAAAAACCTCTTATCACGTAGAATGTGATATTAAAATGGATGTGATGAACCCGCAATCAAGCCTGAGTCAATGAACACACTATGCTCACATGACCAAAAGCACACACCACACACCGTGGATCAGCTCTCTAAAAACACGTCAGAGCAAATATTCGTAAATTTGCATTCACTTCTGTTGCACCATTGATCTCGCCTTCTGAAAATGCTTGCTTCAGAGACAAAGCAAGTCAGCCATGTTCAGAATCAGCAAAAAGAAATAAATGAACCACAATTACACATCACCGGGAGAAGAAAAGGTCTGTTGATTTGAACAATGAAGTGCACTAACGAGGGCTCCTAAAAAGGCCCAGAACTGCACACGACACTAACTCCCAACCCCAAATGCACAAGTGACACTGTGAAAGGAAGTGAAGGAGGTGTTCTGACAACTACATCTGTTACCAAAATAGATATCGTGACAAATAAAAATAGCAAGAACAAGCCCTGTAATGGGATTAAGACAGAGCATGGGAAACTAATGACGGAGGATAAAGACAAACGTGGAGGCAATGGCAGGTAGTGTGACAAACGAAATGCTTGGATAAGCAAAATCCAGGAAACCAGACAGCTGAAAGACCCAAGACCAAGACTAAGACAAATCTGTCAGCAATACAGATAGCATCACACTGTGCCAGAAGACAATGCTAAATTATAAATGTTAATGATCGATGGATTCAGCAAAGCCATAAGCAGAACAAAAGAAATGAAATGGAAAAGTACCCATGCTGCCGTGTTTGATTCAGGTCTTCATTCTAAGGAAGATACAATAGTCACGCTCTTCTCTCTTAGGAAGGGGATTTTGATTTCAGACATAATGGCAGCATGCTATGAAATACCACCAACTCTTTTGTACCATCATCCTTTAGTCATCAGAAAAAAAACTCACTTCCATACAGAATCTTGAACTCAGCACTAAGAATCTTCAGAAAGTAACATGAGATGGGTATACAGGGGATGTAGATTAACACAGGGAAAAAATGGATGTAAAAGGATTAAAAAAGAAAGACAAAAGATTAAAGAAAGCAGGAAAAGGAGGGAGAATTTCAAAATCAGCTATTCAAATAGTCATTGAGCAACTACTATGTGACAGATACCATACAAGTTAGTAATGATAATTAGATAGGGGAAAAAAATAGCCACAGTTTCTGGTCTAAGGAGCTTATAATTTGGTAGCAAAAAAAAGATAGTAGTTAAATAACCACACCAAGAAATACAAAATTAAATGTTGCTATGTTCTGAAGAAAGGATGTGTGATACTACAATTGCATATAACAGAAATTGTAGGAAGGTCAGGGGAGCCCTCTCTAAAGAATTAATAATGAAACTGAAATGTAAAATGGGTAGTTTGGAGATGTTGGTGCCGAGTCCTCCAGATAGTGGGACTGGCATACAGAAAGGCCCTGCGGTGAGAACAGAAGAGAGAGAAGAGCCAAAAGAGACTAGAGGAAAGAACCTAGGAGAGTGTGGCATGCCAACGAAGCTGCGGCAGAGGACAGGCCATGTGAGCTTTCGCATCTTCATCCCACAAGCAATAACAGCCACAGAAAATTTTAAATCAAGAGTCTTATTATTCCTTACTGAAGAGCCCTCACTCCCACCCTATAGGGCAGCTTGGCTGTCCAAACTCCTCATACCTCACTCCTCCATCATCCACACAAGTCTTCTCACTTTTTCTTCCAGATGGCCTGACTATTTCTCAACAGAGAGACTTGGCACTTGCTTCTCCTCTGCATGCAACCCTTTCTCCCAGCACCCACAGATCTTACCCCTTCCGCACCTCAGGCCTCTGCTCAAATGTCTTCTTGTGCATACCTTTCCTAAAAATTGAAACAGAAGTCCCATGCTACCCCTATACTTCTGTACCTTCTTAGTCTGCTTTGTTTTCACTATTTGTTAACTTTATAAAACATATGTGCATGCACATAGGTGTGCACGTGCACAAGACACACACATACACACACACACATACAAATAGAATTTGGCTCCTGGAAGGCAGAGAGTTCACAACTAGTGCATGAAGTATTCAACAAGTATTAAGTGAATGCACAAATGATTCATCCAGAACACACATGAGACCTGTATATTCTGGCCTGACAATTTTATTGTATACCTTCTCTCCACAATTTCATCCAAACAAAAAAGCCTTGAATTTAGAAAGAATTATCAATCAGAACTGTCTACCGTCCTTTCCTAGTGGCATCAGAACATAAGGGAAAAAACATGCACATAAGATCAATCTTCATTACACAAACCAAACAAAGAATATTTGCAACATCGCATATAGAACTGGTAGGAATAAGTAAATATTATTTGCAAAACCAAGAAAGAAAAAAGAAAAGAGGTGTTGCTGTCCTAATTTAAAAGGGCACAAATACATAAAGAACTAAGAATATGTGTATCACTGGCACGGAAAAAGGGAAAACCCAGAACCCACTTATATTATCCTTATGTCATTAAGAACCATCATGAAAAGGAGCTACCTCTAAGAGTCAGGGTAATCAAATGCCATGAACACTTATATAGTGTGTATTCATATAATGAGAATTTATTATACAGACAATTTTAATGTACTTAGCACCATTCTAGAGATTGCAGCAAAATTAAGCCATATTGCTAGATACATTCTGTAAGATTGGTAGAGGGAAGAATTTTTTTTACTGTGGTTTTGAAAAGACAATTACAGAGAACAAGAAAAGCAAAGTAAAAGATATGTGTTAGAAAAACAGAATGCCATAGGGGCTGGGGAGAAAAGAAGAAAGAAAACAAGTCCCCCAAGTTAAAATAAGAACCCACTGCTCTGATCACTTAAGAAATAAAGAACATTTAGTATGCATGTGTGTGTGTATTCTTCATAAGGCAGATAAAATAAAGTCAGCTTCTTGTGTATGAGAAACTCTAAAACTACATTTGAGAGAAAGAGAAAGAGAGACTATGAAATCACCTGCTGGTGGCTGAAATTTGTGATGTAAAGGGAAATGTGCCTGATCTTCAGGACCACCACAAAATGAGTCCAAAGGGGTTTACAGAGTGGACCTGATTGAAAGGCATAATGACACCTGAGCAGATGTCAGGATAAAAGGATTATAAAAAACACTCCTGCCTAAAAGTTTCATGCTGTCATTTTTAGGTTAAAATATTGATGTCCACCATTAAAATACAAGTATGTTATCTATCATAACAATTGCCAATTGCCTTGTTGGTCAGGGTGTGATCAGTGTTCAAACAGCAACAGCATCTCCAAAGAGCCAACATATAAGTGCAGAATCTCAGGCCCCATCCATTCTGCATTTTAACTGACATGCACGTTAAAGTTTGAGACACACTGGTTTATTATCTATTCCCTAGGAAGGTAATTCATTAAAGAGTTGTTTGTCTCAACAGCCTCATATGACTTTCACTCTATCCTGAGAGAAACAAAGAATTCCAGAATGACTTAAAAAACAAATAAAGTGTTTTTGGATCAAGAATAACAGGAAAGTTATGAATCTCTGGACAGAGCCAAAAGGATACATTTGAATCTAAGACAACAGTAAATGTATGTAAAGATCCAAGGTCCAGCGGAGCACAGTGGCACATGTCTGTAATCCCAGTGGCTTGAGAGGCTAAGACAGAAGAATCAAAAGTTCAAAGCCAGCCTCAGCAATGGCCAGGCGAGGCATAAAGCCTCATATGAGTCTCAAATACAAAATAGGGCTGGGGATGTGGTTCAGTGGTCAAGTGCCCCTGAGCTCAATCTCTGGTTGTACAATTGTACACAATACCATCCCAGTTGTATTGTATCTATCTATAACTTAAAAATATTTTTAAAAAAATTAAAGTGACTACGCACCTTAAGAAAATGCTGGTGTGTGGAAGGGTTGCTCTTAACAGGGCAGAGCAGCTCGTTCTGTTTATAACCATCTGTTCTTCTCTTCTCTTCTTCAAACTTCAAATCTCATTCCCAAGAGAAATTTTCTCTCTCAGTATCTAGGTGAAAGAGGCATAAAGGATCTAGAATTAAAGCCATAAAAGAGATCTTAAGTATGTGTGTATCCAACAAACTCAACAGATGTACCTACATCCACAAGCATTTATTATTTAGAAGCTGTAACACTTTTCTTGTATCATCCCTAATATTTCATGAACTTTTTACTTTAATTTTACAGTTGTTTTAGTTATCACAGAAAGAAATTGATGGAAATGATCCCTCTTTACATGTGGAAAATGCATTAACCTGAGGGAATCCCTACGTAAGATACTGCACAGGAAGACTTCAGAAGGGGCCTGGCTTATGAGTGGAGTGAAACCATACCCCCAGAACAACTTTGTATAACATACACACATCCTCCAAGAAGTCCCCCAAACCTCGAGAAGGTGATCCTACTAAAAAACTCTCTCCTTTGCTAATGAATGATAAAGACATCAAATTTGAATTTGAGGTTTAATTACAGAAATTTTACAAAAGTACATTTAAAAAAAAGCACTAGTCTTGGGGGTTTAGATCCGTGTGTGTGTTTTTAAGTTAACTTCATGTTTTGTGGGAGCAGGATTACTGACAATTTTCTAAACTGACGTGATGGGAGAAGATTGTGCTTGGAGGGCTGGTGCTGACCTAATACTTGGATTTGTTGAATTAGGATCCTTTTTTAAATGAATGATACATCTGGTTATATTGTAGTGAATACAGAGATGAATCAGACCCAAATAAAATCAAAGTCTCTGCCCTTTCTGCTGGTACCCACATAGGCTAGAAGGTATGAATGAGAATTCTCCTTAAGTTTCTCTCTGCCTAGTATTCCCACTCTGGGATGTAAAGTTCCCAATGTGGCTTCTGAAAATGTCCCTTTTCCTGCTATTTCACAGACTAGAGAAAACCTTCTTGATTTAATATACCACCATATTCTTTCCACATTTTGATTCTTTCATCAATGTCGTTATTAAGTCAGCCACAGATGAGTCTCCTTATATTCAACAGAAACATCAGCTCCTGATCCACGTATCTGCACTCCATGAACCAACCACCTTGTTTTGTAGGTTATGTTCTCTTTTCTTTGGTAATCTGCCCAATTGTACAACAGTAAACAGCTGGGTAGTAGCAGGGCCTGCTGATCTGAGCACAAGTCAGGGAGTCAGAAACTTTGAGTTCAGATTCCTCCTCCACCACACATCTGTGCTGAAGATAGGGGGCTATCCTATGAAAGCACACACCATGGTGGCCTTCCAATAACTCTGGAAGCTGACATGCTAATACCAAGAAATCTATGAGGTAGCATTTTTTGAATAGTCTTCTAATGGAGGTTTTGGTTTGCCATGAAAAAAGAAAAAAGGAAAGGGAAAGAGAGAGAGAAAAAAAAAAACATAGTAAAAGACAAAGAAAACAAGAGAGGCATAACTAGCCCTTCAGTCAGAAAAACTGTGACTGCTCAGAGTCCAGTACACAGCAAAAGGAAGATTTCAAGGTCAAGTTCCTCACCTTTCAAACCTCTGATTTCATATTAGAGGAGCAGGCTGTCAGCCTTCCTGTGTCAACAATTCTCTCTGGGAAGGTTAATGTCACTTCTAAGCTTAATAATGGCCCCAAAGTTAGGAATGTACTGTAAACATCCTGAATGTGATGAATAAGTCAAAATAAACAAGAATGATAAATGCAGACTGTTACTGAAATTCTTTAAAGCTAATATTGGTTACAAAAGAAGAGGAAAAGTAAGCTAAGGTTGTATCCATCAGGGATCAAGTTTGTATATGAAAATAAGAGCCTCCGCACACTGTAGAATTGATACTTCCACTAGGAAACTGTAGCAACATATAATGCAAACCTTCAGGAAAGTACCAACATCAGTACATAATGAAATTTACAAAATTGCTGGAAGATTTCAACATTCTCTTCTATCAAATGAGTATAGCATCATCTGTCTTGCTCAAGTCACAAGATCATGGTGGGTTTAATTGTGAGGTTTGTATTTAGGGAATGAAATGAATTATTATGGATTTAGCCATTGATCTTGAAAAATTGTCAAACTTTTTTTTCAGTTATTTGAAGTTAATTTTGCTTCCCTCTAGTACAAAATCTAGTGAATTTTATCATAAGTTATACTTTTCTCTAATGCAGTGGTACAGGGTCTGGCTGCACATTACAACATCTACAGAGGTTTTTTTATACACTTCCAGTTCCATTTCTAATAGGATGTTTTCTCCCAAAATTCATAACTACCAGTGAGATGGTATTATGGGGAGGGGCTAATGGGAGGTAGTTTGGTCATAGAGCAGTGTGTTTGTGAGTGAGATTAAAGCCCTTTTAAAAGAGGCCCTAGAGAATTGCTTTGCCCCTTCCACTCTGTAAGGACGGGGCAAGAAAATGGGCCCTCTCTGAGTATTAAATCTGACACCTTGATCATGGACTTCCTAGTCTCCAGAACTATGAGAAATAAATTTCTGTTATTTATAAGCTTCCTAGCCTCTGATATTTTGTCACAGCAGACTAAACAGACTAAGGCATCCCTCCTAGACCAAGATCTAGAGGAGAGACTAGGAATCACTACTTTCAAACACTGCCTTGAATATGTGCCATAGATAGAAAGTAATTCTCAAAATTGCAGAATCATTGCTTTAAGGGTTGAATAAAATTTGAAGAGTAGTTACTAATATTAATGGGTACTAAATTATGAGAGTCCCCAAAACACCATTCTTCAGACAGTATCCCATCCCTTATTAATATTCTCCAGTGTCCCTGTCCTTCTGTCCTTACTTTTATTCCATAGTAATGCTGAGATCCTGCCACTATCTAGTCATTATCATGCCTCCATTTTCACAAATATGAAAATGTTTATTAAACTACCATCTGGAACAGTCATGAATGAATGTACCCACTGCCTCAAGCAACAACCAATCCTACATCAACTTCCTCAACAATGCAAATTATCCTGGTTTGTCCAACTTAAATAGCGGTGATTTCCTAAACCAAGATTGAATGAATTAATCCTTGAGCTTTGTACAGCAACGTACCTGACTATAGTCTACAGCTAAATGTGTCAGTTAACCTCAATATTAACTCATCTTCAAACTGAGGAATTCAGTTCTGAACACCTCATGTTTGAAATGACTGTTAGATATCTAACAGAAGCTGTAATGTGGGAAGTACACAGAGGAGTACATGTAATGTGGAGTAATGTGGGAAGTACACAGAGTTCAGGGGCAATTACAAGCTGGAACTATCCATGTGTGAATAGTCGATAGACAAATGATACTCAAAACCATGAGACTAGATGAGATCACCCCTGTTAGTTCAGGTATAGAATGGTACTGAGCCAGTACTGAGCCTTAGGGAAAAAAAATCAGTACAGGATAATGACAGGAACCAAATAGGAGCTCTGGGCTCAAAGTTTTCTGTCACTAGAACTTGCTATAGAGTCAGTAGAGTAATAAACATTAAGTACTTACTACCTGCCAGGCACAATTCTGTATAAAGTATAAATGTCTGATAATATTAAATTGAATTAATAATGAAGATAAGATTTTATGAGGAAATCCTACTCTAGCTAAGGAGGAATAATTTTGTTTCAGTTAGCCCAGTTTGAAAATAAATGGTATCTAAATTAAGGAAAATTTACTGTTCTCATTGTAAACTTATAAAACAAACAACCAAAAATAATTCTAATGTTATAAACTAATATTATATTTCCCCTAAATGTCTAAATGCCAGATCTTCCCTGAAATATGTCCTGATTGAAAACCATCAAAATTCTTCTTACTTTTAACCAACTACATAAATATTTCTGAGTTCCTCCTAACTATATGTTAATTCTCCTTCTTAACTTTCCACCACTAATGGGTTTGTTGACCAACACTTAAGCATCCAATTTACTTCAACTTGTAGTAGACATTAACAGATGTTTTTTTCCCAACATTCTGCATTCACGAATGTCTTCACCATTTATTCCATCAAGGAATAAGCATGTGCTAGGTTCTGTCCTCAGGGTATGACCCCTATTTCACTTGCATCTGTAACCTGGCAGGGACCCTTGCATTCTTCAGGACAACAACAAATATAAGGTAATTTAAAGAATAAATTTCTCAACTGTTTTTCTGGAAAATGTCTTTTTCCTTAAGTCCAAATATCTGTATCACTCCATAAGCAGAGTCCAAGCAACAGAACAATGTGAGAGAGTTTGGCAGGTAGTCTCACTCTTTTAGAACACAGCTTAGTAGCTGTTGGTCTACAGATTTTAGTGCTGATTTACAAAGAAGAACACAAAAAGTTGAAATGGGCCTCAAAGCCCCACGCACAAATTCAGGCCCAATAATACAATCAGAATTCAGCAGGAGCTCATTCTCAATTGGATGATTTACTTCTAAGACTAACTCAGTAGCCATATCTGCCTTTTGGTTCCTTGTTCGAACATTCTTTCCTTTTTTAAAAAAATGAAGTACGGCTTAATTATTTCACAAGAAAAGGAGCAAACACCTTCTTTGTTGTATTTATGATCAAATTGTTGCATGCTTAACCAAGCAGCTAAGTTTTCAACGTTCCTCACTTTCCTTTTTTATTTTAAAAATAAGAATTAATTTTAAAAAATATTAATGAAATCCCTCTGTAATCTCAATTTCCAATGATCAAAACTTACTATTTTATTTATGGGTAGAACTACTCTGTGCAAAAATATCCTGCCATACGGGAAATAAAACAAGTGAATATGGCATATTGTGTTTGTGTTGGATGCTACAAACGATAGAACAACATCATAATAGACTTTTTAATTTCTTCACGTAAAATATTAGGGTTTATGCAAACAATAAACTCATCATATTTAGATTTGGAACCCAAGAATATAATCCTAAAGCAACAAATATACAATTAAATATGAGGGGATAAAATGATGACTTTCCTCTTCTGTTGACAGAATGACCTAAGTTAAATTATACTCTGTTGAAAAATATGTGGTAAATATTTGTTCTAAGGAATTAAAGAGCAGAAGTTTGACAAACATATGTTTCATCCACTTAAGGGTATGTGATGTTCTTAATCATCTTTCTCTATGTATAATCTCCAGACGATGGAAACCAAGCCCTTGAAAGTATTTGAAATTACTAGTTTTGTAAAGTGGCACACACATGTAATCCCAATGACTGTGGAGGCTGAGGCAGGAGGCTGGCAAGTTAAGGTCAGCCTGGGCAATTTAGTGAGACTGTCACCAAATAAAAATATAAAAGGGCCTGGGGGTATAGCTCAGTAGTAGAGTGCCCCTGTGATAAATCCCCAGTACCACAAAGCAAAGAAAAGGAAGAAATAAATTGAAAATTATCTTGCTTTTCAGAAATTTTGCAAAAATTTACATGGCTAGTTACGTCAGAAGAATAAAACACAAAATAAGCAGGCCATTCTTATCATTTACATTCTTCTTGTAATTCAATACATGTCTAAGTAAAATATATATCTTTACTGCAATATATTACTTGTAAGTATCAGCTATTACAAGTACCTCCTATTAGACCCAAAAAAAGAAGTTCCACACCCTGAAACTTTCACAATTTTCAGAGAATTCAAAATAATAATGTATACAATTTTTCAGTGGTGATTTAAATTCATTATAGACTAAAAACATATGGAATATATAAATTTACTTTTAATATTTTGGCTTTTGTGAGATATATATATGTAATAATAATAAATAACACACATAATTATACTATCTATAATTGCTATAAATTATGAAGGTAATTCCTGTGTATCATCCCAAGGTCAAGTAAAGGGCATTTTTAACATTCCATCAAGTAGAAAACTGCTGTCCTGAAAGACGGAAGGAAGGAAGGAAGGAAGGAAGGAAGGAGAAAAAGCAGGAAGAAAGAAGGGACAGAGGGAAAAATTTTATTACTATTAGTTAATGTAGTTCACCAAAATTTACTACTTTTTGGTATCAAGGAGGAAAATGTAAAAATTCATTAAAAATTTAAAAATCCAAGAAAAATATGAGTAAATAAATAAAATTATGGATTTGAAACCAAAAATAATTCCTAATAATAATATAAAGCAGTTTCTTAAATTAATACCATTAGTTTTATATCATCTACTGAAAAAATGTTGAGAGAGTTCTATGTAATGAGAGACAAACAACTTTCATAGTTCTCAGTCTATCTGATACACCTCTGAACTATGTATATCCTTGTATAACTATCTTATACAATTCAAATTTTGCAGGATTCATGAATTACAAACAATATTAAAACAAGAAGTCATCATCAGCTGGAATTTATCCTTGGTTTGGAATATAGTCAATCTAAAATTCTTAATGCCCTTGTTGTAAGCATGCCCAGTGATCACGTCGATTGGAAGGCATACTGGCATACTGTACTCATTTGAGAACAGGATGAAAATTGTCTCAAGTCTTGCCCTACACTTGTATAATACCTCTGTTACTCACTTAACCTTGCTTCAGTTTCTTCCTCTTAAAATGAAGACATATTTTCTAGTGATTCACTCAGACATTCATAAAACAAATATTTATTGGAAACCTAAACCCTCTCAGTGCCTAACACTGTTTTTGACACAGTGAAAGCAGCAGTAGATGCCTATATCTTGCCTTCCAGGGAATAGGCAGAGGGCAGGAAAGAGACCCTAAGCAAGTGAACAAGTGACAAGAAGAAGTAAGAGGAGCTATGAAGCAAATCAGCTTGGAATCCAATTTCTCAGTAACTAGAATTTCTCTCTTTGAGTTTAAACAGTTTCACGCTAGGACACGAAGGTTCACATTTATTTCTAACCATATTTATACTCATCTATATTGATGTTCACTTGTTCCCAGAGGAACATGACATCTCACGCAAGGTATTCCATTCCCTGACCAAAGATCTACATGATTCCCAGGGTATTGCACCAGGAGAAACGACTCCTCATGAACATAAAAGTGCAAGGAGGAATGGACTTTTCATTTATGTGTTTAGAAGACTGTATATTGCATGAGCTTACCATGGAGAAAAGTTAACTCTACTAGAACATGAACAAAAAGAGTAAGTACCTGGTTTCAAGAGCAGATGCTTTAGGAACTCATGTGTTCAAAGATTGACTTTAGAAAATTCAATGTGCTCTTCTACCCCTATCTGCCCCTCTCAGAACTTTTTTTCAGGATATTTACCAATATTCTCAAAATATAGTTTCCAGAAATTAGGGATATGTTACACATTTGTTACAGAAACCAACTGGCTTTCTGATAAATCAATCTACTTTCAATAGCTTTTCAGGCTTATTCCAATGCAAAGAACTATTTAGGGAAATTCAAAACAGAAAAGAGGGGAAAGCATGTGAATAAGATAATGCCACTTGATCTTAGAAAAATAAGTAAACAAATAAACAAACTTCCGCTACCACAACTACAATGAAAATGGGTCCTGGGAACAAAACAGCCCTGCTAGGGAAATGCTAGCTTTCTACAAATGGATCACAGAATTTGATAATCCCAGTGGTGTTTCATAATTGCATATAGGATTCATTCTTATTCATAGAAATGTCTTGAAAAAGGAGGAACAGGAAGCAGTGAAAGTACAAAAAGGTGTAGAGAAGCATGAGAGATAAAGAAATACCTAACCTGAAAAACAAGGATGTGATTTTAGCTCTTCCCTCCTCGTCATATTTCCCCCATTTTGAACATGATCAGCCTTGTTGTACATTCTCTCTCCTCCTCCCAAGGTCCACACTCACATCTCCAGCTATCTTTTGGATATTTTCTGTATTTGAAATCAAATATCTAGGAAATTCCTCAAACTGTACTCCTCTTTGGTATTCGGCTGTTCACGACTATTCAATTTGCAAAGTCAGCTCTGACTTGTAAAAAGTTTCCTGTATTTTATTCAAAATTAGACACAGGTTTTGCATCGTTTCTCTATGATTACTTAATGGGATGAGCCTTTATAATCCAGTAAATGGGCATAATTTAAATATATATAGACCTTCATCAAAAGCTTTAGACGTTTTTGTTTAAATTCCAGTGGAACCATAATTCCATTCAGAGTAGGGGGCTTAATCCAAACCAAAATTCACTTTTTAAGCAAAAACGGCACTTTTTTTTTTCACTCTGCAAGGTAAAATTCAGCAGAGTAGGGAAAAGAAGTATAAACTTCGAATTCTGAGTTAGCAACATACATGGTATTTGACCTTGAAAAAGTTTGCCCATCTCTATCATCCTATTTTCTCCTTTACAGAAGATAGTAATCTCTAGCTCATAAGTGTGAAAATTAAATTAGAGATTTAAGCCAGGGAAAGGCATGAGCTCTCCCTAAACCAGAAGCAAGAGAACTGAGTACAGGGAGTAAGAGTCATGGGGTGCCTATAAGTCGTGGACTGGCTAGTCTCCTAATAAGGTCCATAATACCTTTGCCAAACAGATGAACTACAGCAGTTTTTTTGGGTTTTTTTAAACCAAAGATTGCCCCTCAGACATGAGTCCCAAAAGAGGGCAACTCTTAAAAAGCAAACAAAAAGATTCCATAATCAAGTGAATTTTGGAAATCCTATTTAATAGCTACTCATGATTCATCACGTGCTCATTAGTTTATTAAGCCCAGAAATCTTTCAGTAAAAATATTTCTAACTTTTTTGATCCATCGTTCCTGAATTACTTTTTGACCTAGAATGATTTTTTTTCAGAAACTAAATTAACAAAAATTTTTAACACAAAATAAAGCAGTCTGTAGCCTGACTTTTGTATTAATAATGTATCTTGTACATATTATACTCTGCCTATAAAGGATTATCTTTCATATCTGTTTTTGCCCTATGGAATCTGCAGTTGATTCAACTTAAAATAATTCTAGATTTGTTTTCCCCTCACCAATAAATGAAGCTTCACATTTATATTTTTATCATCATTACCTATTTAAATATTTTGAGACGTGGTTTCATTAAACTGTCTTGCCTGTTCAACTTCTTACTTTTTAAGCAAAATTCATATTTAAAACACCTCCACGAGGACTTTTGAAGTGTGTTTTATAACATTAGGGTATTCAGAAGAAATATTTCCTTATCCATGTGAGTTTATTTTGCTTCGTTAACAGAATCTGAGAGAACTTCACCTTTGCATTTGACGAGGCTTCTTTCAAGCTGTGTTGATGTGTCAGTTGATGGTCTAGCAATTCTATTAAAGATCTGTAAGTGCTGCTTTTCTAAAAATTTATACAGCACTTGAGAAATCAATCCAGAGGGTTCTCTAGTTTGATTCTTGCCTCTGTGCTTTAATATCAGTTTCACTGCCAAACATGGATTAACTGGAAACTTGGTTGACCAGATTACACCAGAACCCTCAAAACACAGATACCAAGTCCCTACCTCATTCTCAATTTTTAATTTTCTTGCTCTGTCCAGATCTGGAGCTCTCAATAATTTTATACTCTTGCTTATACCCTCCTCTACTCTTACTTGAAATATCAAGGGGTTTAAGTGACACATCTAAAAGCAAATTTAAAAAATCAGAAAGTTAACTATGAAAATTTCAAACACATGCTTGGGCTTCTCCTGGAAGCATATAGAAGGAACGGAGCTATTGAAGGGGATGTTAATTAATATTTGACCCAGACAATTCACAGTAGCCTTTAATTGCTGCCAGGATTTTTCCTTTCTGTTCTTAACTCCTGCAGATTCTCTTCATATTCACCATTCGTTCATTCTTTGGAGTTCTGAAACAATCATTTATGTTCTTGTATGCTTCATAAATTCAATATTGCATACAAATAACAGGAAAGAAACAAAAAAGTTCTTTGGATATTTATTATTTACTAAATACTACTCCACCTAGATCATTCTTCATTTCTGAATTGGTAGTATAAAACTCTGGATATCAAAATATATATTCTGTAAGAGTGTTCTGTTGCCAGATGATCTAGGTGTATGGTCAAATGAGTTTAGAAACACTGAGGTAAAGTCAAATTGACTTCCTCAGCTCAGGACCACTCAGATTGTTAATTATTCAAACCTAATTATGACTCTCTACAAGAAGCTTAGAAGATACACTTTGCCTAGGTAGCTTTTATTTTATCATATATTAGTATATCCCAGAAGAGAGTCCAGTAGAAACGTAACCCAAGCCAAGAACAATGTCTTCCAGGAACTGGCTACATCATGCCTCCACAGTGATTACTCCAGCTACAATGAAAGGGAAAAGAGCAGAACTCTATAGGAATTCATAGTTATTCCAAAAAGAAGGCAGAAACTAAAAAGAACACTGATATATTTTCCAAATGGCAAAATAGGCTGAAATGAGCCACTGAACTTGTCATTTTAGTGACTTCAAACTTTGAAACACTAGGGAAAGTAAAGCAAAATTGAAGTTTTCCATATTAAATTAAATTTAGAATGATATATTACTTATAAAAGGCAAAGTATAAAAATCATTTGTTTATAACTTTTTAATAACCTATATTCTTCAGGATATGACATTTGTTCTTGAAATTGTTCCAGTTGCTTTTCTTGCATGAAAAAAAAATTACCCTCAAAATTCAGTAACATAAAAGAATTATGTTCGTAGATCCTGTGAGTCAAGAATTTCAGGCAGAGCATAACTTCTTTCTAAAATCTAGGACAGCTGGGACTGGGAACTCTTCCAGATTGGTTCTTCCTGGCTGACCTTAAGTAGAATAATGAGTTAAGCCCACGTACCCTTGCCCATACCAGAATGGAGCAGGGTAAGGATAGACGAACATCTCATGTTACAGCTCCGTGTTTCAACAAACAAATCAGAAGACTCCAAACCTTTTATGATCTGATCACACGAAGTCACAATATGTAGCTTCTGCCATGTGTGTGTGTGTGTGTGTGTGTGTGTGTGGTGTGTGTGTTTGATTTCAGCAATCACAAACTCACCAGATTCAAGGAGAGTAGAAAGAGTCTCTGTATCTCAATGGAAGAATTGTCAAAAAAATTTTGAGAATTATATAAACTGTCAAGAGAAAAATGATAGAGCTTGAGAATTGGAACTTGATAGAAAATTAAGTGTAAGTGTTGGGTTATGGGAGATATTTTCATTTTTGCAAAAAAGAAAAAAACAGACAAACATGAAATATGAGACTTGTTTAAAAAACTAAGAAGAGACATTATAATTTATGTGAAATCTAATCCAAGTTCTATTACTGACATTAATCAAATCTGTTGCCTCAATACATTAGTAAAATGCACGTTTTACTGGGTTAGAAATTCAAATCTGGATTTAACAAACTAATCCTTATTGAGATATGAATGAATCAGTTCTTAAAGTGGATATAAGCATTTGTGCCTTTGTTCTGTAGTAGTATATTTATTCATGAAGTCCTTCAACAAATAAATGCTGATAATATCCTTTGTACTTAAACTGTGCTATTTGTTGAAAACACATGTTGTATTAATCCATTTTCCATTGCTGTAACAAACTACCTAAGGCCACATAATGTATAGAGAAAAGAGGTTCTTAGCTTTTATTTCTAGAGGGTCAAGCATCTGATTGGCTCTGGTAAAGTCCTACTTGGCTGCATAACAACATAGCTGATAGTATCATGGTAGAAGATGAGAAAGGGAGATATTATCTAACAAGACAAGGAGCCCAAGGAATGTGAAGGGGTCAATCTAGCTCTTTTACAGCAACTCAAACTTGGGTGAAAAGCTACCAATGTACAAGACCAGCATCATTCCTTTCAAGAGCAGCGCTCCCAATGACCTAACTCTACCTCTGTTTTTAAAGCAATTCTGATCATAACAGAAAATTAAAATCTACATCTGTTAATAAAATATATGAGCTAAGTGGTTGGACACAACCAAACAATAAAAAAAAAAATGAAAGTAGTGTATTACTGAGCCATGGAACAAGTAGTATAGATAGTAACTTCAGAGTTCTGAGAGATCCCTATGGAAATAAGTAAACCAAGAAGACTTCATGGAAGCATTTTGTAGATGGCTCTCTTAAAAAAGAAGAGAACTGACCAAGGACCAAATATGTGTCTCTTCTTGTACCATGTATACATTTTCAAAAGGATATGGCAATTCAGAATTATACCACAACACATAAGGTACAGGAAATGTTATGTGCTTTTAACTTATTCAAACCAAATTATATTTAACTCCCAGTCACTACTGGCCAAGCTCACTGAAAACACCAACACCAATAACTTTTGTTTCATAACTACATTCCCCTCCCCTGCCTCCCATCTCTCTCTCCCCTCTCCACTCTCCTCTCTCTTTTCCTGACCCATTCCCACTTACTCATTTTATACTGAATCAGAACAACAACAACAACAACAAAAAAAAACTTATAAAGTCCAGGACAAGTAGAAGTTCCTGACCAAAGGAAACCTGGAAAATATTTAACATGGTTAAGACAGTCATTGTCCTAGTTAACATGGTTCACTCAGAAGTGGCAGATGCCACTGCTAACCCCATTCCACATTATCAAAACTGACTCTATGGGCTTTCTCCTCACCTGTCATGTCGGGGCTTCCAGCATCTCAAGATGCTTCCACATAAAAAGGCTGGTATGAACTTTTCTCTAGAGTAGGGGAGACTAGCATACAAAAACACAAAGGACTGCTTGACCTTTCTGTCCAAAAAAAAATGTGTGAAAGTATTTTTTTATTCTGTTGTTGGTAAATCTATTTGGCAAAGAGCCTAAAGTCATGGTAATAAAATTATTAATATATTGCTCGGCCAGAAGTGATAATTGCACTGTCTTTTGCTTAAAGTTTACCAACTTTCAGAAAAGAACTACTCTGTTAAAAAAAAAAGTGGAGATGAAAGCACATGCATATGGAATACTCAAGAGCTGTACAAATATGAGAGGAAATGTGTAAATGGCTCTGGTAATAAGAAAATAAAAAGGCATTTCTGTTTATTTATGCATCTGACACCCAATATCAACCATTTCACTCCATGCTGTCATTTTTAAACTGTTTGGTATTCACTATAGCTTATCCAATCATAATAAATTCATCTGACATTTGGAAATTGTAGCATACATATTATCATCCAATTTCTATATCTTTTAGGATCAATTGCTAACCAATGCTATGAATTTTAATTCCTAATTTGAAAACTCTGTTGAAACAATATTTCATGTGGGAAAAGAAACACCTACCAGTAACTCTGGGGATTTTTCTTTGTTGTTGGTCGTTTTGCCTTTTTGATTTGCAGTCTCTCGGTGTCAGAGATTCCTACTTTTATCAGTTGTTGCTTCAGTTTGTCTTCAGTTTGTACCACCAGCTGAGGGATATTAACCATATCTTGCATTTCAGTAGTCCATCTGCCTTTTCTATTTGCACTGTGAATAAAATACCTAGATATAATTCTTAGCTGTTTATATGAACAAATAGTATCATTATGGGCATAAAATAATACTATTGAATTTAAATATGATTTCTAGGTTGAGAACCTCATTTTATAAAAAAGTTAAAATCACTCCCATCAGGGATATAACAAAATTGTTTTGCCCAAAACGCTGAGCTAAGATAATTAAAAACATTTTTCCTAGGTTCCAATTTTTATGTGTACCTTTATCCCCCATTCTCACTGAGTACTATCTACAAAATGAATAAAGTCTGCACATGTTTTAGCTGCATCTACCAAAAAAAAAACCAACTATATAGACCCATGGACTCATGGAACATTATTGCTAAAAAATTCTTTGAAGGTTTTAAAACTTGGTTGCACATTGGAATCACCTGGGGGAGCTTTTAAAAATACCATTGTCTGGGTCACACCCCAGAGATTCTAATTTAATTGGTATAGAGTGAGGCCTAAGCATCAGGATTTTTTTAAAGGCTCCCCAGGTAATTCTAATACACAGCCAAAATTGAGAACCACTGTTCTAAACCATTTGTTTTATAGATGAAACTATTAACCCTATCAGTGACGCACACAAATTTGAGTTAGAACACTGCAGCTGAAGAGTTTGAAATTCCAGTTCTCTTTTCACTAACCCAGAAGTTTCAAATATGTTTTCTCAGACCTGGGATTCCTTAGATGTTCTGCAGGAGCATAGAGATGGGGTTGGGGCCTGGGGTCGGGGGTGTAAAAGAGGCAGCAGAGGTCTGGACCTGCTCACTCCTCTATCACAGCAGCTCTGATTTATCTTTTTCATATGCTGGAAGCCTTTGCAACATTCTTTCTAAGGAAAAGGGGGAGGGGGGAACATATCTGACTGAAGGTAAAAGCTTTAAGCTGTTGTAAATAGATTATTTATACATCAATAGCTCTCCTTCTCAAAAAAGGGGGGTTAAACGTTCTGATGTTTTAAGGGTAAAATCAATCAGTGAATAAAGTCATATATGTTATAATGTATATCTGAGGATTATGATCAGTTTAAATATAAAAGGATGAAAAATCCCTAAAGTTATAAGGTCACTGCTTTTAAGATAACTGCCAATATGTATTTTGTTCTTCTTAAGGAAGGTTGTGTCCATTTGCAGTGTGAGCTGGATTTAGAATGCCCCTAAGGAGCCAAGCTTTGAGAAGAGAGGAGGGCTTTTCAGAACACTAACTAGAAAGGGAAATTGGACAAACCAGGAGAAGAGGCCAGAGAAGATTGTACAAACTAGAAATGGGGGCAGAAAAAGTGGAGAAAGAATGCTAAGACTGAGAACTGGTAGAAACTGGATTCCTGTATACTGTATATGCTTAAAAAACGAAAGCACAGAGCCTGAGAAGAAGGGTAGGGTGGCTCCTTCACTGTCATACCCGCTATCTGGAAAACTTCCATTCATTTACCATTGGACCAGACTGGAGCCATGAGAGGGTTTCACCACAGTGCTGAACGTAGCTATTCATCAGCTGTGAGACCAACACAGATATAAGTGGCATTTACCAGAATCTTGCAAGTTGCTACTTAACATTTGATGTTTGTACTTTCAGCTATTCACATCTTTCTGCTTTAGAATTTGCAGTGGTTATCTATTTTTATTTTGACATGTTTATATTAGTACCCATTACTGTATAGAATCTGGAATACAATCCTCTTGATATATTTTTATTACTAATGGCAGAGGATAATATATAATTTATAGAAAAAATAGTTCCCATACATTGATTACCCACTACCTGCCAAAAATATGAATTTCAAAAATCTGTAAATATTATTTTCAAACTATAAAGTTGATATTGTTATCTTTTTTCTACTCACAGAGAACACTGAGATCAAAAGGGTTATTTTGCCCAAGGTCACCACCTTTAACGTACTTTTAAAATTTCTAAAGTCCATGTTATTTTCTCTACTACACCATGCTGTTCTGTTTTCTTTCTAAGACCCCTGAGTCAAGTAGAAAAGCCCCCAAGCTGCTGAAATATGTAATCCAGCAGAATTAAATACATTTGAAGTTCCTTTTCCTCCCCAAAGGGGACCCCATTTTCCAGAGACCCTTGGAAAATTACCAGTTCACCATGAGCTGAAAATGACAATTTTTTAAGTAATTATAAAAATCATTACATGACATAGAAGGACATATATTTCTGAATGGAACTTTGCAAAATTTCATCAAATTTTATAAGCTTTAAGCATTGTATAGTAATGAATCCAGAAGTTCATCTCCACATAGTTATGCAATACTTAATCTTCTGCATATCTACCTCATAGCAGCCATTAAATATACTTACTTTTTTATCTTTATTTTATTTATTTTTGTTTGGTGCTGAGGATCAAACCCAGTGTCTCACACATGCTAGGCAAATATTCTACCATTGAACCACAACCCCAGCCCTAAATATACTTACTTTCCAAAATCCTTTTTCACTCATGCTGAAGAATTTCTAGTATAAAATTTCAACATTATGATTATGACTCAAAGTTTAAAATGATAAATTTTTCATTTAAAATATTAAAAGTATAAGGTAGAGGTCCTTCCTTCCACCTGTTTATCAAGGATACAAATCTTAACTAGTCTCTACCATAAATCTGCCATTGTATAAATATTACCTATGTAACACTAAATTAAGATTTTGCTAGATCATTTTACATCTCAAAACATGTTTGTGTATACTTGATATAGACTTTCAACATAATTTGAAATATTCAGCATCTTAGTGTGACTTAACTTCCAATTCTTTCTTCTTTGCTGTTTAAATCATGTTTCACTTCTCTGCTTCCTGAAATGAAAATAGATAACAGTTATTGAGCATTTAACTATCCTATGTATTTCAATCATATTAGTTAGGATATCTTGATTTATCATCATAACAAATCTACAAAAACAAGTTTGATCCCCATAAGGAAGCTGAATTTAATAATATATCCAAATCAGTTAGCCAGAGTACAGTATTGATTCAATCCAGCTAGATCCCTTTAGGACTCAGCTACTTTTTATTGTTGTTGTTGTAGATGGACAATGAACACAATACCTTTATTTTATTTATTTTTTATGTAGTGCTGAGGATCGAATCCAGTGCCTCACATGTGTAGGCAAATGCTCTACTACTGAGCTACAACCCCAGCCCCAAGACTTAGTTACTCTTGAACATACAACTTTCAATTCCTTTAGCCCCATCTCTCATTCTATCTTAAATTATTGTGTGTGTCACTGCCTGCACAGCATCAGTTGAGGACATAGTCTCTGTCCCCCTTGTTCTTTTAATTACCTCACTATATCTCATAGGGCATTGAAAAAATAAATGTTCAATAAATCTAATTTGTTAAATTGAACTGACTTGATTATGAGTCCATAAATTTGTACTAAGCCTGTTGTAGTGAATTATTAAAATTTTGTGTTTTCTTGACATCCATTCTGAATCTGTTTAACTTCCTCATACCAGAAGCAAAGTCTAGGCATCCTGGACACAATTTCAAGTTCTCTTCCTTCTCCCAGTTCCTCAATGTGGTCAATCCAGATATCTACCTTAACAAGAACATCCTGGTGACCACCTCCCTACAGGAAATTCAAACACAACCTACTTAGCTGACTTCATTATACCTCCTAACCTGCATTGGCTGTGCATCTATGCCACAATAACCAATCTCAGAGTGCCCCTACAGAACTTGTGCCTGTTCACTCCAAACCCACCAATTAGAACTCCTGTAGGAAAACTGCTTGTGTGATGCCCTGGACCCCATAACAGATTCAGTCCATAGATATAGCTCTGCACCTGCTGGTTGAGTACCTTGCCCCCACATCCTTTCTATCAAACCTCATCTCTCATGCTCCTGTGAGTAATAGCCTGCATCTGTTATTTTATGTGTTTTTGTTGTATAGCCTCCTTTTGTCTGATAGGGCCAATATACCTAAACTTGACTTCCCTCCCAGACAAGCCTCTCCTGCAGTTTCTATCATGGCAGAAATAAGCTGGACACATCTCAGGCAAGAACCACAAGGATGTCTGACAGTATATTTGAGTTTTCTGTGAGAAGGACACAGGGTTAGACATTTCGGCATGAGGCTGTCCACTTTTATAAAGAAGGATCCCACAAAAAGCATAGTGTAAACATCCACAACTATAACTCCTGAATCTCTGTCAGGACAGACTTAGAGTTTATAGTCACTCTCCAGAGAGAGACCTCAAGAACAACTGGAGAGAAATATAACATGTGACTGTGTGCCACTCACCATAACATATGATGGTAGAGTGATAAGCAATCCAAGGAAGTCTTTCCTTCCCTCTATATTAGTCCATTTTGCATTACTCTGACAAAATACCTGATACAGGCTAACTTTACTTAAAAAAAAAAACGTTTATTTAGCTCACACATTTGTAGGTTCAAGATCCGGTATTGGCATCAGCTCAGCTGTACTAAGGGTCCCCTTGCCCACATCACATCGTGGCAGTGGTATATGTATGAGGAAGAGATCACATCTCAAAATGAGAAGCTAGAAATGCTGGAGTTCCACAGTCCCTTCTGAGGGTGTCCCCCAGTAGACCCAACAACTTCCCCACTGCTTAAAGGTTCTACACCTCCCACACTGCCACACCTTGGACTAAGCTTCCAACACATGAGCCTTTAGGGAACATATTAAAACCACAAGCAAACCATAGATTCCTCTGAAAATTGATGGTCTCCTTCTGTAACTCTGCGTGAGTGTGTGTGTGTGCGTGTGCGTGTGTGCGCGCGCGCGTGTGTCAGTTATAGGAAAAAGTTTTTCTATGGCTATAGTATAGGTTAAAACAATTATGATTAAAATAATCTAGGAGAAACAATAAAACATTTTGCTCAAATTTCGGTAATTTTTCAGATTTTTACTCACAGATCCATGCAGATGAGGGTTGATGAAAAGGACACAGGGGAAATGTGTGTGTGTGTGTGTGTATGTGTATCATAACATATATACGTTATGATGTGTTTTTTTAAATTTTTCTTGGTGATAGTCATCATTGTATGAGAATGAATCTTTGAAGGATTGAAGGATATGGTTAGAGAACTGCTTCTTGCTCAGTGGTTTTCTGGATTAGTTAACACTTTTGTTTCCCTGAAAATAATAGGCACATAAGTGTTCACTTCTCCTATGTTCTAGAAATTTTCCCCTTATCTCAACATCTATCTCAGGGATAAGTGATGAGTGTATTAGCCAACAAGTTGAGAAAAGTACCTAGGGAGTCCTTGGGGGACAATGAAAGAAAGCATGGCCACAGAGATATTGACTTAAAATCATGAACACAGTGGTACCTTGTCAAAGTCCAGTGAGTAGCAACAATCCATTAGAAAGATGATTTCTTAAGAATTATTAGTAACAATTTTTTTAAATATCAAATTATGTATGCATACTACCTGAACTCAGCTAAATAGGGACACAATAAATAGGGCAGATTACATCACTGATTGTTTCAGTCAGCTTTTGCATAACTGTGACCAAAATACCCTACAAGAACAACTTAGAGGTGGAGAACTCTCTTTGGGGCTATGATTTTAGAGGTCTCAGTCCATAGATGGCCAAATCCATTGCTCGCTTGCTCTCAGCCCAAGGTGAGGCAACACATCACGGGGGAAGTGTCCAGAAAATGAAAATTGCTTAGTTTATGGCAGGGTCAGGAAGCAAAGAGCAAGAGAGAGAAGAGAGAGGAAGGGTCCAAAGGCAGAACAACCTGTCCAGGTCACACTCCCAGTGACCCACTTTTCCCAGTCATGTTCCTCCTACCTACAGTTACCATCCAGTTCATCCAAACGAGGATGGATTGACTAGGCTACAACTCTCAAGCTTTTGGGCGACACCTTATATTCAAACCATAACAATAATATAAATAGAAAATGAAATAAAGGAATAAAATTGATTGGAGATGTCTCCTTTCTAAAGGATTTAGGATTATCAACATACCAGACAGGAAGATGTGCTCAAATTGATGAGCTCATGTATGAGAAACAGATTTCCAATAAGATGCTAGTAAAGAAATGGAGAACCAGATCAGGCCTAAATAACAGAACAACTCAGTATTTTTAATGTGTGGCAGAAAGAAACCTATATGTTCATCAAAACACATTATATTATCCTGAAAAACAGCCCAATATCGATTTTCAGCCTCTTTTGCAATTAAGTAGGAAAACATGAAAGCATTCAAGAGACCAGAATGAGGAAGTGGTAAGTCATACCTCCAGGCTTGGTCCTAAAATTTCCTAAGCCACCCTCCAAGTTCTTTTGCACTTATGTCCAAAGAGTTGATGAACCATTACATAAATGGGATGTAGAACCCTGAATGACTGCATGGAGCAGAGACTCTCTATGAATCCCCAGAAAATTATGATAAAAATATTAAAATTAGTTTTTCTTAAATCAATAATGTCAGCCTACTCTAGATAATAGACAAACATAGACTCAGAGTTTACGGAAGAAAATTGATTTATACTACACTATAAAATCAGATGATTTTTGAAGAGAGTTAAAGAGACAGAAGTTTTGCAGTACAACTAAATCTAGTGATCCATAAGGTTGAATAATCACTGATTGAAAATGGTACAGGGCAATGAAGAGAAAGCACGTCAAACATATATTTGAGTTATATGTTATACTGTGCTTCATTGCACGTTAACCCCCCCTGGAATATCAAATATTGAGCAAAAAGTGTACTTTTCTCTTAGATTACTGCATTGTTAGAAGACTTTAAAAAGTTCTAGATGTGAGCTGTTCTTCATTTCTATTCCCTAGTTCTTAAATAATACTTGACTTATAGTGAGAGATCAGTAAATGTTTGATGAATAAATGAAATAGTTACTTCAATAACAATGTTTAAGAAGACTTCTAACTGATGACACGTTTTCCTGATAATGGCAACATTAAATTAACAACAGTATTCCTCTTGGGCACCTCAAACTTAGAAAATCTTTAAAACAAGCCATATTGCATCCACATAAAATCGTATTTATTTCACTTCTTCATCATGTTAGCTCCTGCCATTTCTTTCTGTATTATTCCTGGAATATTCCTAGATGACATTTAAGCTATTGATTAAATGGTTAAATTATTAAGATGTAATTTGAAATCCTCTAAGTAGAGACAGAAGATTAAAAATTAACATCAACTTTCACTGCTTCCCAAGCCCCTATTAAAATTACATTAAAGGAATTTTGAAAGCATATACCCAGATAGTTGGGGGAAATAGGAATGAAGATAATAACAAGAATTTTTTAGATAATAGAAGTCAAATGGTAAAAAAAAAAAAAAAAAAAAAAGTTGAGAAAACTGAGTACTAATCAAATATCATATGGGGAAAAACATCAAGAACCAACCTGATTCACACTGGAAAACTACCAAATAATACAGGTATCAACAACCTATAGAAATTGAAGTGAAGGAGTGGTGGCTAAAATAAGAAAGTCCAGCTTCACATCTGTTCAAGAAGCATGGAAACAGTGTAACCTAAACATAATCTGATGATTTTTCTCTGGCAGACTTTAAAATTCTATCCTTAATCTGTATGATAAGCATTTTCATAATAGTGTGCCTTGGTGTAGGTCTGTTGTAATTGTGCATTTTTGGAGTCCTGCAATCTTCTTGTATTTGATTTTTCCATTTCATTCTTTAGGTTTGGAAAATTCTCCGATATTGTTTCATTGAAAAGATTGTGCATTCCTTTAGTTTGTATCTCAGAGCCTTAATCTATCTTGATAAATATGAAGTTTGGTCTTTTCAGGTTTTCCCACATTTCTAGGAAGTTGTATTTATGGTGTGTTAACATCTTTTCTCCATGGTCAGCTTTATTTTCAAGAGTATGTATTTTGTCTTCATTGCCTAAAACTCTGTCCTTCAAGGGTTCTAATCTGTTGGTGATGCTTTCCACTGAATTTTTTATTTAGTTCATTGATTCCTTCATTTTGAGGATTTCTGCTTGACCTTTTTTTTTTCAGAATCTCTATCTCTTTATCAAGGTGAACTTTCCCTTCCTGTATTTTCTCTCTGATCTTACATTGTTCTTTACCTTGCAGACCAGTTTAAACATGTGCATTCTAAACTCCTTCTCTGACATTTCTTCCACCTTGGTGTTTGTCATTGGATTCTGTTATCAAAGTATCCTAGCATGTTTGGGTTGATTTGTTCCCTTACTTTTTCATGTTGTTTGGGTTTCTATCCATTTAACACTATGGATCTGAGGCAGTAGAGTTAACCCTGTAGACTCACATTGGTCCTGAAGGTTTCCAGTACCTTATTGTTTAGAGGGAGACAATAATAACAACCAATGCAAATATAGCATGAAACCAAATAGTTTCTGCTACAATGTCTACAATGTTTTCACAATAAACAGAAATGATATGATCAAGTTATTATCTACAATAAAAACAGTAAGTTTGTAAAAAAGATTTACAATTTCAAATGGTGGACAGGGAGAGAATAGAAGTGATGTAGGATATGATGATTATGAGGGATGAGGAGATAAGATAGAGTAAAAAATTAAAGAAAGACTGAAAGAAATAACAATAGAGGTTGACTATTAGCAGAAGAAAATGAAGAAACAGAATCAAGGGAAACAGACAAGTGAGAGAAATATATATATATAAAGTAAAAATTTTAAAAGTTAAAAATAAAAATAAAAGAATACAAAGTAAAACTGAAACATACTAATCAAACATCCTAGTCCTCAAAAAAACTGATCCCTAAAAAAACAACTGGCTTTAAAACTACTAAAAATGAGAAGAAAAGTGAATATCTATAAATATCCATGATCCATTAAGGTCACAATTAAACAGAGAAAAGAAAAAAGATTGTTTAAAAAAAAAAGATCTTGATGAAAAGATAAAGAATTGTTTCTGTTGGAGTTCAAAAGATTCTCAGCTTCCTTTCCCAGCAGTGTTATGTGGGTTCATCTGGAGCTCAATGCTTGCTCCACCCTCAGGGGTTGCTACAGTGGGGTTGCTACAGTGAGAGAGTTTATCCCATAGAAGGAATTCCTGGAGGTAGGTTTTAGGCTTAGGTAGGCTCTTGGCTCTTTACCAAATACCAATTGGTCTGGAAATCAATTTATATCAGTGTACCCCGAGAGCCTAGCAATTACCAGTTCATACTGAAAGAAGATCCACCCCAGTGATTACCCTGGGTTCCATTCATGTGATGGAAGAACCAATTCTTAATCCACTACATTATTCCATGTTGCCTGGTTTGGGGTTCAGTCTCCAAACTCAATCTCTCCTGCCCACACTCTTTCAAATTTCCAGCCAGGTGTGTCTTTTTCAATCAGTCTTGCAAACAGCTGAATTGGAAGGGGAGGGGGAGAGCTGGATGGGTTTCCATGACCAGTAGTCTCCTGTATAGACCCTCTCCACATATGATATTCTCTTGGTCACTTAAGCACATTCTATGCCATGCAGTGTGGGTCTGCAAGGCCTGTATTTTGGGGCAAACTTGGGTTTGCCACGGATCAGCTCCCTCAGTTACTGGTCCCCTTGCCATGGCTGCAAAATGATCCCTTCTTCTGTCCTCCACATACAGCCAGGAGAAATGGGGTTTCTCTCCCACACAAGGATATCTTGCAGTGCACCTTTCAGTTTAGTTGGGCAGTGTCTTTGATCTCTAAATTCCATCTACTCAGGCCTCCTAAGAATGTGGGTTCCTTTATTTCCTTATCCCTCCACTTTGCTCATGGAGGGAATACTCTGGCTTGTGCCTCTGGCTGTGACAGTGATGCTGGGGATTTCTTCCTTAGTTTATTATACCCAACCTCCCAAGTTCCTGATCTGCTTTCAATCTCCAATATTAAATTCCAGTAAAGTCCTCTATATTATTGTTGTTGTTGTTGACCCACTTTGCTCAGAAGCCCATTATCTGCTTTCTTGATTTCATACCACAGAGCAGCCAGGAAAGCAACCCTTCTCTATTCCACCATCTTGAAAACCTCTCCTAATTATCATTCTTTGATTTCAACTTGAAGAAGTCCCTTTCACATTTCTTGTAGAATAGGGGAAACTCGTGATGAATTCCTTCAGCATTGCCTGCCAAAACTTTCTCTTCTTAATTTCTGAAAGACAGTTTAGTTAAATATAGTTATTTTTGATTGCAGGTGCTTCCCCCCACACACACACCTTCTTTTAGCACTTTGAATATATTATACTGGCCTGCAGAGAGAAAAAGTATTTTATAGTCCTAGGATTAGTGTCCGTCTTTTAGTGAGCCTGTGTCCCTATCCTATGAACTTCACAAGTGCTTCTAAGTTTGTTCTTTATTTTACTCCATTAGATAGTCCTGAATTGGCTACAGGCAATTCTAATTGTATAAATCTCTTCCCCCACATGGAAAGCTAGCACAGCTTATATTGGGTATGTCTTTTCCTCCAGGTGGGAACAGGTTTTCCTACCCTGTTCCCATGAAGGTAGAAAATCTTTTCCACCTGCACCTCAAAGCATTAATCACCAGGATATAAAAGGACCCAAAAAACTTGACACCAAAAGAACACAGAACCCAATCAATAAATGGGCAAAGGAACTGAAAAGACACTTCACAGAAGAAGAAAATATGATTGGTCAACAAGTATATAAAAAAATGTTCAACATCTCTAATAATTAGATAAATGTGATTTAAAATTACCCTGATATTTCATCTCACTCCAGTCAGAATGGCAATTATCAAGAATACAAGCAACAATAAATGTTGGCGAGGATGTGGGGTAAAAGGTATAGTCATGCATTGTTTGTGAGACTGCAAATTGGTGCAACCACTCTGGAAATCAGCATGGAGATACTTCAGAAAACGTGGAATGGAACTACCATTTGACCCAGTTATCACACTCCTTGGCATATACCCAAAGGACTTAAAATCAGCATACTATATTGATGCAGCCACATCAATGTTTTATAGCAGCTCAATTCACAATAGCTAAGCTATGGAACCAACCTAGGTGCCCCTCAACAGTTGAATTGATAAAGAAAATGTGGTACATATACACAATGGAATATTATTCAGCCATAAAGAAGAACGAAATTATGACACTTTCCAGAAAATGGATGGAACTAGAGACTATCAGGCTAAGTTAAATAAGCTAATTCCTAAAAACCAAAGGCCAGTTATTCTTTCTGATATGTAGGGCAAAGTGAGGGAAGAATAGAATTTCACTGATTAGATAAAGGGGAATGAAGGGAAAGGAGGGGTGATGTAAACAGAAAAGACAGTAAAATGAATCAGATATAACTTTCCTATGTTTCCTATATATGAATACATGACCAGTCAATTCCACATAATGTACAAACACAATAATGGAAAGTTATGTTCCATGTATATATAATATGTCAAAATACACTCTACTGTCATATACATCTAAAAGGATCAAATAAAAATCATACATTCAGAAAGAAAGAAAAGTTGCAACATATGGAGAAAAAGGAAGGACAGGCTGAAAGAAGCAGGAAAGAAAGAGAGGAAGAAGAAGACATTGAGTCTTCCTTAAAAGCATCAGGTGGATTTAAAATTGTATTGGCATTTATTAATATGGTATTATATTATTCCATATTTTACATTTACATAACTTCATCACCCCTAGGTTTGCTATGGCATTTTTTATTGAAGTACAGTTTCTATTGAGTTACATATCATGTGTATTGCAAGGTGAATAATTTTATGAGACTTAGCAAATGTGTATGGTCATGCAACCATCGCCAGAATTGATATATAAATGTTCCATCACTAAAATTTTCTTTTGGCCATTTGCATTCAGTTTCTTTACTTCATTAAAATCTAAAAAAGCACTGATTTACTTGCTTTCTCTATTTAAAAAAAAGATTGATTATTAGTAAAATGAGCACATTTTAAAATGTAAAACTCATTATCAAACATAAATATATAATTAAATTAAGAATACTCTGATTCATGTATGGTGGTACATATATCACCACTGACTCTAGTATAAAAGATAAAAGATAAATGAAGACAAAATGTAAAGAATTATAAATTGTGATATTAGTGGCATATAAAGGAAGGGACAGGAAAAATAAAGATGTAGAATATTTACATGCGACTGAAGTTAAATGTCCATCAGTTTTAAATGTAATGTTAAAATATATTTAAAATCATAACCATTAAAAAAAAACCTCTGATACAAAAAAAGAGAAGAATAGAAGCACCAAATAAAATCATTTTCAACTCACAGGAAAGCAGAAGAAGAAAAGGCAAAGGAATTATAAAACACAAAATAACAGAATAACAATAGTAAATTCTAACCTATCAATAATTATATTAAATGTAAGTGGACTACAGTCACCAATCCAAAGACATCGAAAGGCTGAGTGAATTAAAAAAAAAAGTCTCAATGTGTGCTGCCAAGATGAGGATTTTTTTTTGTTGTTGTTAAGAACACATACAAAAAGTGAAGAGACGGAAAGAATAACCAATGTAAATGGAAAGTGAAAGAGAGTAGGGTGGCTATAATTACAAAAGACAAAGCAGACTTTTAAAAAAAAACTATCACAAGAGTTGAATGCAGTGGCACAACTGCTATAACCCAGCAAATCAGGAGGCTGAGGCAGGAGGATCATAAGTTCAAAGCCAGCCTCAGCAATTTATTGAGGCCCTCAGCAAATTAATGAGACCCTATCTCAAAATAAAAAAAATAAAAAATAAAAAGGAGTAGGAATGTAGCTCAGTGGCCAAGTGACCTTTGGTTCAAACAAACCAACCTATCACAAGAGACAATTAGTTCATTGTAAAATGATAAAGAAGTCAACTCATCAAAAAGAGATAAAAAATTATGAACACATATACATCCAACATCAGAGCAACTAAATACATAAAAATAGTAAGAGATGTAAGGGAAACATAGACAGCTATAAAACAATACCAGGGGCCTTCAGTACCCCACTTTCCACAATGAACAGATCACCGAGACATCAAATCAGTAAAAAACAAAACAACAACAACAAAAAAACCCCAGAAGACTTGAATATAGAACTAATAGGTATATATAGAACATTCCACCCAACAATAGCAGAATAGATAACATGTTGGTCCACAAATTAAGTCTTAGAAAATTTAAGAATATTGAAATCTTATTCATTATGTTTTCTGATCATAACGACAGGAAGCCAGAAATAAATAATGAGAGGAAAATTGAAAATTTTACAAATTTGCCAAAATTATATAATACACTCATGAAAGATGTGTCAAAGAAGAAATAAAACATGATATCAAAATATCCCAAAACAAACAAAAATGGAAATATAACACATTCAGTCTAATGAGATGCAAAACAATGAGTTACAGAAAAGAGAGAAGTCTATGGCAATAAATGCCTACAGCAAGAAAAATTGAAGATCTCAAGTAAACTACCTAACTTTACTCTTCATGGAATCAGTAAAAGACACATATTCCCAAGTCAGCAGAAGGAAGGAAATATTAAAGCTTGGAATAGAAACAAAAAAATAGATACTATAAAATCAATAGAAAAATTTAATAAAACTAAGAGTTGGCTTTTGAAAAGACAGACAAATTTGACAAAATTCTAGCTCGACTAAGAAAAAAGAACGTGCAAATAAATAAAAACAACATAAATCATAACTGAAATTACATAAATCCAAAGGACCCTAAGAGATTATTATAAACTATTATACACCAACAAATAGGATAATATAGAAAAAAAATTAGAAAAACTCCTAGAAACCTATCAAAAGTGAATCATGAAGAAATAGATAATGTGACTTAAACAGTGAGTAAGGAGATTTTTATCTTGATCAAAGACCTTCCAACAAAGAAAAGCCCAAGGACTTTATGGCTTCATCAATAAATTCTACCACTTAAGAAATTAAATCCAACACTTCTCCAACTTTTCCAAATAATTGCAAAAAGGGAATATTTCCAAAATCATTTCACAAAATTAACATCAGCCTAATACTAAAAAGCCAAAGCAGGACATCATAAAGAAAAAAAAACTACAAGATAAAATTGCTAACAAATAAAGATATATACTCAACAAAATGACAGCATACTGAGTTCAACAGTATATTAAAACGCTTATACATAATAAGCGTTATGTATAAGGTTTTAATATACATAATAAGGTAGAATCATCTCTGAGAGTTTCAACAATGATTCAACATATATAAGTCAACGTGAGTGGTACACAATATTAACAGAACAAAGGTATAAATCATATAATCACCTCAATAGACACAGAAAAATTGTTTGACAAAATTTCAACATCTTTTCATCATATAAGAAAAACTAAACAAATTAGGTATATAAGTATTAGAGAGATATTGTTCAAAGGATACAAATTTTATTTATTCAGGGAGGAATAATTTCTGAGGGTCTAATGTACAGCGTGGTATACATTAAACTAATACTAATGTATTGTATCCCTGAAATTGAATGGGTTTCTTGTAGATAGCACATAATTGAGTCCTATTTTTTTTTATCCAATAAGATAATATCTTTCTTTGTGTATTTAGGCCTTTGATATTTATATTAATTATTGGTGCAGTTGGATTAGTAGCTATCATTTTGTTACTATTTTCTATTTGTTACCTTGTTCACTTTTGCTATTTTTGTCTTTTCTACCTTTTAAGGTTATAATTGAGCATTTCTTCACATTTGTAGAACACTTTTTTAAAACTTATTTTAGTTGATGCCCTATAGTTTTCAGTATACCTTTGCAGCTAATCTAAGTCCACTTTTAAATAATACTGTAGAGTACCCTTCAGTAACCAATCCGTAGGATTGGTTCCATGACATCCCATGATACCAAACTATAGGGATGTTCAAGTCTTTTACATGAAACAGCACAGTATTTTCATATAACCTGTTCACACTCACCTATAATTTAAATAATCTCTAGATTTCTTATCATACTTAATAACACATAAATGCTATGTAAATAATTATTACATTTTATCATTTATGGAATAATGATTTTTTTTAAATGATGTACCCTTTCAGAATCAATGCAATATTTTAAAATATTTTCAATTTATTTAATCTGCAGATATGTAATCCACAAATGTGGAGGCCAATTTTTCTGTTTCTCAAGTATCATAAGTACCTTAATAACAAAATATTCCTAATACCTCTCTCCTATCCCTTGTATAATTGCTATAATTTGTTTCATATATATGTAAACTGCAATCATCAAATACATGGTTGCCATTATTATTTTGAACAAGCTGTTATTTTTAATGTCAAGTAAGAATAATAAAAAATGGAAGATTTTATTTCAGGAGCTGGAGTTGTAGCACAGTGGTAGAGAACTTGCCTAGAGTTATGGTTAGGATTTAAAGTGTTCCCCAAAGGCTCATGTGTTGAAGCCTTGAACTCCAGCTGGTTCTCCCCCCACCCCTTTTTCACCTACTCACCATAAGGAGAGTTGCTTTCCTCCAACAAATGCTTCCTGCTGTGATACTCTGCCTCAACACGGATCCAGAAAAAAATGGATCTGGTAGACCACGTACTGAAACCTCTAAAACTATGAATTAAAATAAATCTTTCCTACTTAAAGTTGATTTTCTCAGGTGTTTTGTCACAGTGATAAAAGGCTAACATGGAAAATGGCACTGATAAGGGAAGTCATTACTATGATTATACCTGACAATATAGCTCAGAAGTCTTTGGTTTGCCAGAGGAACCTTGAAGTTTGGAGATACATAGTGGAGTGTTGTAAGCAGAGTTTAATGGACAATTCTGGTGTGAGGTTGGAAGACTACAATGCTGATAAAAATATGGAGAGTAAAGACTGTGCTCAAGAGGTTTCAAGTAAGAATGATGGTTCTACTGGGAATTAGAGAAAGGCCATTAGTGTTACATTCTGGCAAAGAACATTTCTATATTTTGTCCATGTCCTGAGACTTCCTGGGAGTCTGTGTTTAAAAAACAGAATAATTAATCTGGTGGAGGAAATTTCAAGGCATCAGAGCATTCAGGCTGTGGCATAGATACTGATGGTAACTTTTAGTCAAATTTAAAGTGAGAATTTGGAGTAAAAGGCAGAGCAGAAAGATATGAAAAAACTTGTGGTTTGGCCTAAAAAAAAATATTATAAAGTTGTGGCCAAGGAAGGCATGATTGCTGAAAATATTAAAAAGAAGACAGTTCTTTGCATGAGAACAATAGGAAAGATGCCTGAGGTCATCTCAGGAATTTCCCAGACCCCATCCTTTATAGGACCAAGGTATAAGGATACAAACACATCTGGAAGACTTTGCTTTGAGAAAGAGCCCTGGGTGTCCTGCCTCCACAAAATCTCCTTGAAGTTGTTTCCCCAGGATTTTATATATATATATATATATATATATATATATATATATATATATATATATATATNTTTTTCATCTTTCTAGGCACCTAGAGGTCACTGCACTTTTGGCCCAAGTGGGCCCAGCTACTATTCCTTTTTGTGGTTGACCTGGGCATGTTCCATGAAGTGGTGGTCTTACAGGCATGCGGAATTCAAGAGTTGTACAGTCATGGAGGCTTCCAACAAGATTTCAAATGAAAGCCTGGGAAGCCAGGCACTGTGTGGCAGGGTCAGGGTCCTTGCAGGTCGTTCCTAAAAGGATGATGTGTGAAGCTGTGATAGTGACGTTCAGGCTTCAGTGGAGACCCCAGAAGGTTAGAGATGCTAAGAACATAGAATGTGTCCCAAGGAATGCCACAGGCAATAAGTAGAACCAGCCCAAATTAGAGGCCATGTGGGCTACAACTGACAAGGGGATCGGGACGAGGAAGCCCAAGTCCTATGGATTCCTATCTCACCACCATGTGCCCCAGATACCAGACAAGGAGCTAAAGAATTTAGTGTTTTCCCTACTGGGTTTTGGTTTTGCTTTGATCTCATTCCTACTTTCTGTGTCCCCATTCTTCCTTTTGGGGATGGGAATGTTTACCCTATTCCTACCCCACCATTGTATGTTGGAAGTATATAACTTGCATTTTAATTTTTACAGTTGCTACCAGCTGAATGCTGCCTTGAGCCTCAGAGGAGACTTTGGAATTGGTCTTTTGAGCAATGCTGGAACTATTGAGACTTTGCAGATTCTTGGAGACGGTGTAAATGCGTTTCACATTATGCGATGGACTTAAGCCTTTGGGTGCCGGGAGCAGAATATTAGAATTTTCAAATGAAGTGTCCCCAAAGACTTATATGTTGAATATTTGGTCCCTAGTTGATAGTATTATTGGAAGATGATGAAAAGTTTAGGAAATGGGACCTAGTTGGAGGAAGTAGGTCACTGGGGATATGTCCTTTAAGGCTGTATCCCATCTCTCTCTCTCTCTCTCTTCCCCCCTTCCTTCTTCATGTCTACCATGAGGTGAGCCACTTTGTATTTCCTCATCATGATATTCTGCCTCACCACAGACCCAGAAACAATGGACTAAGGTGACCATGGACTGAAACCTCTGAAACCATGAACCCAAACAAATGTTTGTTGCTTTAAGTTGGTTTTCTCTGGTATTTTGTCACAGTGATGAAGGCTGACTAATACACTGAGCATGCTGTTTTGGTTATGTTGTGAAATGGCTTCCCAAAGTTCCTTTGTTAATGAAGAAATGTTTGGAGATGAAATGATTGGATGGTGAGAGCTGTAACCTAATCAGTTTATCCTAATTTTAATGGACTGGGTGGTCACTATAGAAAAGTGGGGCAGGATTGGAAGAAACAGGCCACCAGGGACACTCCCTGAAAGGCTTCATCTTACCTGTGGTCACTTTGCCTCTTCCCTTTCTCCTCTTCCCTTTCTCTGCTTCCTGGCTGCCATGAGGTAAGCAATGGTCCTCCACTCCATTATTCAGCCATGATGTTTTGCCTCCCTGTAGGCCCAGAGCACTGGATTCAGCAGACCATGCACTAACCCTCTGCAACTATGAACCAAAATAAACTCTCCCTCCTCTAAGTGGTCCCTGTCAGGTATTTTGATCACAGCAATGAAAAACTGACTAACACACATGCAAAGACCTCATAAACGAAAACACTGTATTTTACTTTACTTATTCCTTCTCTTGTGTTCTCCCTTACTTTAAGTATGTCTGTGTATCTGACCTAAATAATTTTCTTTCCCTCTGAATGAATTCTTTTAACCTTTTTTGCAAGGTAGATATATTGGCAAAGTATTCCCTGAAGTGCATTTTTACTGTTCTCAATATTTTTTCTTGTAGTAAAATATACATGACATACAATATATCATCTTAAGACCATTTCATGTGTACAATTCAGTGCAATTAGGTACACCATATTATTATGCAAATATCACTACCATTTGTCTCCAGAATTCTTTAAGCAATATAATTTTACAAATTCAAAAATAAAATGGAAACCAACGTTTATCTTCAAATCATGGAGACCTGGTATAGACTAAAAACTCCACTGTGACTGGCATATGCAGTTCTTAAATATGCTGGGGAGTATTAGATTCTATTCTAATATGTACACAAGACAGTCTTAGCAGAAAGATGATATTCTTCCTGGTGCTGGTTGTCAGAAAGGAGACAAGGCATTAGATGTTAAGCCAGCTCCACGCAGATGAGCCCTGTTGGAGGGTAGAAGAAGAAAATCAGTCCACCCCTGTACTCTTAGAAGATGACAAACCTCTAAAAGCAATTCCAGTAGAGGGATTTAAAGGTTATATGTACTTTGTAAAGGCAAAAGTAGAGATGGGAAAAACATTGGTAGGTAACCCCTAATGCAGGAACATAGCATATGCATACCCTATAAAAAGGTACTCAGGTTGGGGCATGAGTTAGGGTTGAAATTGTGTGCTACTGTTATCACCCCAACTTGGAATTTACTTGAAGAATGTGGCATTGCAGGTTTTGGCAATTTATATGCCCAAAGGAGTCACCTCTTTATGATTTGTTATCCCACAGGGGACATATGCTCAACTGCAGAAACTCCCATTAAATCCAAAAAGGTTCTGATGTGCATGAAAAAGTGTCCAAAACTGAAAATGAATATGCCATAACTCTAAAGTCAGAATACATAAAGCCATGACTCATACTATCCTCTGGGTTTTTATGCCTTCATTAATCTGTAGTATTCAATAAAGATGCATTTAAACATGACAACCTTGTCTCAGTTGACATATGTTGTCTATTCTTGGGACAAAGTGTTAAAGCGGTATCAACACTCCTTCCTGCAAAAGAGGAACTTGATGGTAACAGCTATAATTAGCAGAAAACTGTCAAGAAATTGAATCCTTGAGATTGACTCCACGCCACCTGGTCCAGTTGTTCTCCTTGCCTATGGAAACTGAACCGGATGATCTGGTCCTGATTTTCATTAGACAAACATCATTTCCTTGAAAATGGTGAGTGCATGGATTGGGTGAAATTTCAGAAGGGGAATATTTATTAGAAACTACTTCCTCTATTCCAGAGGAAGTAGACTTTGGAAAATAAATATTTTAGCACAGAAAATGGAAAATAATTTGAACATCATGAGAAACTTAAGAAAAATTAGAAACTCTATACAGCTTTTTTCACTCTAAAAAAATTATATGGGTATATTTTGAAATTTTTGCAAAAGACTGTGTCATAAAGCTATATTATATTCTATCTGATTAACCCTAAACTTTACTCTATTACTGTAATGGTTTAGATATAAGACGTCCCCCAAAGATTCTTGTGTTGAAGGCCTGGTCCCCAATTGAGTAGTATTCAGAGGTGAGTCATTGGGGAAGGTGATTGAATGAGGGCTCTAACCTAGTCAATGGATTAATCCATTGATGGGTTAAGAATCTGATGACATTACTGGAAAGTGGTAGAATCTGTAGGAGGCGGGGTCTAGCTAGAGGAAGTAGTCACTAGATCCCTGGAAGGGTGTATCTTATCTACAATCTTTCTCTCTCTCTCTCTCTCTCTCTCTCTCTCTCTCTCTCTCTCTCTCTGTCTCATGACTTCCATGAGGTGAGTAGCTTTGTTCCACCATGCCCATCTACCATAATATTCTGCCTTCTGCTGCACCTCAAGCCTAAAGCAATGGAGGCAAAATAAATCTTTCCTCCTTTCAGCTGTTTGTTTCAGGTATTTCCTCATAGTAAGGAAAATCTAACATGATCACTAACCCTTTATAGGAAGATTTTGCTTCTGTTTACTGAAAATATTTAGAAATTGCCAAGAGCCAAAGTTATAATCTACATAGTGTTAAAGAATTACACTCCCCTTCCCCAAATTAAATAGATATGGTACAAAACTGAATCTTCCATATCTTCAAGCCATATTAACCTCAAATTAAACAACAAATTATTATAATACGGATACTAATACATAAAATCAGTCTTATTTTTATATTTTTTTGGGGGGGTAACAAGGATTTAACTGCATCTCCAATTCTTTTATTTTTTTTTTGAGAGAAGTTCTCCCTAAGTTGCTGAAACTGGCCTTATACTTGAATTTTCAATCCTCTTTCCTCAGCCTCCTGATCTCTGGGATTATAAGTGTGCAATACTGTGAGTGGTACCATCAAAAATTTTTGAAATCAATATAACTTTAAAAGAGAGGGTTTATAAATACCTGTTGCTATCTACTCATTCTTTCAGAAGAAATATTTCACCATTGTATTTTTTATTAAATATTAACTGGTTAACGAAAAATATATGACATAGATTTCCTCATCTGGGCAGAGATCACCCAGAATTTTGCTATTTAGCTTTCTGCTACTATGCATAATTGTGTGTGTGTGTATTTGATTATATATGTTTATATTTATGTATCTTGGCTGAAGTTTTAGGGGTTTCAGTCCATGATCATTTGGCCCCATTGCCTTGGGCCTGTGGTAAGGTAACATGTCATCATGGGAGTATGTGATGTAGAAAAAAATGCTCACATAATAAGCCAGGGAGCAAAAAGAGAAATAAGGACACCAAGACCCCACAAGCTATTTCCAGGAAATTCTTCTAATGACCTAAGGACCTCTCATTAGTTCCCACCTACCCAAGGTTTAACCATCTTCCAATAGTACCATCTTGTGAGCCAAGCCTTTAACAAGAGCATGTTGGCTTTCTCCTTAGTTTCTGTATTGAGTTTTGCCATCCGGCCTGAGACATTGATCTATCTAGAACAGGATGTATTCCTGATTACACAACTTCTGCCTCAGATATGGTCTAGGAAATTCCATCATCCATGACAGCACTGGTCAGTGAATGACTGTCAGGACTGAAGTAGCTTTCTTTTAAAAGTTTAACTCTCCTACAATTACCCTTAAGGTATTATAAGTGAAATACTAACATTAAGTATTCACAACAAGTTCTTACCAACTGACTAGCCAAGCCAAATAGATAATTGGTAAACTGGATTAAAAAATTGGAGAGAGGATCAAAGACAGAATATACAGCAAGAATATTTATCATATATTTAATTGGAGTCTAGAAAAAAGGAAAAAGAGAGAAGGGTGAAAATGGAATATCTGAGAAGAAATGGCTTAGAGTTTTTAATATCTGTGGAACATACCAGTCCAGAGATTTAAGGAGCCCAAAGAATATGAAACAGACAGATGAATGAACGAATGAAAAAAAAGAAGGCATGAAAGGACAAAGTAACAACACACATACATTAAAAAATCCACATATGGAAACATTAATGTGAGACTACCAAATACCAAAGTTTAAAGAAAACTCTTTTAAAAACCCAGAAAAATAAAAACCTCCAAAGAGTTTCTAACTGATGCTTCACTTCTCAATCACAACAATGGGAACCTCAGACAGTGGTATGATATCAATTTTCTAAAGGAAACAATTAACAAGCTTATATTCCATGCATAGAAAAAATTTATTTGAGGATCAAAATTAAAATTAAACAAATTTGCACAAAAATAAGAGACAGTTTGCAATAGCATACATATACTGAAGGTACACTGGAATCAGAAGAAAATGATCCCAGGTGGAAGCTTGGAAATGTGTAGGTAAATCTAAATAAATATTAACTGATTGTTATGTTGAATTGTGTCCCCCTTCCCCAAATAAATTGAAAACCTAAGCTCCAATACCTCAGAAATTTATCTTATATGGAAACAGTGTCATTTATGATGTAACCAGTTGTGATGAGGTCATCCTGGTGAAGGATGGGCCTCTAACTCAATAGAACTGATATCCTTAAAAGATGCACAACACACACACACACACACACACACGACCACACACAGAAGATAGCTATGGAAAGTGAGAAGAGGCAAAGAGGCAGAGACCAGAGATTTGCAGGCATGAACTAAGGAATGCCTGGGGCTACCAGTCAAACTGGAAACGGAAGGAGACTCTGCCCCTAGAGGCTTTGAAGAGAATGTAGCTATACCACCTGGTAACTTCAGATTACCAGCCTCCAGAATTGCAAAAGAATAAATATCTATTGTCTTCAGCTATCCTGGTTGTGGTGTTTTGTTACAGTAGCTCTAGGAATAATACACTTAATAAAGCAAAATCCAAATAAAATTACTTTGTGGTATTAAGGAAACAATGGAATAAAAATTGAAGGAGAAAAAAGTGAACGGACTTAAATATCTATGTCATTATTATTATACAGGAAGAGCAAAAGATATTATTCTCTCTGATAAGGGTTATTAACCACTAAATGAATAAAAACAAAAAGCATAAATTCAAAGCTAGTGAAGATATAAATACTATACCCCTATAATCAATACAAAAGAAGGCATGAAAGGACAAAGTAACAAACACAATACAGGCAGGAAAATTAAAAAGAATAAAATAAGACATAAGTCTTAAACCCAAGCGTAGCCATGCTTACATTAATTGTAAATGCTCAGGTTAATGAACAAAGGATGTCAGACTCTATTTTTAAAATTTATTTACCTTCAGTTTATAGAGTGCAGCTAAAATAAAATGGTATATGAAGGCTGAAAGTCAAAGCATGTACCATTCAAACACCAATCAAGTGAAACAAGCCCTTCGTACATGATTAGAGAGATGAAATGGCTTTCTTATCCAGAGTTTTATACCTGATCGGTGTAGGGTGTAGAGTAGACCATGAAACAAGATGTTCAAAGATAGACTTTATAAGGATAGTGAGAAATCAGGTGATCTTTAGAAAACAGTGTGGGCTGGAATCAGGAAGAGCTCCAAACACAGAAATATATCATCTAGCTTAACAGTTCACCACAATGGTGGAATGAGAGATTGTTATGGTTTAGATATGAGATGTCCCCCAAAAGCTCATGTGTGAGATAATGCAAGAATTTTCAGAGATGAAATGATAGGGTGATGAGAGTTGTCTCCTAGTCAACGGATTAATACACTGATATGGATTAACTGGGCAGTAACTGTAGGTAGGCAGTGTGTGGCTGGAGGGATTAAGTCACTGAGGTGTGTGCCTTTGGAGTTTATATTTTGTTCTTGGTGAACAGAGTGCTCTCTAAGATTCCTGGTTGCCATCTCCCAGTCTGCTTTCCTCAGCCATCCACTTCTGCCATGATGTTCTGCCTTATCTCAGGCCCAAAGCTATGGCGTCAGTTAGCTGTGAACATAACCTCTGAAACAGTGAGCCAAGAAACACTTTTCCTCCTTTAAGTTATTCTTGTCAGATCTTTTGGCCACAACAATACAAAACTGACTGAAACAAAGATCAACTGAACAGGAAAACTAGTAACTTTTATTACAAAATCCTGTGTGGTGCTTAGATTTTGAGGTGTTGATGGAGTTGAATAAAAGTAGAAACCCCAATACCTGAAAGTATAGCCATAGACATTTGAGCTCAAATATTGACACGAATAAAAGGGCTGTGACAAGAATTGGGGGTTGGACTAATCATAGGTGAACTCAATCTAATTAAATTTATACCTCAGTTCCAGCTCAGTTTAATGGTAAGAAGGATATGAAAATCAGTCCCTTAGCTGAATAACCTGACAAGAAAATGGTTTTGTTCTCTAAGAATTAAAATAGAAATCACAACTCAATTTCTGCATTCATTTATTTATACAATATCCATACAAGCATAAAAATATGGGAAATAAGAACAGCCCTGAAGATATAACCCATGATCAAGAGAAAATGGTCCATAGTAAATTCATAGATGCAATAGTTATTAAAATTAGTGATTAAAAGTTTTTTTTAAATAATAATTATGTTATAAAATATATAGGAAAACAAATACAATAATTGAAAGTTTGGGATATTTCAGGAGAGTAATAAGTAGTGTTAAAAAGCAAATAAAAAGGGGCTGGGGTTGTAGCTCAGTAGCAGAGCACTTGCCTAGCATGTATGAGTTACTGGTTCGATTCTCAGCACCACATATAAATAAATAAATATAGGTATATCAACAACTAAAATTTTTTTTTTTAAAAAAAGCAAATGGAGGGCTAGGGCTGTTGCTGAGAACTTGATATTGCCTTTCAAATAACTCATAGAAAAGCAAATGGAAATGTAGAACTGAAAATTATAATGTGAATGAAAATTCACTGGTGATTCTTAACAGACAAAAGACCGTGGAAGAAATAACCAATGACTAGAAGACAAAGCAAAAGAACTTATTTCAATCAAAGAAGGTTGGAAAGTACAACGAGTATGAGTTATTTGAAAGGCAATATCAAGTTCTGAGACACCTCAGGTAGAATGGCTAAACTCAAAAATGGCTGACAAAGCCAAGGAAGTAACAGGAATGGGGAGACTAGAATTCCAGGAGGCAGAACAACAAAACTTTTCTATACTGCTGGTGAGAAGGTCAGATGGCATGGCCACATTGGAAAAGACTTTCAAGGTATTTATTGAAGCTAAACATACTGTTGTAGTCAGCATTTTCACCACTCTGACCAAAAGACCCGACAAGAACAATTGTAGAAGAAGAAAAGTTTATCTTGGGGTTCACCATTTTGGAGGTCTCAGCCCATACAGAGTCGGCTCCATTCCTCCAGGCCTGAGGTGAACAAAACATCATGGAAGAAGTATGTGGAGAAGGAAAGCAGTTGTGAATATGTCACCAGGAAGCAGAGAGAGAGAGAGAGAGAGAGAGAGAGAGAGAGAGAGAGAGAGCTTTTCTCAATGAGGATAAAATGTAAACCCCAAAGGCATGTTCCCAAGGACCCAGCTCCTCCAGCCATCCTACCTGCCTACAATTATCACCAAGTTACTACCTAGAAGGAGATTAATGCACTGACTAGGTTATTCCTCTAACAACCCAATCATTTCATCTGTAAACTTTCTTGCATTTTCTCACAAGTGAGCTTTTGGGGGACATCTACTATCTAAACCATAACACATACATACAACCAATAACCCCACAATTCCATTTTGGGGCATATATCCAACAAAAATGAGCATTTATGTCTACCAATAGACAAGCTTATAGTAGCTTTAATCATAATAAACAAAAACTTGCAATAACCCAAATGCCCATTTACAGTGAAATATATTAATATTAATATATTAATTATGGCTTATTCATATAGAGCATACATAATAATTAAACAAATCTTGATTACATGCAACAAAATTGACTAATAAACATAATGCTGAAAGAAGCAAAAATCAAAAGAATACATTTAAAATTATTAATCCACCTCTATATTTCAATAATTACATATTATCTATGGTGATAGAAGAATTAAGTTAAAATAGGGATTACGAGGAGTAATGACTGGAATGAGGCATAAGAGAAATTTATGGAGTGCTAAAATCTATTATTTTAATCTGGTCATAAAGTGAATATATACCCTGTATAAAGTACTTTGATAATTTTTACTTATATGTACACTTTTTATGCTTTTAAGTCATACCTCAATAAAAAAGTTATTTTAAAGAAAATTAATGATTTTATTAATGCTATATTAAAAAATAAATGCTAGATGGAAGTCAAGGGGAATGGTGTAAATACACTAAAAAGGTTTGAATTTTTGCATACATTGTAATAATTTAGAGAAAGCAAAAAAATCAGAAAACTATTAGGATCAACAACCCAAATCCAAGCACTCAGAAAACCACTATAATTTTTACAAGTATAATGTAATTTAATAGTTGCGATTACTTTCTACATCTCTATTTTTTACTATTTAATCTTTTACCACAGCCTAATGCTGTATCATAAAAATGTTTATAAACATTATTTTGTGGTGAATATGTCACACCTGTAAATAATATAAGTTACATAACTATTCCCCTCAATAGTATCATTTCTGTTGTTTCAAATTTGGTTAATTTTTAAGTGGTATGGCCATAATAAAAATTATGCATGCACATTTTTCATAGTTTGCATTTTCTTAGCATAAATTCTTACAAGATGATCATGGGAAATCATATAAACTAAAGGAAGAAAACACAGTGATTCTAGGTGCTTACTTTTCAGACATATTTTCTTCCAGCTACAATTATAACACTCTTAAAGAAGGTACATAAATCTTACTAAACTTAGCAATGGACCAGATGTAATGACATACTACAGATTAAGGGTATTTTCAAATAGAGTAGAATTATTTCTTGAACGTGACATAAGAAATCATAAAGGTGAACATTTATCTTGTGGAATAGATTTTTAAGTCCCCATACTATAGGGAATGATTTGTGCATTTGATATGGTGTACACGTACACACACACTAATCATATTTCAAAATACATATTCAAAAACATAACTTTATAAGTATGGTACTTTCTTGTATAAAAGAAACTAATTGACAAAAATAGAAGTCAAGAAATAAGTACAAGCACGGAAATGCAAAAAATTTAGAATATAGAAATCAAATATAAGATAAAAATAAGTCAATAACTGATAAATTGAGTTTAAAAACACCATGGTGTTATGAAATATCTGGGGAAAATAGTTTTCAATACTGCAAATCAGTAAATATTCTGAAATATAAAAAATTGAATGTAAAAATAAAACCATAATAGCTCAGAAGTGAAGATGGGGAAAACTTGCCTAACCCAGGAAGACTTTTTAACTGATAAAGCAAAGAAACTATTTGAAAAAGATGTACAAATTGGACCAAATTTTTAGAAGATAAAGTCTGAGTGACAAAAAAATAAAGAAAAAAAGAAGAATATTAACAAAGTAACAACATGAGAAATATTTGCAATCCATATTACAGACAATGGACTAATTTTTCTAATAAAAAAAGCATCTACAAGATGGGTGCGGTGGTACAAGCCTGTAATACCAGAAGCTCAGGAGGCTGAGGCAGACAAATTCAAAGCCAGCCTCAGCAACAGTGAATTGCTAAGCAACTCAGTGAGACCTGTCTGTAAATAAAATACAAAATAGGGCTGGGGATGTGGCTCAGTGGTTGATGTCCCTGAGTTCAATCCCTGGTACACTCCCCTCAAAAAAAAACATCTACAGGTTGAAAAGAACAATGTTAAAAAGCAATAAGAAATATAGGTAAAGAACATAAATATACATTTCATAGAATTATAAATACAAACAATTAAAACTAGTAAAAAGACTCTGCTAAAGAAAAAAGAATTGTTGACTTTACCTTCAGAATTTATCATTATTCACAAATAATGTACAAGGCAGAATGTCAACATTTTAAAAGCAAATCATTAAAAAATTCTGAAAAGTACAAAAGGCATAATAATAATAACCCATAATCATACTTAAAAATGGTACATTGAACATTTTAATGTAATTTCTCCTTCCATTTCCTCTATAATTATACATTCCTTTAGAGACACCGTATATACAATATACATTGTGTATAGGAAATACAATATACACTATAATTGTGGAATTTCTAATCTGAAAATTTCACTGAACGTATTATGAGCTGAAAAAAGAGTTTTAAGCAGATTTGAAGAAAAATGAAGTCAATTTGATGAAATAGAAGTTCCGACCTTAAAAAAGAACGGGGATTGGGGAAGAGTGGTTGATCCGAGGAATCATATAAAAGAATACGAATGTGTCTGTTGGGGAAACTTACTTTTCCTGACTTCACATTTCTTTTCCATGCACAAAGGACTTCAAAAATAGCACTTGTTTTTTTTTTTTTTCTCTCCCATGTTGGGTGAAGTGACTTATCAGATTGTTGCATTTAAAAATTGAACTGGCCGTGTGTAGTTCTGCTTCTTTAGGGTCCTCTTTGTCTCCCTTCAGGAAGCATTCATTCTCTCTGTTCTCTGACCTGCAGTATGTTACCTGTTCCAGTGGGTAAGTCTTGTACCTCAGAGGCATGACTGTACCTGTGCAGCCTCATCTCATGGGCTTGAATTTTCAAGATGAAAAAAGAACACTCTATTTTGACTTCTAAAACTCCAACTTCATCTGTTCCTATCCGTTTCCAACTGACAAAGCAATTTCATACCCTTTATCTTATTTGATGTTCACAATAACCCTTAGATATTAACATTTATGGAGTGAGTGCCTACTGTTTGTCAGAAATGAGCTAACAGATTTACATTTTTATCTTAATTAACCCTCACAACTTTGCAAAATAAATATGTCTTTATTTTAAAAATCAGAGAATGAAGTACCAGAAAAGCAAAATTATTTGTCTAAGACTCAATCCAAATAGTAAGAATCAGGATCATGTCTTTCATTTATTTATTATTCACAAATCCTGGCCTCATGCTTGGCACAAAGAAGGAATTTTATAAATATATTGAATAAATGATTCTGAAACCATGTTCTTTCCTCTGCACCATGGTGGGGAAAAAATAATAAATAATTTGTTTTTGGTTTTGGAACACCAAACTCAGGGAACTTTCAAGCTACAAAACCTTGTGAACAGGGAAAGTGACATAAAGCTCATTTTTAGAGATGTTTCTAGAAATTCTATGAGGCTGTGTGTGGCACAGCAAAAAAAAAAAAAAAGAAGAAGAAGAAGAAGAATGAATCATAAGGTTTGAGACCTTGTATTTCACAGGGACTTATCACTACTAAAGTTCCAAGATTTTAACAAATCATTCACTTGCCCTCCTCCATAACTCTCATCTGTAAAATGAGAGTGTTAAAAAAAATGTACTTAATCTCAATATTCTGCCAACATGTAAAGCCCAAAGTTCAACCTTATAAAGAACAAGCACAGCTGTTTTCCAAGGAACAAAGGCTGTGTATTTATTATACAGTTATATAGAGGAATAAGAATTTAACCTATCAAAGCATCTGTACTTTTAAATATAACATTATTCTTATATGTCCACAAATCTGCAATCCAGAAACTCCTGGGGATAGGAAGACAAAAGATAGTAGTCCATAAAACCAGAATTTTCTAAGCAAGCATAGATTCTGTTTGAAAATGTGTTCCAAAAGTAAGTAATGGAGACAAACCACTGTGACTCAGCGCTAAACGATCCCACTGAAACAACTTGTCGGCCCTTCTGAACCTGCAGAGGTTAATACCATCTGAACCTGCGGAGGTTAATACCAACCGAGCCTTCATAGGCAGTGACCACAGGATTGAGAAGGGGCTTGGGAGAGCCGGTCAGGACCCACACGTTGCATCGGTCACCCGGCAAAGGGAACGAACTGTCGCCATTCACATGGGATACCACCATGGCAGAGAACTGACATCACCAGAATGTGGCGAAGGAGATAACTTCATTGAAACCAGCAGCGGCAGGTGTGTAACCCCCAAGCCCTCCCTCTCCACACACCGGGGAAACCTTAAGGGCCCCTCCCAGAACTCCTGTGAGCGCGATAGTCAGACCGAGGGAATCAGGAGTGGCGCAGGACCTGCGATGCGGACCCCCTGGCTACTGCTCCCACCAGCGCTGACAACTGAGGTCTCTTGTACCAGCTACCAGGGGCGTGGCTACCGGAGGGCAAGCAAAATATGCTGAGGGTTCTCAGCCCCAAGCTCCACAACCTTAGGGTCTGAGGGAATGGCAAGCAGGGAGAGTGTGCCCAGTCGTTCAAGAAAATAGGGCTCCCGTGAGCAGCAGACCTGGCGTGTAGCCAGTATTGTGCTGAGCGTCACCCATGAGCGGGGCCTGGCTGGAGGAAAAGTGGGGAAGTGACTAGACACAAGAAAAGGCCCTAGGCACTCAGGATTGGAGACCCACCCAGTCGGGGAGGAGGAACTGCTTCACAGTGATTGGTTCCTGCGTATTGAGAGGAGAAGCTTGGCCGGGTGGGCACAGCTCCACCTACTGGAAGAGAAGTTAATCGAACTCTAAGACTGCATTTTTTAAATCTTTTTTTCTTTTTTTTTTAATTTTTTATTTATTTTTATTTTTTTAAATATTTTTTTATTTTTTATTTTTTGATTATTTTTTTAAATTTTTTTATTTTCTAGGTTTTTTTTAATTTTTATTGTTGGTTGTTCAAAACATTACATAGTTCTTGATATATCATATTTCACACTTTGAATCAAGTGGGTTATGAACTCCCATTTTTACCCCATATACAGATTGCAGCATCACATCAGTTACACAACCATTGATTTACATATTGCCATACTAGTGTCTGTTGTATTCTGCTGCCTTTCCTATCCTCTACTACCCCCCTCCCCTCCCCT